>NW_013952405.1:2950121-2965923 GCF_001266775.1 Austrofundulus limnaeus
ATATATATATATATGGGAGGAAACCATAGTACCTGGAGAAAAGCCACACAAACATGGAAAGCACATCGGAATCCACACAGAAAGACGAAAGGTGAACTTGTGACTTCCTTGCTGTCAGGTTACATTAACTACTGCTCCACTGTGTAGTTGCAATACTTACAGGTTAATTGATAGATGTATGTTTGATTATTCTGTTGTGCTCAAGCATGCATGCATTGTCTACTGAGTGGAATTTACAAACACACGCACGCACGCACGCAAGCATGCACTGAAGCAAACCGTATAGTAAAGCAGCAGTAGGAATATCTCCCACAAAAGAATATGGTAATTAACGGTAATTCAAACCTACATCCACAGTTGCAATTTATTCAAAACCTGGTAGTAACGTTTGCTGACCCGCAGGTAGCTCCTGCTGTGATTCAGTAATCTAAAGTGAGGAAAGGCAAATAAACAGGAGCGCATGTGAAAACGCATGCAAACACCTACATCAACATCCTTGAAATTGTTTATCGTCTCCTGTTCTCGACAAGCATTATCTCACCTCTCCTCTTGCTCTCCTTGACAAGTTTCCTTCCGTCTCTTTTTGCCCTGACACTTTGCGAACATTAGTGCTGGCACAGCATTCCCACAAGACTTTGATATAACCTTTCTTTACGCTCAGCCAATAGGACCCTCTCACTGAGGTCAGCAGGCAAACAGAACACAGTGATGATGGCGATAGTTGCCATGCAGCACAGTAACAGGTAACACTGCAGATGCTGGACTAGAACTATCTCTGCTAGGTTTCCAGTTGGTCTGGTACTTTTGTTTGAGGACAAATGATAAAATGGTAATGGACTGAACTTATATAGCCACGACACAACAGAGCTGTAGCTGGAGCATCACCATTAGCACAAAGGGCTTTCATTAAAACAYACACATTTACAGATTGTCAAGAGGAGGATTAAAATGGCCAAAAATGTCTTTATCTTGTGTTTGCTGCAGACAGAAGCACAAACATTCACACASATGCCAAATATTCCCCTCGTTCAGAAAYGAAAAACATTGCGAGGCTTAAACTGCCAAAGAATCGTAGACATTGTTCCAAATATAACTTGACTTTATCAGAGGAAAATGTGAGCGCTAACATTCAAACAACACGACTTCACTCCATAACTGGATAGAAAACAATAACTCAAAAGTGTGTTTTTATAGTTTTTTAAAATGTGCAGTACTTGCATCATCTATTACATTGATATTATCAGTTTCACCAASACAAACTTATTTACTTAAAAGCAAATTTTAGGAGCTATCCCTCTTCAAACACAGAGATTCAAAATGCAAAAATCCCTTCATAAAATATAAATACTGACAACTAGATATGTGCTCAGGTCCTCATGAAAAAAAGGTGGGGAAAACAGAGCTAGATCAGCTTTTCTGCCACAGTAGGAGGTTTTACAGAAAGCCAATTTTAGATGAAAAGTTTCTCCTCAAAAGGATGAAGAATTACAGGCACAGCAGAAATCGTATTTACTTTTTTCAGTCAAAATTMATTTAGGTTGTCGACATGTTATTAAGTGCTTTTATTAGGAACTGTAAAAYGAAAGTGAAATAATTTAATAATAAAAACAGAAAACTCAAAAATAAAAATCAGATTTTCTACTTCCTTTTTGCCCTGAGGGCCACGTCAGCTTTTTTATTTGATTAAACCCCAGCTGGTGGGCTGTGCACCAGCTGGGCTCCAAGTAAACAACCTCGTGCTTCACTTTTTAAACAGAGTGGATGTTGTTGAAGAGTAATGACAGCCTCTACACAGAGCCAGGTACATTTACACTTGGCATAGAAAAGTCTATCCTTCTTTGATAGTGTGTATGCCAAATGTTAAACCCCAAACCCTCCATTAAATGGTGGTGGTGGGGTTTTATGCAAAATCAACTTTTTTTAAGCATTTTATGTTGGAATGTCATTCCTTCATCAAAAACATACCCGGGGTGTTGCTTTGACTCATTCATGCATGTTTAAGAAATCCTTGAATATCCTGTGGTAGCCACACGGAGGTGCATAGACACTTGTTGTGAAGACATGCTGAAGTGGGAGTGTCAGAAACAGTAAGAGGTTCTTAAAGAGACAGGGGCCAATTGCAAGGTGGMATAGTTACTTGATTGTTTTATAGAACTGAACTATGTGCCTGGAAAAAAAACACTCATTTAATAGTAAGCAATCTGTTAACTTAAAATCACTTTTTTTTACAGTTTGGTATGAAGCTATAGTTAAAAAAACCTCTTAAGTGAGTTAAAATATAAATCAATTAACATCRCCAAAACCTATTTAACTACGATAACATCTGCTGATGGTTATGCTCAGAATGGCCAGTTTMATTTTTTCCAAACATTGTCCTGCATTCAGCAACAATAAACAGATCCAATCAACTTTTATTMTTTTTTGTTTTTCTTTCTCCCCACCATGATTTAGGATCCATCACTCTTTAAAGCTTATAGCTACTGGCTGAGAGCCAGTGCAAATGTTTCAGCACAATTTGCTCCCTGCTGAGAGATCTAACCTGGCATATTCTCAAATGAATAAAAAAAATAAAWAAAATAAAAATAAATAAAAAAACAGCACATATTTGATGTCATACTCCAAAGCACAGCCAAGAAGTTTTGTTAGAAGTTTGTTTCCTTTTTTTTTTTTTTGTTTAAGTTGGGAAGTAAAAATTAAAAAAAATTCATGGCACCTTGTGAGTTGCAGCAGTGCCTTTATAAGATCTGGCTGAGTGAAAAGTGGAGCAATCAAGCTTTGAGACCAGATTAGGTTTTCGCCTCTAGCCTGCCTTGGAACCGCACAAAGTGAAAGAGGAGACCATCTGACGAGGAAGCGCTCCTCCACACCCAGACACATAAATAACTACTRAGATGGCTTATTTTGTTTGGCAGATGCCACTCATCTTATAAGAGCTGCTTTCACGCAGGCTGACACTTCCACCGCAGTTACTTCCTTTGAAGTGTGTTGCTGTACATTAACACGCAACATAAACAAGAGACAGGGAGACAAAYAAGGTGGAGGCCAGAGGAAAAAGAAACAAGAAACTTTCAAAAGTAGACTGTCAGAAAAAATAAAAATCTGTGCAGAAGGTAGGAAGGTCTGGACTATGGCAAAATTGATTTTGAGGAAATCAAATTCTCTCACACCTCTGGCCTGTGGTAAAAACAGCTTAACCTCAGACTAACAACACAGAGATAAAATGTTTTTTTTTGAAAGCCTGGATTAGCTCCTTTTTGTAGATAAAAGTACATCTTTATTTGTTGCTGTTGGTTTCTTTTCTTGTCAAAATCAATGCCATCCCCCCCAGCAAAACAGCCCCTCAGCWTCTCCCCCATCTTCACAGAAAACACAGATGTCTACTGATTCTTTGAACAGTAGTTCTCAAAGTTGGGRTTGGGACCCCACTGTGGGTCCTGAAAYATCACGGGGTCTTAAAAATATTTTCAGAATTAATTGCATTTAAAAATGACAACTAACAACATTTTCTTTGTCTTAATTGCTACAAAAGAGTGAGGTTAGTGCACTTAAAATTGGATGAAATTTGCATAATGAATAGGGTTAATATGTCCATGTCTATTTCATCTGATACTAATGTTCATCACTAAAAAGAGTCGGGGTACAGGTCTCTGCTAATTTTATTTTGTGGGATGAAAGCTGAAAGGTTTGYGAACCAATGATCTACGAGGCCCAACGATTCGCAAAGGTCATCTRCATATGTTGACTATAATCTGCAGAGGGAAAATAAAATGAGAAATGATTTTAGATAAAAAGCAKTAAAAGGAGGAACAATTAGATTGCTTTATTGTATGATTGCTGATTCAGCAGTAGATAGTGCAGTATGTAGCCGAGCTCACGACCCACAGAGCACCAGCCCCCTAAAAGCATTGTTGTGAAGACGTGCTGAAGTGGGAATGTTGGAAACAGTAGGAGGTTCTTAAAGAGACAGGGGCCAATTTCAAGGCATTTAGACAGGCTATGATGCAAATTAAAATTTATTTTTGATATATACAGCATTTTCTTAAAAACCGAAGATAACATAGTTTCTTGATTGTGGTATAGATTATGTGCTTGGAAAATATGTACTTCTCCCCTTTAAAACTCACTTTGAAGAGAAAAGCTGGAAAAAGTTTGCAAAACAGTTATTTAAAAGAAAACAACACATAAAGTCCTGTTGCATTACTTTTCATTTTACAAGCCACATTTGTTTAATTCTTTTTCAAATTTTTTGAAATGACTTCATTGGTGAAATTTTATGCTGTGAAAAGAATTGTTTCTCTTGTCTTCACAGCAGTGCCTCATAGTCTCTTTAATGAGAAAGTATTTCTGTCTGGAAATCGAGTTTAATATAAAAGTGTACCCTTTTACAACTGAGTGTTGGCCAAATGTTGCAGGAAAGCCTGACAAACATYTATACTAATTTGCATATTTATTTATGGGAGGGAACAGGGTGGTCCAATTGACACATGCAGCTGTGCTCTATTACATGTAAATTTAGAAGAAGAGTGTGCAAAACTGTGCAAACGGTTTGATAAAACCAGGTGTTTTTGTGTGCACAACAACTTTCAGCATGACTGCTGCACACCCTTTCATACGAGTGGCCCGTGGACACAAGGTCTCAATCTGCCACGGCAGTTACTGTAGGTGGTCATCTTACTGAGAGTTGAAACTCAAGCTTTTACTGCGATACAAAACAGGGACGATTAGAGGTTTTCTGTTACTGAAGGGGAGTTTCTCCTTAACACCAGATGAAAGAAATAAGCTAAAAGCAGAGGTGGGCAGTGCTAATCCAAAAGTTAGMGGGKTTGATGTTTTTTATTTAGAAAGCGCAAATCTGCACACAGTTCAAAAAATGTACTAAAACCCCTAAAGCACAAACAAGAAATTTAGGTCCGCAATTAGCGTCTATAGTGCTTTAGGGGACTAGTGCCCACCACTGGCTAAAATTGTAGCAAAATGTATCAAAAAATAAATAATAACAAAAGGCTAGCTGAATGCTAAAAATAGCAGAACAAGCTAAAATATTAACCACAGCAGATTTTTTTCTAACAATGTTTTGAAGGAACTGGAGAGATTTCAATGTATTTCTATGAAGAAGATATTTCTATCTAAAGTATAAAAGCTACAAAATCTAACAGTGGTGTATAAAGTACATGAAAAAATAGCTAAATAAAAGTAAAAATACTTTAACAGAAAATTACTTTGGGAAAAATAATTTCACTGATAAGAAAAATCCTCTAAGAAAAGAAGTATTGAATTTAATTAACCAAGTCATGTCAACTGGTTCCACTAAACTGAGTTGAGCAAATTGAGCAACAAGTAAATAGAATGTGCTGAACATTTTGATATTTGTATAGTTAAATTAGCACAAAATATGCCCAAGTCATCACATGTAAAATTGTCCGAAAGAAAATACAAGGAACAAAAAGAAACAACGTTGCTATAGTCTGAATTCTGAACCATCCATCACAGAATTATGGGATCATTTCAGAGCAGGAAACAAACAGACACACAACAGGCTACATGGAAACAGAGGCGAGATTGCCTCGTGCAGCAACTGGTGGCATCCTCATGTAGCTTTTCACTGTGCGGTGAGATGGATAGGAAGCTGTCTCCTCACCACCACCCAGAAGGATGGTTAATTGTGAGGGGAGCTCAGCACCCTGCTAACAATTAGACCTGAATGAAGATGGATGTGAGCAGGGGGTGAGAAAGAAGGCAGGAGGCGTGATGAGGGATAAAAAAAAGAAGAAGAAAATGGGGATGCGGGCGAGATGGAGAGGAGGATGGAAAATGCTAGGAGACTAATATTTCACATCCTCTTCTCAATAATTTCTCTTCCTTTTCACCCCCATCTGTTCTTCGCTTGTCATTTATATATTGTGAAAAGGCAATCTAAAATTACTATCCTATTCTACTCCCAGTTGAACATGGCCTTATTCTTAGAAATGACCCGAGGCAGAATGAATTTTCAGCGACACATAACCACTTGTTGGCAATAAATGTTGAGCAAATGACGTTTTGCTACAGTAAATGACTAGAGACACTAGCAAATGGTTGGTTTAATGGCGGGGAAGGTCATAAGTCATTTTGGTTATTGAGCATTAAAGAACACTATGTATTTGCAGAGGAAAGTAATGAAGACTATGGCATGCCTGAGTAAATCACACTTCTGGAGGGGCATAAAAAATCACAGCTGTCATTAGCAGTGAAAAAGCAGAGAAGGCAATGATAATGGCTCCATCACATCCTGAGGTTAGCAGGTTTATTGTATGGTAAACTCTCGTCTGTCAGCCTACGCTCCACAAAAAAAGACCACACTGAACTGTCATAAGGTCTGAAAGGTCGGCACAGTTTAACCTTTCATTGTATAAATTTAAGATTTAAATTTCAACTTGAAAGCTGAAAAGCTCCCCTCACAATGCTAGAATGTAAGTATTACAAATTAAAGTTTGTCTTTTTAACGAGTTTTCTTTTTTTCTAATCAGCACTAAAAACAAAGTAGAGCTGATTCTGAAGGTCAATTTAAAGAGCCATGTCAGACTTTCCTAAACCATAACATCTTCACGGAATGATTGTATGCCTAAAATTACATCATTTTAGAGCATTTTAATTACTTCCCTTTATGTTTTTTACCTTCTTCCCTTCAATTATATGGTTTAACAAACAGTTATTTTTTTTTATCACATTACTGAACAAAGTGAGTTAAAGAAAAATAAGGACTTTCTGGAACAAAAAAATGTTAACAGCATTACAAAATCAACATGTCTTAAGTTTATTTTTGTTAAAAATACAGTAGGTCCACCAGCATATTGACCGTATCAGGTCAGAGTAAAGGCTGCAGCAGACTTACAAGCTTTCTTATGTTGAAGAAAATCTAGGGTGCTGTTCAATTTTTGCACTCATCTTTAAGCATCACAAGTTCTTTACATTATGCAGTTTACTTTATTTCTATTGGTTTTTCTATGAGGTACCACCATTTTTTTTAATTCTAAAAGACTGTCTAACACCAAGTTTTGTTTATAAATGTTTTTAATTTGAACTTCTGCAGCATCTTTCTTCTGTTTATAAATTCAGTCATTACAAAAACCCCTAGGCTATAAAATGAACTGGTTATGGACACATGTAGTACGCTGTAGTTGTGGATCAGGCAAGTTGTTGCCATTAGAAAGAAAACTCACTGCAGTCCTTCTCCAAACAATAAATGTCTCTATGAAAGAAAATAATCCCACCAGTATGAACTGCACTCCTACAAGAAATACATTCTGTTTACACAAATGTCTTTACAAAGTTTTAACTTATCTGAATTATTTGCTTTGATGTTGTAGTTTTCTTTTTTAAGTTTACAGACGATGGGGGAAAAAATCGGTTGAGAAACTAACGAGAGAATTCAAGGTTAYACCTTGATACTCTGGGTAAAATATTATTATTTTACTGTCCAAACCTACTTAAATTCAKTTTGAACCTTTTCAAAACTGCTATTCTCAGTTTCAGCAAAATTATTACAGTTTAACCAGTAAGTACAATAAGATTGGGAAACATTAGCTATAAAAAAAAGTCTGGCAATAATCAGAGTGATAGCAATAATCAGAAGAGTTTAAGCGATGGATAACATTTATGTTGGTGCAAAAGGTTAAGTGACAAATGGAAAAATACAACATTGTACAGAAGCTGTTTCAACAAGCAGCTTGGAACATAAAATGTAAGAAAAAAAAATCCACAGCCTTTTCCAAAAACCGCACAGTATAAAATTTAGGACACACTCCAATGAAGCCAAGATGCTAAGCAACACTTAATCATCTTGGATAATTAAAGACAGCGATGGCACAGATTGAATCTCGCAAATGCTCTAAAATATCATATTTGCAAATCTTTCATCATCCGTGGCACTTAAACCTCCATTTGCCATCGTAATAACTCTTTTGAGGATCAAAGCATCCAGGTGTGAAATGATCATGAAAGCAATGATAAGGTGATTTAGTCACGGCGTTATGAAAGAGGGGAAAAGCAATCCGCTGGATACATTCTGGTGCTCAAGCAAATCGCTGACCTCATGGCAGGCGAGCCAAAGAGACGTTGGGAGAGGCTGATGGGCGAGAATTGTTTGGTAACCCTTTAACGAGATCAGCGCCGTCGAGCTTACAGCACAGCATCGGCGGGCGTACCTCAGAAGCCTGGCACCGAGCAGCGTTTCGGGACACTGAGAAA
The DNA here is from genome assembly GCF_001266775.1 of Austrofundulus limnaeus. Lineage (NCBI taxonomy): Eukaryota > Metazoa > Chordata > Actinopteri > Cyprinodontiformes > Rivulidae > Austrofundulus > Austrofundulus limnaeus. The sequence goes on from NW_013952405.1 coordinate 2,958,348, forward strand.
AAAAACACGCGAAGGCGAGGCAGCGCAAGGTCAAGACTAAAAGAACGGGAAGCGTGTTTTTGCACAGATGTGGATGAGGATTTAAACTCAACAGATGCACATAAACAGGCGTCCACTTTCCTTCCAGCCAGCACCTCATCTGGGTGATGGCTATTTCAGGAAAGAACATAACATCAGGACACACATTGCCTCCAGCTCTAACCCCCTCTACTGCCTTCTTCCTCTGCTCACTCCTTCTCTCTCTCTCTGGCCTTTCCTCATCACCTCTCCTCATCTCTTTCATCGTCACCATTTCTCCTCATATCATTACAACTTGTTTTTCATCCAGATTACTTCCCCCAACCTTCCAATCCTCTGMCAAAGGCCTCTTTGTCTTGGCTGTGTTACAGAAAGAGTCTCGCTTGGCAGACAAGGTTACGGTTAGTTAAGACTAGGGCACAGTTGCAGGACTTTAAGCAGATTTAAACTGCAACTGGAGAACACGTTCAGAGATGGATTGCATTAATCACAGGGAAGGTGAGACAGAGATAGGGATGGGGAGGGGCGGGATGTTGCAATGGACGGAGGCAGAGGAGCAGAGATGAGGAGAGAAGTGTAAGGAGGAGAGAAAAAAAGGCAGAGGGAGTGAAAAAAGCCTTGCGAGTAGAGGTGTGAAAGACAGTGATGAGAGAGCGAAATGGACTCTGAAAATATGTGTCAGCGTGTGCATGTCTGCCAGCTTTGAGCAAACACACAATCTATCTCAGGAGAACAAAAACTGTCAGGGCCTGGCCTCCGACTTATGATTACCAGTTCAGTTGTATAAATGAGCCAGCTGATGCTACTGTTCACTTTGGCACATGGACAAGGCCAAAAAAAAGATGTGTCCAAAGTTTATAGGATGGAGCAGCTCCTCAAGAAAGTACAGATCCTGAAATATCACCCAGTTCTTATCATCAAATTTTATCAATCCCATTAAAAATGTGTAGAAATCCATTRTATTTCAACCATGGCTGATATTAAMATCCTCGACAGGCTTTTTATGCTTTAGGCTGTAGGGGTCACCTCGAGTGAAATAATCAAGGAAACTGTCTTGGACCTCAGTCCTCTGATGGGCCTTTAAAGAGACAAAAATCTGTTCCACTTAAAACTGAATTTAGGCCACCTCAGGTCGCCTTAACCTGTAAAAGAGACGTTCTCTTTTTCTTAATCAGATAAYAAACAGAATARTCTTCTTTTTATTTGATTTAKYSTTCTCTTAACTGAAAGTTATTATGCATTTTGATAATCAGAGARTGTTTATCAAAGTTACAGGAGAAAAGAGGACAGATCTATTTTTTTCCTCAGTATGATTTCAGCTATGTATGGATTTTCTGTGCAAAAATCCTATTTATCTAAACTAATTCTTGTGGTTTAAAGTTGATGAAATATWAATGTTTTATTTGTCTGAATCATATTCGCAAATGTTTTGAGTTTGAAGCAATTCATTCTTTCAGTTATATTTTTAAAGAGTTCTCATCAGAAAATAAGTAAACAGGTCATGATAGGTTTTGTTTCTGAACTACACAGAAGCAATAATCTTTGTTTAGCTTCAGGAGGCGACAGCAAGTCTCTGAACTGAYATTTTCCTTATCTTCMTGTTTTCTAAYCTAACCTCTGAAGGTGGAAACTAACGGAACCTCTTTAAATGRCTAACACAGTTTCCACCCGACAGTCAAGGTCAGAAGAAGACGGACCCACTTCCATCACAACAACCTCCGCTGTTCCCCTCCYGGAGAACTAGWGTGTTTGGCTGAGAAGTTYGTCCATAAGCCAAAGGATGAGTTTCCCAGCCGGGGCACATCCATTCCTGGGTGTGACCCCAAACCAAAGCTCACAGCTCAAAGCAATTTTGTCTTGACTTCCTGTGGGAAGCAAGTTTTATTTTKGACCCAAGATCCAGGACCAGTGAGCCTGACCTCCTCGTTACGACTGACATGGACCAAGCTGGTGCTGAAAGTGTAACTCGTGCCTCGGAGAGTCCAAGCAAGCAGGAGGCCGCAACGGTTTCTTGCCACTGTTCGACCTCCCTACTACCTGAATCGTGACTCGACCGTCATCGTTAAGGTGAAGCTGGCTGTATTTATCAAGTGTCACCGGTCTGGCGGATGTCGAGGAGGAGACGCTGCTCTTCTGGTTCTCACATTACATTTACCTAAGATAAGTTAGGAAAGCTAACATCTTACTTCCTACTTTCTCTTAAATCCTTGCCTTGCCAAACCAACCTAAGTTATTTTCCTTCAAWTGTCTAGTATTCAATATCTAAGCTTGATATTTGCTGTCWATTTTAAGTGCTGAATTGATGAACAATTAAGTTCAGATGTGATCTGGATTTTGCTGATTTTTAAACTTTTTAAAGGAAATTGATTGCTCACAATTAAGTGTACTGTAGTGATTTTGTTTGGTRTGAAAATAAACAATCACATTTATTTATGGATCAAATCAAAATTCTCTGRCTAAGAGTCACTTTTATGTGTCCATTCACTTTGCACGGGAAGAATATTTTMCCGAAAATAAAAAGATCCTTGCTAAAATAATATCCTTATAACCWTGTTATAAGAGGTGTAKGTGTGAAACCCTACAAGGCTTAAAGTTTTTGATCATATTAAAGTGAAAAAAGCATAAAACTTGTGGATTTAAATGAATAAAGTGTTGAGTGTARTCGACATTTAACATAATGAGAATTTTCCTCAAAGAAAAAAGAGATATTAATTAAATATAGACAAAGTAGGACAGAAAAAAAGCTCTTTAATGCAGCTTTCAGACTTCTGAATAATCCCATCTTATTGTTTTTGCCTTTAACATTAATACTGATGACCCAAATACAAAAAAAAAAAAAAACTTAAGACTGTCTCTTGAGGACACGGTCCATTTGGTTTTAATCAGATTTGTGTTCAAGCAACCCAGAAACTGTTTAAGTTTTGTTCACATGATCCAGACCATTGTGAGTTTGGAAATTGGGATCCATTTCTTGGTTTTTAAAAGGTGCAGCTATTAGCTTAGTCAATGTTAATAAATTGCTGAAACAGGCACGAGTTATAGATGAAATCAAATCAACTTCACAGGTGGTGGAAAATCCCCTTGGACTCATGTTTATCTTTTCTATTAGGTGTTAATAAAATTTCAAATGTAGATAATCTTTTTCATGAATAACTGCAAGCTTTACCATCTCCCCCACAGGTTTTGCCATAAGGTGCATAATCCAAGGCAAAGCTTTCAATTTTCTAGCCGAAAGTTTCAACCCTTTGTGACTGAATGCACAAGAGGATGGAGACGAATGAAAGTAAAACTTTATTGTAAGATGTTTAGATTAAACCTGAAAGAACAATCTCAAAAAACAAAGTTGCCACTTCTTTTGGAGAAAAATCAGAGGATATGGTTTGGACATTGAAGGAAGATGCAGAGGGCCTGATATGAAGAATTAAACAGACTACATATTCCAGTCTGATGAGATACTGTTTCTGGTTGTAGGTTGCTTCAGCTCCAACCTTAGGACAACAGCATTAAAAAAAACATGTAACGCTAATGATAACAGGCTTATCTGTGAATGATTTACAAAATCATATTAGTCTCTTTGTTGACAATCATGAAAAACTGTGATGAAAAATATGTTTAAATGTCTTAAGTATAATGGTAATTGTTAAAAAAAGGTTTAAAAGTATGACGGACTAAGACAATTTTTAATTTTTTATGAGAATAAAGTCATAATATTACAGAATACAGTCGAAATAATATGAAAATAAAGTTGTAATAATACAATAATAAAGTCATAATATTACAAAAATAAAGTAATGGCAATGAATTTATGAGAATCAAGTCTAAATATTATGAGAGACAGAGTCTTCAGAATAGACACAGTTGTTTCAAAGAGTCCTGTTACTGATAAAATTTTGATGCTGATATGTTAAATTATCTTTTTTTCTAATTTGTAAATCTGATAAAGTATGATTTCAGAAGATGCTTCTGCATTTTAAGATGGTGTAACACTGCTTTTTTGTGTAGGAAACTAAATGATATGAGAACCTTATTCTGTTATTATTAGAACTTTATTCTCATATTATTTAGACCAGGGCTAKTCAACTAAATTCTTCTGGGGGCCACAGTTACTGCAGGTCAACAGCTGAGGGGCCGAACATCCAGCAGTTAAAGTTATTATGTAAATAAACCAAGTATTACAAAGATCTGTTACCTTTGAATTAGTTTATTTTGCTGTTTTTAATCATGAATACAATATAGAACCTTATAAAAGTAGTGATAATAAAACAATATCAAAAACAAAAAGAACACTATGCCTCATTTTTAACACAAATAATTATTTGACATCTCTGACTTTCCAAACATTTAAACCAATTTTTTTTCCACTTTTATTGTTTTATCTTCCAACTGCTTGTAGTTTTAACTGTCTTGAGTGTTCATAGAAATTGTTTTTATCAGCTTGTAGCCAAGATTCTGACATTTCTGTAGATGCCAAACGTGTCTATGTTTAACTAAAAGAACTTAGAGTAACTAAAACCGGGGATTTGAGCTTAAGATATAAATGAACCAATTGGAAGGCCAAACTTTGGTCACTCACGGGCTGGATGTAGCCCACGGGCCGTCAGTTGAATAGCCCTGATTTAGACTATATTATTAATAGACTACTATTTTGATTATTCTGGTAATTTTATGAATTTAGTCTAGTAATGAAAAATATATACATATATAAAGTATTTATCTTAATCTGGCCCTATCACTTTGTTGCATAAAAGCCTTTTTTTGGTGGAAAGTTTTCTTTATAGAAAGTGATTTGAAATTTACTAATTAACATTGGTTTTACAGATTTATTAGAGATTTTTACCCCTTAAAACACTTTATAAAGTACAACAACATACAAGAAGGTGTTAGTGTACAGATCAAGGTAGTTGTGAAGTGGTGATACTCACTAGACAAGGTAGATAAATACTTCTGTAAATATTAAAGGAGACCAATTATGGGTCCTAGAAATTGTTATGGTATATCTGGGGGCTATCCAGACCATGTTCATTCAATTTAATGCACAAAATAATTATCAGATAATAAAATTTCCCATTTTCTAGTTCTGCCTGCTCTGACTTCCGTCCAGAAGAGCTGTTTATGTTAATGAGCTCTGTTGGTAACGCCCTCCAAAAATCTGTTGACATTAACTCCGCCCTTCAAAGCCAGCGTTTATGTTAGCATGGCTAATAATAGCAGAAGCTCCGTTGTACAACCATATGAGACCCTATGAGACCCAGAGGCAGAGTCGTGGTCGCAGCTTCKTTTTTTTTCTCCCTCCTCTGCTCTGCGCTCACTCTGCATGCTGTTACCAGAGCAGGGAGAAGCAGCAGTGAAAATACCTCAGAAACTTGAACAAATAGGCTTTAACAAGGCTTTAATAAGCTAAACAATAGAGGTACATGAGAAAACGTGTTCATAATGAACAAAAACAAATAAATAATTAAGTTGTGTCCGTGCCGGTCTCAAACCCTGGTATCCCATTCTCTGGTCCAACACTCTACCCATTGACCTATTGGAGGCTTGTTGTGAAATGAGCTGCGCATTGCACAAAAACAACCGTGACGGCTTTTTATACTGAGGAGGTGGGGTCTCATCCGGGGGTTGCTAGGTGAAGGGCTGAACGCAGGTTCCGGTGGGCTGTCATATGGCTTGTGACATCACAAAATGATGGAAGTAAAAATAGTCGTTAATATACATTAAAAATACATTTACTTACAGTAAATATGCCCCTGGGTGCATTTTTCTGGTCCTAGGACTGTTTTTTTAAGAAGTACATACTCAAAGTTGAGTAAAAAAACCTTTAAAAAGTGAATTTTGCATAATAGATCCCCTTTAAATTATATCATCCTCATAAAAACACAAGGAAAGCCTGAGCCATGTGGAGTCTTGTCCTGTTGGGTAGAGAGACTGTCAGACCTTCGGCCCCCTGGCCTGGGTGTCTGCAGGTCGAAACCTCTGAGGCCCGTCTGAAGGCAAATAAAACGGGGCCTACCTGCATCTTCTGCGCCCGCCGCTTGTCTGCCCTCTGGTTCTGGTGATAGATACGGCTGAAGTTGGACACGATGACAGGCACAGGGAGGGCAATTACCAGCACCCCACTCAGAGAGCAGATGGAMCCAAAGATCTTCCCTGCAATCGTCTTCGGGACCATGTCTCCATAGCTGCAATGTGGAGGACAAAGAAAGGACACATTTAGTAAAAACATCTTGTTACACACACAAACACACACACACACACACACACACACACACACACACACACACACACACACACACACACACACACAGTTCACATTAATCATTTCAATTTGCTGCAAAGTCACTTTCTTCAATATCCGTTTAAAGCTTCCCTGCTCTCCATGTATCACACCCCACAAGAATAAAATCTGACACGCTCCTTCTCCCCCTTCAGAGAGAGAAACAGGAAGGCCGTAACCAGGCTGTGTTTGCCACTGAACGCCTCAGTTACGTCCACTGACTCGCTCATGGAGAGCAGATACTATTAACCTTTAGAGAGGAGAACGAGGAGGACACTGAATGCCAAAGCACGGACATTTCCCACAAGCCATTTGTCCAAATTATGTTGGAAATATTTGCAAGTCAAAAGCAATTTTTTTTCTCAAGCTCAAAGACAGACAACACAATTACGATACCTACGTCACTTTAAAAAAAGAAAAGAAGAAAGTCACAACATGTAGGCATCAGCTGCAGGAAAGATAAAGGAGGAAAAATCCAATTTTAAAAGAGCACAGGTTCTTTTGGAAAATCTATTTTTTAATAGACTTTATTTCTTATTCATGAGGGAAAAAAGATCAAGTAATTTGTTCTTGTTTTGCTCTCAGCTGAATTTATTAAAGCCTCCACAAGTTAGTTAACAAATAAACCTGGATCAGTCTTTAAAGACTAAACAGTAATTACAGAAAGACTGATTGTTCACAAAGACCAATCATTTGTCTCATATTGAGCAGTACGAAAGTCATTCAATCAAAAAGAAATATGCTTCAGTAACAAAATACTTATCCTCTACTTTCACCCATCATAAATTTGATTATAAAAATCATATTAATTCCTTTATATCACAGCTTTTCTTGGATAAAGATGAGTTATTGTTTCATGGAAAGACGGGTTCTGAAAGGAGACTGAAAGTAACATGTTTTAGAGGCAAAGCGAGTAAGACAGCAACAGATTGTTGCACAAGAATCTGGCTCTTCTCTGTCTTATCACGTTAACCCTGGCAGGGAGCRACGCAGAGCATCAGAAACAGGGAAAACAGAGTGATACGGTGTTCCCAGTGAGCTGTAGAGTGAAAACTTCACTGAAACGTACATTTACAGAGATGTTATAGGGAGATGATCGCTACAGAAATCTGACACACGTTCATCCACACAAACAAWACGTTTCAAATATTTATTTTCTGCACAAACTATTGCATTTTTGTAAAACAAAATGAAAACTTCACAGTAAAAATTAATAAATCATACAACTTTAAAGTACTGTCCCATGTTTGGCAGGCAGAACGTCTCATCATTTCCTCAAAACTAAAC
>NW_013952405.1:2967510-2971910 GCF_001266775.1 Austrofundulus limnaeus
TTGCTAGGTGACAGGACATGTGCCAGGGTAAGGATGGGAAGAAAAGCCGAAGGCTAGACCGTCCAAATTCACAGCCACTCACTCGCAGTTGACAAAGGATCTGGACCAAAGGATGGAGACCATGAGTTTGGACACAGCCTCAGTCTGTAGATGTTACATGTTCAGTATTTTCATGTTAGCATGTTTATGTAACATACATTAAGATGCAAGTTTTCCTTTTTTATAGTAATTCTTCATAATTAAATAATCATTTATTTTAATAGTTCTATTATTTTACAGTATTTCATTTTTTATTGGTTAAAACACCATTTTCACATATTTTGTAAGATTGTCTCCCATGGTTGGTTTTGATGTATTAGATGCTACATCAATATACTTCTGAGTTTAAAACAAATAAATAAATTACTCTGATGTCTTGCATTATTTATGAAGCGGTGATCTAAAATACACTACTTATTTTAAGATTCACCAGACACAATAGGTGTGTTTGCACCATGTATCAGTATCAGAATCGCCAATACAAGCCTGTGTGTTACTCAGTTTCAGAATCTAAATGGAAATTGGTGTTGTTGAACATCAGTAGTATCAATTTTACTTGTAAAAAAGTGATTTTACTCAGAAATATTGATCTTTTCCTTCTATGTACTTTCATGTAACTTTTTTAAGTAGTCCTTTTTCTCTGTTATTCTATTACCATCATAATTGCCATTCACAAGAAAACACAAACACACTAGGATRGAAACACATTTGGCAGAAAGCTGTGGATGCATTTGGTTTATTATAGGCCCCCATAGACTCTGCAGAGTGCAGATTGAGTCAGTCATCTCGTAACTGCTGCTGGATTTGAAAGCATGAGAGAATAGAGCCAACGATAAGCGCATAAAGGGCTGCAACATGTATAACAAACACGGCATAGATTTGGAAACATTTTAAAATAAGAAAATATTCAGCAGTAAAAAAAAACAGACACATGTGCTCTGATGAACTAATTAGTGCTGCGAGTTAAAATAGTATTTAGGAGCAACATTTAACAAAACAAAGTTGATGTTATTGGTCATTAAATGTCGTTAAAGAGCAAGATTAGCTGTGTCGACACTTTGCAAGTACTTCCAGTCTTAATAGCTCCCAAAACATTTAACCTAGCAGCATCAAATTAGTCCACTTTGAAAAACACACCCAATGTGGTGCCAGTTGTTATTTAAGGACTTGGCAAACAGCACCAAAGAGTCTCCAAAAATGAACAAAATTTTGCCTCTGAATTTTAGCTCACAAGAGTTGTTTTATAATCTAATGAGGCACTTTTGTCACCCATTTGTTGAAGAAAGTAACGACGCAGGATGGTTTTATACACATGCCCACACAAACCACAAATACACACACAAGAAAAAAACATTTGGTTTATTTTGGAAAGGGAGAAGAAGCTCGAGATGAAACCTTATGCTCATTAGTCACAGATTTCTGCAAAAACAAGCCCGATATGAAGCCGTTTCAGTGGAGGGTGGTTTTTCCACATCAACAAAGCAAGGCCCTGCCCACACACAGCGAACCACTGGTCCGCAGCCATAAATGAGAGCATATTTACAGAGCACATTCATCGTCCCTCCCAAGAACTTTAATGACCTTTCTACCCAAATTAGGCTATAACAATCCCATCAGTGGTAAAAAGGTCCTATCACTACAAAACATTTCATCTCCTTCCCTCTTCAGAACATGTTTCCATTAGGAGGAACGAAGAGCTAATCATATTCATCTGCAAGCTTTCTTTAATGGGATCCTATCAGAGCATCTGATAGAGGCCTTTCTCGGCTAATGCTACAGTCAATTTGCCGCTCCCATTTAGTCAAGCTGGTCTCTGATGATACTATCTCTGAGTCCGTGTGGCGCAGAAACAAAGCTGGGCTTGCACACATTAAAGACAGACAAAGCTGCACTGAGAAGCATTAGGACGCACGCATGTGGTAAAAGAGGTCTGATGCAATTTCTTCTCGTCTGAATCCAGGCATAGTTCTTGTCGGTGCAAGACGACGTGGAAGTAAATGTCTCTCAGAGAGGAAGAGGACAGGCAAACATCAAGAAGGAAGAGGAGGAGGTCACATCAGGAGAGGTAAGTTTCTCCTAGCGTTGTATTCAAGACCACCTAACCCAAGATCAAGTCAAGACCAAGACCAGAGTGTATTGAGACAAAGACCAAGAGTTTTAGTACTGAGACTGTGTTTGTCAGGGGCTATGGAAGGTGTGTGTGAAAAATGAATGCCAAACAACCATGTGACTGCACGTCAACTCTTCGGCTTAACAGTAGCAATGAGCACACCCCACATACAAACACTCAGGCCAGGTGTGGAGGTCATCTTGGCCAAGGTTCTCACATTCTGTCCCACAAGTGCCAAGTCTCTGCATGCTGTATTTCTACAGAGATAAATGGATCACTGAGAAAGATGAAGTGCTTTTGGGAATTTTATGTGATGAGTGGTCTTAAGAAAAATAGTTTAGTCATCATGATTTTTTTTCAAGACAGAACTGATCAACACATGTCTGAAATACTGTAAGACAGGAGCAATGATTAAGTCCAAGCAAAGATGGTTATAGCAACAAGGTTTTGATTCCACCGGTTCAGAAGCCAAACAAATCAGAAACTACGAAGAATAAAACATATTTATATCTGGAACCCTGGGAAACATATTCTGCGTTTGTATTTGTGCTGGACGTAGTTTTTCAAATGATATTTTTATGTTTGGAATTTTTCCATTAAAAAGAGACACTGAGGGCAACGAGAGGAACACAGCACTGACATTTCATAATGTGGGGCTTGACTTTTTCATTTACAGAGCAACTCTCAAGAGATTCTTGGCACTTTTCCTTGAATTGTTTTCAGAAATAAAGCTGCACAGTATTTGGAAAACATACAATATTCATGTTGAATATTTGCAAGAAAACACCAATTTTGATAAACCCATTTGTCTTTGTGACTCTTCCAACACGCTTCATGTGCTTTAGCACCTCGGCCACTAACATCTAAATCAGATGTGGGCATCAAGCTAAGCTGGAGTCCAAATGAGTACTTAGAGCAGAGCAGCCAACAATGTATTGCAGTCCCAGTTTGCTCACTTCACTCAGCAGTAAAATAAACTCAGCTATTTGGACTTTTTCTTTTAGGTGATTTCCAGATGGACAGAAAACTGCCAATTATGTGGCTTACAAATAACCACTATAAAACCAAAACCTGTTCTCCCACTGGTGTACTTTTCTTTTGCAGGCAAAGTTCCCGGTTTTTTTCTTTTTTTGTGCTTAACTTCACCACTAGTTAAAAGTTCAGCAACCATTCAGCAAAAGAAAACAACATCGGGTGTAAAAAGAATTCCTGCATCGCTGAGCATTTATTTCAGCACAACGGACAGCTCCTACTTTTCTGCACCAGGGGCCTCATGTATCAACGGTGCGTACGCACAAAAACCTTGCGTACGCCATTTTCCACGCAAAACTCCAGATGTATCAAAACTCAACTGAACGTGGAAATGTATGCAGCCCCACGCCAACTCCAGGGCTGGTGTACGCATGTTTCTGTGGCTTTAGTTCCATTGGCGACAGAGGTGATTCTGAAAAAACTGTTCATGATGTAAAAATGATTATTGTTCACAGCAGACACACATGATTAACAATTATTACATCCACATGGATGCAGTTAAATAAAAGATGCGCAAAGTTGTGCCAAAAATACGTTTAACAGGAACAGATTCAGCCTTACTGGAGGATATAATAGATAGTGTAACACGCAGAGCTTTTATTTATAAATAGATAGAATTTTCTGATGATGAGTGTCTCATCAGCTGCTTTGAGGAAAAATCATTTTATAGTTTGGCACTGCTGCGCTCTGGGAGCGCGACACAGCGAGTAGCCATGTGCGTGCACGTGCAGCAGCAGCGATTGAACTGGGGTTCCACAGGAGCTTTCCAGAGGGAGCTGGCAGACCCATCGGGACTCAGTCCAGTCCACCCAAAGCTGAATCATGACCGACAGAATCGTCTCATCCATATGATTCTAAAGGCTGAGTTATGGTCGCGCTCTGGAGCACGCGCACCCTCGCCGGCAGTGGAGGTGTTTCATACTTTGCGTGTACGTTGTTGCAGATTTCTCCAAAATGACACATGGAAGTACTCTTTACAACTTGTGAAAATGCTGTAAGTAGGAGAGCAAAAGCTGGACAAACAGACTGCGCACAAAAGCTTTGGCGCGTGCAGCTTTTGTGTGGACTCTCCAACATCACGTCACATCATGTAGCTCTCTACTGAAACGCCAAGACTCGTTTCTTCATATCAGCTATGAAATAAACTAAGATCTATGTTTTACCAAACATTTAAGTTCCTCTGTGTTTACAGTAATGGTAATAAACTCGTGCGCAAAGT
>NW_013952405.1:2972010-2978025 GCF_001266775.1 Austrofundulus limnaeus
TTCTGATGATGAGTGTCTCATCAGCTGCTTTGAGGAAAAATCATTTTATAGTTTGGCACTGCTGCGCTCTGGGAGCGCGACACAGCGAGTAGCCACGTGCGCCACGCGTGCACGTGCAGCAGCAGTGATTGAACTGGGGTTCCACAGGAGCTTTCCAGAGGGAGCTGGCAGACCCATCGGGACCATGTCAGTCCAGTCCACCCAAAGCTGAATCATGACCGACAGAATCGTCTCATCCATATGATTCTAAAGGCTGAGTTATGGTCGCGCTCTGGAGCGCGCACACCCTCGCCGGCAGTGGAAGTTTTTCATACTTTGCATTTACGTTGTTGCAGATTTCTCCAAAAGGACAAGTGGAAGTACACTTTACAACTTGTGAAAATGCTGTAAGTAGGAGAGCAAAAGCTGGACAGACAAACAGACTGCGCACAAAAGCTGCGGCGCGTACAGCGTTTGTGTGGACTCTCCAACATCACGTCACGTCATGTGAACTCTCTACCGAGATGCAGAGACTCGTTTCTTCATATCAGCTATGAAAAAAACTAAGATCTATGTTCTACCAAACATTTAAGTTCCTCTGTGTTTACAGTAAATGGTAATAAACTCGTGCGCAAAGTGATGAGCCGGTTACGCAACAGAGCAGCGTGCGCGCGCACACACACCGACGCACAATCACTCGTTCTTTGCGTGATAAACACATTTTATTCCTATTTTTACTTAGGATTTTTTTTCTCACACTTTATATTAAATTCATTATTTTTATGACTCTAGAAATCATTTCTAATCGCGCAGGGATCACTCAAACGTGTCTGTCACAAATGCAGGAAGTAATTTGCATCTGTTTAACATATGTTAATGAAGGCGTGTCAGGGGAGGTGTCTCACCTGCGCTCAGTTCCACGTTAATTGTGATGTACAAAAGAAATGTGCGTGGATTCCAGCGTACACACAGTTTGATACATCTGGATTTTTTGTTCGTATGCCGTTTTCTGGATTTGACAGTACGTCAGTTTTCAGTAAGAAATCCACGCAAGTCTTTGTACATGAGGCCCCAGGGCTTCCATCAGTGGTTCCAAGATTTAAATGATTTCTAATAAAGAAGCACATCCTTAAGAATTTCCAATAGCATCCTTTTATGTAATAAATCCATGACCTTAGTGGGTTTGTTGACAGTAACATGAAAAAAAAGATCATTTTGTTTGAACAAAACAAATATTTGTGTGACTGTTTTAGAAGCATTCACACAATTGAGTTGATCCATTTTTTTATTCTGTATGTTTTTTTCAGCATGTATCTTATTTTGCAATTTTTGTACCACTTCAACAATTCAAATGTCAAAGCTTTCAGTTCCTTCAGGACATTTTGGCACCGTTTTTTGTTATTGAAGCAATTTATACTTTTAGAAATATTTAGCCTTTTCTGACATTTATGGTCTCATTAAAATTAATGAAGYTGTCCTCAATATCCTTAAAACCCTTCAAAGTAGTTAAACTTTACCTGCACCTCTCACCTATGTTTTAATTCTGATTTTTTTTCAACTTCTTTGTGAAAATTTTACCTTTTATGTTTTTGCATTTCTGCAATCTTTCCGCTCTTTTCAGCTATTCTGCTATTTTTTGTATTTCTATCAGCTTCTTTTTGCAAAATTATTGTTTATGCTTCTTTTAGCTGTTCTGTTCTACAATTCTAGCAACATTTGATCTATTTTCATATAATTTTAGCTTGTTTTTAGCTAAATTCACCTTTTTGTGACAATTTCAGCTACTTTCTGCTTAATTCAGCAAACGTGCTCTTTCTGCTACAGCTTATTCAGCTATTTTTAGTTACTTTTTTGCAACTTTAAGCTTTTTTTTGCTATTTTACAACATACTGAAAAAATGTTTGTACATCTTTCTTTTTTTTGCAAAATCATTCAGAATTAAGAATTCATGCTGCATTTTTGCAAAAAATCCAGTTTTATTTGAGACTGTGCTGCTTCAAACTCTGAGTGTGAAATACAATTTAGTCCCACTTTGATCTGGTGATATTTAGTATTATCATATTGATTAAATACTGTACATAAAAGTAAGAAAACAGCTTCTAAATGTTCACAGAGCTGCTCCACYATAAACAGCATTATGATCCATAATGCATGTGCTTCTATAGAGGGTATAMGTTTTGTTGCCTTACACAAATATAGTAATAATGCAGCTCTGTTTCTGGGAGGATAAACCTGTCGCAGGCCAATGCATCTTAGCTCTTTTTGGGTTCAACAGAGTAAAAAGATTGTCTCTGCAGGCCTCTAACCCTCAACCTTCAGTTCATCTGTACTGCTGCCTGACATTTCCTGGACAGTCAATCAAATGAATGTAACACTGATGAGGTATGGYTTCTTAGAAAAAAAGAGCCAGACATCTATAATAACCCCCACAAATGTCACCACAGTAAAGAAAAAAAAAATGAAGGAGGAGGCGGAAGAACAACAGGTAGTGAGACAGATGGTTAGAAAAAAAGAGGAGGAGGAGAGTGAGAGTACAGTGAGGAAGAAATGAGTTGACAGAAAGGCTGAAATCCACACTGAGTCACTGCTGATTATCAAAGGGTCAACAAAGTTTGGTTAAATTAGCCTTAAAGGACATTCTACAGTGGTTTAATGAGAAATAAAAATAAAGAGATCGTGACTCAGATTTGAGAAGCTTGGAGAAGTTCTAATGACACAAACGAAGAAAAATCTGATATGTGCTGGGTAAAACAACAACAACAACAACAACAACAACAACAACAACAACAACAACAACAACAACAACAACAACAACAAAAGAGAACATTTTTAACAGAAAAGCCTTCATCACAAACAATCCTGTACAAATGCTGACTTTATGACTAGGCAATGCAAATTAAAAAAAAGAAAAAGGGAAAAGTTGGAGCTTGGATTCAGTGAGGGCTACAGTCTCTGTGTTAAAAGCTGCTCTTTGAATCGCATAATTTCAGCAGTGACCTTGTTTCGAACAACGGCACAATAGCAAACTGGGTACAGAGAAACCATGCCAACAGCTGAAATGTAGAATACGCTGGGTGGAAATGATGGATAAATGTTGCTGACAGCTGCCGTTGTGGCCTCGCTGATAACTCCTTCAATACATTAACTGTTAGTCACTCCCTCCTGCCACCTGTTTTGTTCTGCAGGATAAAAAAAGAGCTGTGGTAATCTTTTGGGTTTGTTGTACTACAGGTGGGTCATTGGAGCCTGTGAGATATTGCGAGGCTAAAATGAACCATTGTATTCAAATAAAAATGCTATCAAAGGCTTATTGCTGTAGGTATTATGAGAAAAACAGACACCCATTGACAGGATTTTAGCACACTAYGAGTTCCTGTGTGGGGTGGTTTACAGCACAAGTCTTTCATTTYTGGATGACTGTTTACGTGAACACTTTAGTTGCATAAAAGCGACAAATTGCTTTTACAGTTTGTTGATGAACAGGTTTTATTGAGAATAAAATAAAAAGCCATCTGTGCTCGAGTGCAACAGAGTGTCACATTTTAGTTGAGGAATAAAAATACACAACATTTTAAAGTTTTTATTTTTTCAATAAGTTAACCTATGTGTACTTCTAAAAAACAAACAAACAACAAACAAAAAAACTTCAGAATTAAAAGATAAACAGACAAAAGACCCATTTCARAATCTTAAAATAAATCCAAATACTATTATCTGTTTTCCAGAGCTCAGTCCTAGGGAGACATTTAGGTTATTTTCTCATTTACATTTATCAAGTGACAAGACAAGAATGGGAGGAAAAAAACAGATAAATTGATAAAGTAAAGGGAATTACTCCCATCCTGCTCGGCAGGGAGAGGAAAGGTCATYATCATCACTCACTTCACAACCAACCCATACACTGATCTACACACTCACATGAACACACTTGCAAAATTGTGACTYTGACATCCTGCAGGGGTTCATGACAGAGACACACATCACTGACTTCTTACAGCCATGTGCTTTATTTTATAAACACAATCGTGAGGTAGTTAGAGGTTTTTTTTAGATTTTTTTATGTTAATTGTGTCAGAGATCAAACAATGCAGTGTCCTTGGAGAGATCTACTGCACCTGAAAATAATGCAACACTCCTATACTTCCCGACACCTGTAGGTGGTAGTGGAAAACTTGTTTTAAATGTTAAAATGAATATAGTTGAATCAAGATTTAAAATGTTATTCAGCCACAAAAAGGAATGACGTGAGTGTGGGACATTAAAAATTATTCTGAGAGTCAACAGAGAATCATGAAGTCATTAATCACATTTTCCTCTTAAAGAGAGAATCTAGTTTATTATGTGAACAGTGCGGTAAAACCTGTGTACTCTTCAGTGGAGATACTTCATTGTTAAAATACACGGTGTTTCTTCATCACTTTAAAGGAGAAGTATTATGTATTTTCCAGKTACATATTTCAATTCTACACCACAAGCAAGAAACTATGTTACCTTCAGTTGCTATGAATATGTTGTATCAAAAATAAATTTGACTTTGCATCATAACCCATCTAAACACTTTGAAATTGRCYTCTAGGGCTGGGTTCAAAAAAATCGATTTAATCAATCTGGATCGATTCTCGTTCAAATTTGGGAAGATCGATTCATAAGTCATGAGATCGATTTTTTCCCCACGGGTGTTGTGTGCRATGAAGCTGCACGTTTCCGTGTTGTGTGTCACTCCTGGCTTGCCGTAGRTTTACATCCAGTGACRGTCAGTGYTAATGTTAGCTCCCRACAACAAGTTGTCTGAATCAARACAAAAGAAACAAAGGAATCACTAACATTACAGCTGATTCTCAGCTGAAATGAAAGATAACAGAGGCCATGACTACTTTTGTTTGCAAAGTTTTGCGCTCGGACGCGGTAGCAGTAAACGATGCTTCAAACGGCTGGTTCAGGTGGTCGGACCAAAACTACGGTGTGTAAACATCTGACTGAAACTGTTCTCCTCCTTTATAAATGTGTGAAAGATGTGAGTCTAACAAAATAGTTTAGTTTTGTTACCAATGTTATTTATAAATTTTAGAAACATCTTAATGTAATTCACAGTGGTGGAAGGTTTTAGCTGAAGTACTTTTTTTCTTCTTGTTAATAAGTTTTACTGAACAGAAGCTAATAAAAACTTTACAAATATACAGTTTTCATACACTCAAAAGAGTGGGCATAAGTAAACACTTATATTAACCCACCTCTTCTCCTGCAGCCTTATTCCATCACTTCTTAGTGATCAAGAAAATTGTTCTTGATTTCTTAAAAAAACTAATGTATCCAACAACACTTTCTCTTGCAATTCTTTTTTAAGTTTAAACCCTTTAATCTTGAAACAAAACCGTCTTAAGTTTCAAACTCCAATTTACAAGTTTGCCCTTAATATTTATAATTTTACCAATGCACCAAGTTAAAATTAGTTTCTATTTGCAGAATTAGTTCCTCTGAGAATGTCTTCTATATCAAAGTAAAYGTGTTACTGCATGATATCCTTAACTAATTTAAAAATCAATCAAACTGAATCATGCATTTAATCAAATTGGGCCCCTGTGAATCAAATCGAATCGATGTGGAAARTTTGAATCGATATCCAGCCCTATTGGCCTCTGCTCCCAATCCCAGTTCAGCACGTCTTCACAACAACGTTTTGGGGGAGGGGTGCTGGGCGGTGCTCAGGGAGGAGCTCAATTGCAGACAGAGCTCCAGGGAGAAGCTTTGTATAAACAGGTGGTGCTTTGTACCAGCAAGTGTTTAGGCAGCTACGTATGGCGACTATAGAAGAGGCAACAGTATGTTTTTGATGAGGGAATGACATTATAACATAATATTAATTCAAACAAGTTGATTTTGCATATTACCCCTACCTTTAAACATAACTATAGAAGGCTTGTTCCTATTTTGGCCTGCACACCCGGTTCTATATTCACTTACAGTACTGGGATAGTACTCCAGTTACAAGTGGATACAAATTTAGGCACCAAAGCTCCAAAATAATAATAATAATAA
>NW_013952405.1:2979099-2982983 GCF_001266775.1 Austrofundulus limnaeus
AAGAAGAAGAAGAAGAAGAAGAAGAAGAAGAAGAAGAAGAAGATAAGAAAAGCTCTGAGACATTCTGCCATTTTATTTATTTCTGACTGATCTCTGCACATGTTAAACAGGAGAAATCCATGTTTTTGGCTAACATATATAGAGTTTTTCTTTTTTTTCAGATAATACGGGGCTTGAAATAATTCAGGACTTTGTTGGAGCCAAATATCAGCTTCTCGGTGCTTAAAACATGTTTTTAACAGCTGCTTCACAGGCTGCTTTTTATTTACACCCTTGGACTTTTTCTTGTTTCACAACAAATAGAATTACATTCAAGAAGGCAATTTTTATTGAGAAACCAACCAGATTTAGATACTGCATATAAATCTGAGAGAAGAAAACATGGGGGTACATAAAGCAGAATACACATGATGTAGTGATGCAACAGAAGCAACAATATTTGACTATAAGGTAACATTCAGAACTGATCAGTCAAATAAGCAGCTTCTTTTAACTCTGAAGTTTTGCTTTAGTATTTACTCATATTTTTTTAAAACTTTCCTTACTGCTCTCCTGGACACCGTGACTMAACATCCCTCAAAAATATACTCCATGTTTCAAAAGGCCACTTCTTTGGCAGGATGTTAGTTACCGGTAATAACAGAGCCCTGCCACCACCTTTGCTCATTTGCGTGAGAAAGTGTGTGCAGGAATAATTGTGTGTGACTGYGTAAATGCAATGCCTCTGCAATAAGCGATTAGCAGACTGTTTTCAAAGAAACGCTTCAGTGAATCCACTTCCAAGCAAAACAAAGAAGTTCAAACACAATTACCAGAAGAGTTGAGCAGAACAACATTTAAATATGAATTACTTATGAGATAGGAGGAGTCCCCAAAGCTTGCACYACTGACTGCCTGCATAAACCATAAACACTCCTGCTATTAAGACATTTTTTTTGTCCTGAATGCATATCACAGGAATGTAATGAGTTGCAGTGTGAGTGGTTATGTATGCGCGTTTCATACAGGCATATCAACCAGAAAAATACTTTAAAGCTCCTGAGAGCTTATAAAAATGGCTGTGTAGATAAAACCTGAAACGTCGGCCGATAATTGAAAAAGGAGCCCGTTCATCTCTGCGCCGGTGAGTATGCGGCGCGGCGTGCCCGTGCGGCTGAGGCAAGGRGGTGGGAGGTCGAGGAGCTGAGGCACAATTATCTTGATATGTGGTTCAATTAAGCTCCAAACAAAAACTAACGGCCCTCCGTCGAAACCTGAATCTCAGGGGAAATGTTTGAACTCAGAGATGGAGCGCCTTCAACGGACGCGAGAAAGCAACAAAGTAGGATTTAGACAGACACGCGGGCCACCTTTAACTTTCTTTACAAACTCACAAGGTGGAGAAGGCACTGCTGTATTCGTCCAACCGTGTGTGAGATTAGTGTCCGATAAAAAAAGGTAAGGAGAGGTAAGAAAAAAGAAATTACAAGGCAATAACAGAGGCTGCAACAAAAGGCTAAACATACATGGATGTTAGATTAGATAAGATATTACTCACAGGAAATATATTCAAAATAAATGAGACTCTGCTCTGCTTTGTGTTTGCATGCTGATGGATTTAGCAATTAGAGCATTGCTACTTATATGCTTCTACGCTCTCTGTCACTGCTGCTTTTAAATGGATTGAATGTGCYGTTAGTATTACTAGTATTTACAATGATCATTTACAAGCTGATTCTTTGTTAGGTTACTGAGTGATGTCTCTGTATTGAGAGTTCTGAGGAAGAGCAGCAGCCTGAAAAGCCAACCAATAAAGTTGCTCAGCAGGAGTTTTATTGGGTCTGTAGATCCACTTCCTTCTTAATTTTGTCTCTTTACCTTAAATGAGTTTAAAAACATTTTGTAGAAGATAAAAGTGAAGATTAATTAGGATTTAGAACTAAAAGATTGTTTGGAAAAATTAGAAACGTATTTGGCTGCATATATAGGATTTTTTAAAAGAAGAATCATAGAATTTAAGGTTGGACATCGAGTGTTGATTGGAACCAGGACTAACGTCAATTCTCCCAGAATTGTTCAAATTCCAAAATTTTGATTCCCAGTTTTGATACATAGCTCATCGACTGGAAGAAGCTGCCGCACACCAACAAAAAAGAATCTGCCAGTGGTGTGTGCAGCCGTGATCTAAAGCGTGGCTGAACTTTAATAAAAGAATAAGATTAAATCATGCAAAGCAGGGCACACAACCATTATGATTAAACACCACTCCAGGTTTAGGAAGTAAAAGAGTGACCCTGTCTTTGAAGGGCTGTGCAAATCTTCACTGACACTTCTAGGTACGTAAAACAATAAAATATGTCTAACATCAACACTGAGGCAACTAACAAAATGTACTAGACTTTAAAACCGTAACATCAGCTCACTAACAGTTTGGTACCAGCAGCATCAGACACTGGACATGTTTCAATGTGTTTTCCTGAGGTTTTTTAAAATAAAGATCTCTTGTGAAAGTAAACCCCAGTGAAAACAAAATTCATATCATTCATATTCAAGCTATAAGTTTGATTTTTATATAGTGGTTGATAGCAGCCCTGTGAGGAATTCTTAAAGTTCATAATGATTAAAAAGTTCATGGAGTTAAAACTCTTAGAAAAGTTAAGACTATTTCATCCAGAAAGAACTCTGGTTAGCTACCTCATTTAAACCATGAAAACTTTTTTTGACCCTGCCTCTAAAAACAATCAGAATCGTTAGGAACTGGAACGAAAACAAGGAATCGGAATTGTTCAAATTCAAACAATGTCCAAACCCTAATAGAATCCATCTCAAAAATGTTGAGACCAGATGCCAGGCTAAAAGACTCCCAACTTCCAACTGATGCCTTTCTTGTCCTTAACAAATTCAACCTAACACACATTCCTTTCAAAACACAAGACATTCAAGTAGTTTAAATWGTTTCATGGACTCAAGAACATAAAATGTATGTGTAAATATTTAAACACCATTCAGAAACACAGCATCACTCTCTGGAAGGCGTCCTCTGGGCTAAAGAATCGAGGGGCCTACAGTTGCAAACTAAACACTGTCACATTAATACATTAAGGTATATTCAATTTTTAAAGTTTTATGAAAGCATTTCTTTATTTCAGTAAAATATTTTACCTGTATAACAACAGCACGTCCATATACTTGTGTTACGTGCTCTGCCTCAATATCGGGCATCGATTTAGAACTATGCATCGGATTTTAAAAAGTTCCCGGTTTCCTTCATCTCTTTTAACGGCCTTCACGTGCTTTGTCCCAGATGGTGCTGATATTCAGAGATGAAAAACAAAACAACAAAAGAAGAAACAGTTTGTGGTGAGACAAGGTTGGAGCTGAGAAGAACGAAAAAAAAAAAAAAGGTGAGAGTCTGGGAGTTCAGGGGGTCATCTCAGCTTCACAAGAAAGCTACAGTCAGAGGAGCAAGGTGGCCAACAGGCTGGTCCCAGAGCAGATTTCACACAAGTATCAAGGAGAAGGAGGAGCCGGATCAGAAGATGAAAATGTATTAAAAGAACCAGAATGCAATTGTGAAAACAAACGAAAACATGGGCTTCGGAAGGTCACCCCCTTACAGCGGCTAATACTAAATAAGGCAAGGAGAGGGAGGGGAAATACACAGATAAAAAGAGAAAAACTTGAAAAGCACCTCTCATGTTTTAGATCTACTCTGCATTCAAATGATTGCTTTTGTTTAATTTGTTTAGTCGCGGTAACTAAATGTGTGAGTTTGGAGTGTTTTCGTGTTTGTGGAGGATGGCAAATACACACATCAATATGTTCTCAGTAAATTGTTTGGATTTTTCTTGAATGTGTGTGTGTGTGTGTGTGTGTGTGTGTGTGTGTGTGTGTGTGTGTGTGTG
>NW_013952405.1:2983770-2992414 GCF_001266775.1 Austrofundulus limnaeus
GAGAGAGAGAGAGAGAGAGAGAGAGAGAGAGAGAGAGAGAGAGAGAGAGAGAGAGAGAGAGAGAGAGAAAGAGAGAGGGAATTTTTTTTGTTAAAGTAAAATCAGAAGATGCTTGCTCAAAATCTTTTCAGCTGTTAAATGTTGATGATAAAATGCCGACCAATACACAAAATTAAGAATGATGCTGCAAAAACAGACCAGTTTACAGAACTTCCTATTTTCTTCACAATCTAAATCTTATTTTCAAAAGCTAACTAAAACTGAAATGTAATATATCTCACTTTAGGATGACAGATGCTATGATTATTTTACATGCTGTACTTTGTGAATGCTGCTCATGCACTCACAGCTGGCTACACATGGAGACCTATGATGGATTGCAGGATAATTTCTTGTTCATGACAGTAAAGATGTGCATTGTTGTCCTCCCTAATGAAGTTAGACAGAGGTGTAGTTTGCATTTTCTTCAATTGTTTACCAACTGTTCTGAAAAATAAATCTCTTAATCTCGTAATGCGGAGACAGTATATTTTTTGAGTCAAAGAAAATGTCTACTTTGTAGCTTTTCTTCATCTGTACATGSTGTTGACAATTAAAAGGAAAACTTCAAATTAATGTTCTGTAGAAAGGAGATTAACCATCATTAGCTTACTTGTTGTAGAACAACTTTAGTTTGGAGAWGCAGAATTTAAATCAAACTGGATTGATRAGTTACTGGCTAGTCTGAGTGGGACCAAAGTGGATTGCAGATGTTTTAAAACAAATTTGTTCATAAAAGTGTCATAAAAATTTGTTCAAATGCTTTTATTTACACACTTTTATACCACTGAAAGTTTTRAATTAAATGATTGTTCCAGTAGAAATACTATGATGTTCCTGATAAAAGTGGTCCTACTGCCAATAATCACATAATTCTATTGAAGTAACCATATAATAAAACACTGATGGCAATGTAAAAGTTTATGAACAACAGCGTAAAAGTTATCACTTCTTGAATATTTAAAATCTTGTTAAAATAAGACAAATTCTGAGAATCAACACAATCCTCCTGACTATCTTTTCTATTACTGAGAAAAGTTTTTCCATCTTATTTTATTTTGAAAAGACAGAACATGTGCATCCATGCTGAGCCATAGATCCTGTGAAAATAAAGCTTCACCCTGCTAGCAAGGTTAGCAGAAGGACACACCTCTGTTTCATTAGATAGGTTTTCAGCTGCAGTAGGGATGGGTAAAGTCATCTTTAATTCACTATGTGGAAGAGTCCATTCTTTAGTAAAAATGTGATAAAGACAAAAGTACTAAACCTTAAAATAGCAACTATTAGTGCTTGTTGAGAATTTTTCTCTGCTCTGTAGACTGTTGTGCTTAATAGCTACAGATAAACGGTAAATGGAAAAGTGGCTGGTAAGTGGGGGCATTACGTGGGACTCAGGAGAAAAAAGAACAGACTAGCCTATAGCTCACCAATCCAGTCACAATTGCACTCTATTCCTAAAAACTGATGTCTCTCAAAGAGCTATCTACAACAGGTAAGATAATATTTGTTCATGACACTTCCAGAGTACCCCACATCAAATTATTCGATCATTCTAACACATTGTGCCATCCAAAATCACGATGAAGATTTTAACATCATGGTACATACAATTTGTGACATTAGTGTCGGTACTGTTGTTTAGATGGCCATACGATGTAATCCACCCTGTGGCTGGTGTGAATGTGTCTGACTGGCACACCAGCAGCTGTATTTGAGAGAGAGCCAGTCACCAGTCAGGGCTGATCAAGCTGAAAACTGTCAGATTACAGTCATCGGCTGAAAATCGCTGCCTCTCTAACAGGAACAGTGAGCTCAAACTAACACAGGGAGTAGCTAACAACGGTCAGCCTGTCAGCATGGATCAGCGTGTGTGGATGAAGGTAGCTGTCTGGATGCCAATGTAAGTGGAGAAAAGTAGGTTGCAGGAGAAACTAGGGCATCACGGAGACTCAGGAGAGGTGTCTCCAGCTCAGCCTCCTGTCCTATTTCACTGCACGACGAGACTGGCATGTGTGTGTGGTGTATGTGTGTGTGTGACTCAACAGAGGGAGCACCCTGGGCAGTCGAGGGAAAGCTTCAGGCACAGGAGGCAGACAGATAACAGGCAAGCTCCAGGTAGGCTACCTGCRGGAGAGAAGAGGCCCAGTGACATGCCTCTTTGCTGGGGTGGAAAGGATGTGCAGAAACACCCCCCCGGGCATAGTCCAAATGTCAGACAGTCTGGAAAACTGCTCTGAGCTTTATTGGAATTTGTCACCTGTGTGTACGTGAGTGTGCCCATAGGTGTGTGCGCTCCAGCTGTGTAGATGACTCAACAACAGGACAGGGAGTCAACAATACAGACAGGTGGGGGCGGTGCACGTGTAGGTGTTTTTGTTTGGACGCGTGGGTGGGAAAAGCTGCTATCTGTCACTGTGAATGTACACGAATCAGCCACAATATTAGAACCACGAGTAAGCATACCTGTAGCTCATCTTAGTTGAAGCCAATATTCTGGTGAACCCTGTATCCTTGCATTAACGTGAATCCTGCCTGCTTCCAACAGTTTAGTATCCACCACACGGGCCCGGCACATATTGTACACTCATTCACCCATGCATAGATGTAACCACCCAGTGTTTATTTACCAACCAGCRCCCATTTTCCACTCGTCTGGGGCTTTCAAAAGCATCACTAATTCATCACCTCTGCTAAATTTGAACTGAAATGCTGGTCCTTTAGAGATGGGCCAAGTTACATCCTGGCTGTCTTTGTAAGTTTATATCCAAGTTGGACTCATCCCACACTGCAACTTTACCCTCTGATCACTGGTTCTCCACATCAAATCAGAATGAATATGTAGGTTAATGTGTTAATCATGCGCAGCTATTTGATCTTTTACTGTGCAGGTCAGCAGCAGTATGTAGAAAAGTGGGTGTGCGTGTGGTATTGGGTTGCCAGGATAAGTTATGGCGTTTCAATTAGCAGGTCATGTTATCCTGAGATGTAATAAGGGCTGGTTTAGTGTTACTACAACAGTGGTGGGGAGACTTAACTAAAACTATGGCAGCATGGGAGCAAGTGTCTCTCTTTGTTAGCATTAATTGCCACATAAATATATCACGAATATGAAAAACATAACTTAGAATAACTTTTCTTCATGATTTCTCATTTTCTGAGCTTAAAGTCATCATGGTTTTACAAGACAATTGCTCATATAAACTGTACACACAGTGCTTAGACAAATGTTCCACACAATTAGCATCTGGGTTTTATATCAGAAAATGTCCCAACATTACCGGAAATGTAGTTGATGCTTCAAATTTGCAAATGTCATTGATAAACAAGGTTTTATTAAACATGGAATCTACGTATTTATAGTGTCAAGTCAGGATTTATTTAATTTTAGAAAATAATTTAGGTGAAATATTCTTGTTAAATATCGTGATAAACCCATATTTTCTTCCTTCCTTTCATTCTCTTATGTGATAGCAGCACTCCCAACACTCTCTGTGTGCTTTAGCATTCTAGCCACTATCATTTAAATCAGGTGAGGGCATCAAGGCCAAATGTATTATTGGGATACCGAGCATGAATGCACGTTACTTGGAATACAATAGCCTATGATTTATTGCAGTTCAAACAGTCCTTGGCAATATTGACATTATGCACAAGGATATTGCAGTGACGAAAAATATTCAATATACTGTGCAGCTTTAGCACAGATTTCATCTACATTTGGGCATTATACAATTAAACATTTTCTCTCAAAATAATCTGCTCATGAATCAGTTACAAAGCACTTGGGGCAAATTTGTGCACCAAGCTGTGAAGAATAGATGAGTAGGAGGCATATCTGCATAGGGGTATTCATTCAGTTGCATGCCACAATCCCTGCTTTGCTTTTAGTAGCATCCAGCTCACTTTTCCCTAACTGCTCTCACACAGTGGCACACATTGGCTTTACTGGCTACAAAAACAAAACAAAACAAACAAATAAAAATATGCCAGATGATATTGCTTTATTCTGCAAATGAATAGAAACACATTACTTTTGGAAAAGCACCAGTGACGGAGCAACACCTTTCAAAATAATGACCAACGCACAGTGAGGTCTTCAGATGTGGTGAGCTGAGCTCCTCTTACATTTCATATATTGATTCTCTCTGAAATACGTCTTGACTGATCTGGGAATGTGTGCGTGTGTGTGTGTGTGTGTGTGTGTGTGTGTGTGTCTGTATGTGTGCTTGAGCCAAAGGCAAAGAGCAGTCGGTGGGTGGAAGAGCAAAAAGGAGGGCAGGCTACATGCAGGCGCTATTAAATTTTAATTTCACTAAGGTCAGTTTTTCCTCAAGGTCAAACCCGAAAATAATCTTCAAAGGGAAGAGTGGCTGAAAAAGTGACGCTCTGTTGGACAGCTGGGGATTAACCCGCAGGACAGAAAAAGCTATGTAGTCCATATCGAGAGCGAAGGCCGACAAAAAAAAAGGACGGCTGTTAACATGCACCATAAACCAATTAGTAACCATGGCAATGAATAAAAGACAAATGAAACATGCCCCTTTTTGATGGAAACAGACCTTCAGATTGAAGTTTGTGGTGCATCATRTCCACTCAGGCAGAGTCTAAAACTGTTACACACATACATAATTGTGCTCCCRCCACTAACACACACCCAGACATGCAGAGACATACATTAGGAATAATGATCACTTAAATCCTCTGTATTGTAATGGAATCACCGGGGAAGGGTGGAGGATGTGGGAATCCAGGCTTCACAAATCATTTCCATCACACATCAGTGTTATCCTGACTGAGACTAATCCAACAGACAGTCCTCTGCACCACCCGTGTATCAGGCTGTGTAACCTCCTGTCCCTCCGATGTCCTGACAGATGTGGTAAACCACATTCACCACRTTTACAAGAGCATTTCAAAGTACAAGACAGATTGTGCTTTGTCATGGTTTTCCTCTTTTCTCCTCGCTGCACACAGAAAGCAGCACTRCTGTACTCCAGGCTGAACTCATTAGCGTTTCAGAAGTTACAAAACTCTGTGTGCTTTCACAACTCATTTTTGTCAGCTTCAAAAAGAAGAAAGGAGGCTGTAGACACAAMTAGCATCTTTGATAAATATTAGACAATGTCATTTGTTGAGAAAAGGTCGCCTGATTTAGTACAATTCAAAATGAAATACACAGTCGTGTTTCCGCAGTCTGTTTCACTTGATGACTTATTTAGTTTCGTCTCACCTTGAGTGCCTCTTCACAGGCCTGATGTCCATTTAAAGGGATTGCATTAACCTCTGCCACTCTCTGTCAACAGATGAGCTGCTCCTTTGCCTTCCCTTTAAGACATGCTCCACACTAAAGTCTTTTTTTTCTTTGGCTGGAATCCCTGTTTGGCATCAGTTCAAACACACTTAGAGAGCCAAAAAGACTCCTTGTACAGTAAGTATATCACCATCTTTGTGGACATGTTGCACATTTAAGTGATTATGAAAGCTCTTTTCCATCTCACAAAAGATGGATAGGTTCAAGGTGAAAGGGAAGCTTCTATAATAAGTTGCATTTGCCCTGCAGACATGACAGATGCCGGCAGAGACGTGTACACACCAGGCTTTGTTGCACTTCCTCATCCGTGACTGTCTTGTATTCTCTTCGGCCGACTCATGTCCTCCCAGAAGTATTTAAATGTCTCAGCACACCTGTATAAAGCTTGCGCAGATTGCTTGACAGCCGGCGTTGGCTGGTCTTCTCCTCCGCTCGCTCTGCCCCATTCTTTGCCCCCTCCATCTGGCTGTTCTTGCCTTTTACTCCAATCATCACCGTCCATGCACCCCAGCAGCTGGTGTGCCAGCCGGTCTCTGGCCTCCTACCAGCTCATTCTCCCCTTGACCAGCTTAGGATGAACATGTTTCTTTCCTTTGCACCTGGTGCTCATCTTCTTCACCTTTGACCGCTCTCTTTGTATTTTCTCATCCACACGAAGGCCTCGTCTCCACAGAAAGGTTGGGTAATTTTAGCAGCAGGAGAGCTTATAAAGGGCTCATAATGTTTATACTCATATCACAACAGAATCGTACAGAGAGAGAAAAAAAGTATACTCTTAGAGCATCCTTAGTAGAGGCTAGTGTTGTAGTCAAGACCACCTAACCCGAGACCAAGTCAAGACCAAGACCACAGTGTCTTGAGACTGAGACAAGACCAAGACCAGATACAAAGTGCCCTAAAAGATGGAGTATTCTGTACACTTGTATTTTGTCTCTCATAGTTGAGGTCCAACTATGATGTCAATCACAGGCCTCTCTCATCTTTTTAAGTTGGAGAACTTGAATAATTGGTGCTGACTAAATACTTTTTCCCCACTTTAGCTAACTTAATATGTAGAGCTAATATTGACAAAATCTTTGTGTGAGGGCAGAGGAAAGGATTTTGCTCCAGAGGCAGATTGTTAATGTTAGTGACGATTAAARTTTGACRTTGTCCCCACCATCTCTGAAAGTGAAGCACTGCCAAATTTACAAGTTGCTGTACGCTTTCTCCTGGTTGTTGTTGTTTTACAATGATATTATTTATGAATAATGTAGCCATATTTTTTACTTAAAATTTTAAAGACATCCTTTACCGCTCCCAGAGAACCACAGTTCTTTCCGGGAATGCTGCGTGCAAGTGACGGAGGGTGTGGATGGGTGACAGCCGCTAACAAAAATACATAATAAGCAATGAGTCATGTTTCGATTTGAATCGGTAGATACATTTTAAATCCAATGAAAGCAAGATCGTTAACAAATAAATTGGACAATAATCTGGCTATTTAGTGATATTTCCACAGTTGTCATCTTGAAATAAAATTCCGAGTCCTAAACGTCAGAGACCCTGACAAGACCAAGTACAAATGCTGTTGAGTCCGAGACAAGACCTGGTCTTGAGACCGATCTTAAGACCAAGACCAGTTTCAAGTACTACAACACTAGTAGAGGCTGTAACATTCCCGACAAGTATAAAAAAAATAAAAACTATGCCCCAACTTGAGATCCTGACATATTTCATCGCCATTCCCAAATCCTCGTTAACACTCTTAAGGAAGTGAATGAGGAAAAACAGCATGCTATTTATAGTGCAGTTAATGCTCGCAGCGGGCCTGGCTCCTATACACGAGCATATACACAGTGGTGGAGTAAGATGCACAARMAAAAAAAAAAAAAAAAAAAAAAAAAAAAAACCTCAGTCACACACAAACACGCAACACTTACATATGTATTTGCAGATGTGTGCACACTGGCTAATGTGTAGTTCCAGAGCTTCCACTGAGCTGTCTATATGTTGAGTTCAATCAATCTGTCAAAACATTTCACAACTCCAAAGAAGAAAAATACAACGCTAAGAGTTAAATTCACACAGAATTGCCCATTTATGAAAAATACGTGCATCAAAATATGAAGAGTCAGATTCACGTCACTGGTGTCTCAGATCATACAATTTTTTACTGAGGACAGTAACAATAAAAACAGAGAGAATCTGGAAAAAATAAAAAATAAAAATCTCAGCTCACCATTATTTAAATGCCTTTAATAAAATACTGGAGAAAAAAATGATTTTCTCTTTCAGCTCACATGGACCACAGAGCAGTGTTCTCTAGTGATGGGAACAGCAGTTCATTTTAGTGAACTGAATCTTTAGAATCAGTTCATTAAAATGATTCATGAAAAATATTTGTTCACTGAATCATTTAGTTCATTTGTAATACATATACTATATTAATTATAATAATACCAATAACACTAATTATAATTATACTAATAATAAAATTACATAGGGGATAATGTTTGTGTACATTTGAATCCTATTGGTATTATTTAAAATTTATTTTAAATCTCCTCAAAACAGGCCTGCCCTATACACATATACCTGTCTATGCCTAATGAAAACTAGTTTTTATATATTTTTATTTTTTTGCATAAAAACATTGGTGATAATTACTTAAAGTCATTTCAAAAAACCCTTTCTTCTAGCCRGAGACATAAAATCTGCAGAGAATTTTTGGCATACCCAAAGGAAGCCTGGGAAAACAAATTAGATTTTCACTTTTCACTTGCTGAACATTCTAAATGGAATCAGCAAAGAYCAAAACATTATTTAAAAGTGCAGTTTTAGTGTACTACCTGTGAGTAAACAAAAAATACTAAACAAAAAAATAAACAAACAAACTAATCTGTCGTCTCTCTCTCTCTCGGGAGTGGTTTTAGCTGAAGCAAATAAATGAAATCATTACTGTAGCTGTCACAAACKGCCTCATGCAGATTTCTATTAGGTCATAAGCTTCAAAACAAAGAGCACAGATGGATGATCCTCTTTCCTGCGTAAACATTTGGAGTTGAGCCGAAAGCTTTTCCATTTTAAAGACGTCGAGCGTGCAGGAGAGGAGCACCAAGATGGAAATGTGTAACCAGGCTTGACTGTTATCCCACTTCCATATTAACAATTCTTCTGATTTGATGCAGTTGAAGGACTCATCACTCGTGTTTACACAACATGTTTATAGGTGTGTGTGTGTGTGAGAGAGATAGATAGATAGATAGATAGATAGATAGATAGATAGATAGATAGATAGATAGATAGATAGAT
>NW_013952405.1:2992534-2994878 GCF_001266775.1 Austrofundulus limnaeus
GAGAGAGAGAGAGAGAGAGAGAGAGAGAGAGAGAGAGAGAGAGAGAGAGAGAGAGAGAGAGTATGCCTGCAGAACAGAAACAGCCTTTGGCCAAATCCTCAGGCTAAGTTCACATCTTTGCTTTGTGGCCTCAGGCAGGGAAGTTGTCTTGCATCTGCAATTATCACTCTTTTGCACATTGYGGCACACACAAAAGGAATTGTTGCATTTTCTCGCATTGAACCTCTAAAAAAGACTGACGTTCTTAAGATTATCAGTGTTGGCATTCATTGCTGTTTGTCCACAAMGTGACACAGACAAGAAAGGAAAGGATGGTCTGACATGCTCCACAGTTAAAACTGTTCCGCCTTTCTAATTACCAAACATTATTCAATTCATAACATTAGATCTGTTCAATCCTTGCTGATGATGATCTTCATCAAACATTATTTTAGCTCAAAACTCTGGAATGGAAGCAACGTGCTTTCCTTCAACACTTTTAAATATTACTATTATTTTTTAATAACCAAATTTTATTCACAGTGCATGCAAACAAAAGTATTAAGTCACGCACACATTCACACCTGAGGGCTGCACTGGTCTAACCACAGGCTGTCTGTGCGAATAAGGCTCCATTGTTTAGTTCCACACAATTACATTCACAACAACCCACAGCCCCTCAGGTCCCTCACAGCCAAAAGCTGTGCTCCATTACCCAGCGTTCAAGCTCCTGTTCCAAAACACTCGTAATTGGCTTCAATGTAATCAACTTATTGAGTCAAGTTTGTTTAAATTAACCTCAAAACCAGCAAGAGGTGCGAAATTAAAGAACCGAAACCCCACCAGCGGCGGAGAGCTTCAGGCGAGCCACTGAGACACCTCGATAAGTAAAAGAGGACAACGATGAAATCTAGAAAGAGATATAACACTAGACAGATATACTATTCTGTCCTCGTCATTCTGCCATACTGGAAAAATGACAAGTACAGTTACTCGGGGGCAAAACGTGGTGCCTTAAGGGCTCCAGTGGCTCCCGGCTAATTGACTCCGCTCTCCCTTCAACCTGCAGTGTGGTTTTAGATGGTGAATGGCTTCAGGCTAAGGCGGTCCGATCCACCTCTGCAGAACCTTTTGTAGACTGAAAAACTGAACATATTTAGTTTTCGTTTCACAGAAAAATCACATTATTTTTAGGCAAAAGAAAAGGGGAAAGTTCAGGTAACCACCAGTTAAATTTTTGAAAGAAATACCAAAATGAATCCTTGTGATTTGTGTGTTAAAAAAGTGACAGCAAGGCTAAAAACAACAACAACAACAACAAAGAACTGCAGCAGAAAGGAGAGCAGCTACACAGTGAAACACGAAGCTGAAGAGCTAAATTCAGCAAACAGGGTGAGTTCCAGTGAGCCGGAGCAAGTGAGTGTTTAAACAAGTGTTGTGACGCCCACAAGGCCCACGCTGCATATTGAACTACATCAGTATACCACAACACAGGTCTAGTGGGTCATCAGCAGTAACAACAGCAGCTGCTGAGAATAGCCTCGTAAAGCTTTACTGACTGTCAGCCTGGACTCCAAAGCAGCAGGCACCAGCTGGCTACAGAGCAGTAGTTTGGTGTTTCATGTGGAGCTCAAGTGGCTGATGCGAGTGTATGTGCACGCGCGTGTGTGTGTGTGTGTGTTGGGTGTATGGAGGCTTGCGGCAAAGAAAACATAAACAGACAAAGCAGGAAATTAAGGAGGAGGAAACACAATAACGTCTAAAGATGCAGACGCGGAATGGTTCAACAGCAGCGAAACAACACAAACGCTCTGAATGCTGTATTATTATCTCGATATCGCTGGTTTCCAAGAGTAAAAACGGCTATAAAGGGCCGTCTTCATGACCACTGAGCAGTGTTGTGCACAAACACCTCCAGTCGAGTGCATTCATGAGCTGCGTACCTGATTAGCTGAATGTGGCCCAGAATGGCAACAAATAAGATTTTATCTGGGAAACAAACCATTGCTATTAGCTTACAAACTTTGAAAACAAACCTTAACTACTTAAAAAAAAAGCTAAAGTATTTACCATCGAGCAGGGCGGGTTGTTGTTTGTCTGCCTTTCCCCTTCTGCTTTAAACTTAAACATTTAAAGAAAAAAGCCCATGCCTCAAACAATAAACTAAAAGATTCTGCCAAGTTATAAACATCAGGTTCAGTGTGTGATCTGAAGAAGTCCAGTCATGGAGCGAGCTCAGATCTCAGTCTGCAGGAGGCAGAGAAGAGCAGAGGGTGGAGGAAATGAAGCACCTGAGACATTGCGGCAATTCCAACATTCCTCTTTGATCAACAAATATGTAACTATGGCAATGCAGTTGTTGCCT
>NW_013952405.1:2995727-2999721 GCF_001266775.1 Austrofundulus limnaeus
GGCTAGTTTGGTTGAATTTGGGTCATTTTAGATTTGCTTTGTATCTCTCTCGCTCTCTCTCTCTCTCTCTCTCTCTCTCTCTCTCTCTCTCTCTGTCTCTGTTTTTTTACAGTCAAATCAGTTTTTTCTTTGCTCTCTTCATCTGTGATGAGCAGAGTGCAGAAAAACAAAAGACGAGTGAAATAAAGACAGAAATGACAACTCCTAAAAAGCTGTGAAATATAAACTCTGAGATAAAAGCTGTGGATCTGTTTGAAGCTGAAGCTGGAGAGATCTCAAAAGACAAATGTAAAAAAAAATCAGGTTAAAATATCAACATGTGACAATCAAAGTGAGAGAATAAAGCTTTACGAATTTTATGCCTGAAATGTCTCTTTAATGTTACAACTGATAGAAAAAAATCTCACAAGGTGATTTATGCTTTTTTTTATAAATGTTAAAATGAAAAAAAAAGAAACATCACAAAAATATACCAACCACCGGTATATCATAATAAAAACCCTTTCATATCCCATTTTTCTTCCTGTTGGTGCAYTTGTCTCAGTTTTAACATTTACAGCAACATTTGCAGTTCCTGATGGGACACAGAAAGATGAAAAGTGGTGAATTATTCACCCCCACTTTTCCTACCTGCGGTGAGAGAGTGGCTCAGCCTCACATCATGGCCTGAGGCCTTCTTTTCTCTCTGTTGTTATAGTTAAAGTTCTGTGTGTTGCCTTCCAGCTGTGGAGGAACACAACTCTGTGAAAAGCACAGAATTGGCTACAAGAGTTTCAAAAGTGTTGTGCAGGAGTT
This sequence comes from Austrofundulus limnaeus, assembly GCF_001266775.1. Classification (NCBI taxonomy): domain Eukaryota; kingdom Metazoa; phylum Chordata; class Actinopteri; order Cyprinodontiformes; family Rivulidae; genus Austrofundulus; species Austrofundulus limnaeus. The sequence goes on from NW_013952405.1 coordinate 2,996,523, forward strand.
TACGGTGCAATGCCCACAGATCAAAAAGGGCTAATAAAATGAACCTGTCCAGTTTATGAGATGCTTTTGGCTAACAGTCTGAGTAGACTCCAAAGAGTTTATGGTACACTTTCCAACAAAGATTTTGTGTAATCTGTTAGCACCCAGAATATGGAGGGGATCGTTCTCAGCTACTATCCTACCAAATATTTAATCAATATCTGTGGAATGAACTGATCTGTAAGCATTTTAGTGTTAGCTAATGTTGATAAGTTGTGACAGCCATATTGAATCGAGTTGTAAATAAACATCCACTGAGTGCTTTATGGAAGTTTATTTACAATTTGTMAAGTGGTTCATGAGGTAATTTGGTAAAAAAAAAAATAGAAGCACACACGTGTGCAAAAGTGAAATAAGCTGTTTTGGTCCTGATGCATCTCAGTAATCCAGGTAGAAAAATCAAAAAGATTTATTTATTTATAATTTTTTATCTGTCTTGCATTTTTGGTGGTGGGCATTCATAAAAAAATGGGATTTGGCCAATTTGGTTGACGTAAAAAACAGGAAGAAAAGAAACCCTAAAAACATATTTTCATGGGAAATATCTTAAATTGATTTCAAACCAATGTGTACAAGGGCTATGCCTCCTGTCGTCTGGTCTGGGAATGCCTTGGAAACCCCCCCAGAAGAGCTGGAAGTGGTGGCTGGGGAAAGCTACATCTGGGTCTCCTTGCTCAAGCTGCTGCCAGACTCCAGAATGGATGGAGTACAAGGGTTCAGAATTGTAGCTTACCACTAAAAAAATGAAAAGAAGCGAGCTACTTCTTACGTCGCACATCACCTAAAGGCTAAGACTCACAAAGCCCTCCCTTTTCTGTGGCTTCCACTTCAACCTAAACTGAAACCCAGCCTTGCATCCAAAATGGAAATCTGGTAGCTCAAAATGATAAAATTCCTGTTTAGAATAGTCTATTACACAAGATCAGTATGAATCTGCAGGCTGGAGATGGCTGTGTTCCCAGGAGGTCTACTGCATGGAACTATGCTGTGCTCCGCAACTACCTGTGGCCACATTAAAAAAACACACAAAACTCAAACACACAAAGTGACATTTCATCTACCGCACCCGGCAGACAGATAGGGGTCAGGACTCGTGCCACGCTGCAGCTGTGCTGACGTCACCCACATCTCCTGCTCTCACTTTGTTCAAAATCGTTATCACCTTAACAGCCGTGTTGCCCCCCCACCCCACCCCCTCGCATCCTCTGTCACAACTCCACTTCTATACTGGAACATTTACTCACAGAGCAAAGTCATACTTTTATATKCATGCAGGATATCTGAAATGAGGCGTGACTGAAAGGCTCTGGGTGACTACAGTGGTCTTTGAAGTGGGAACAAAGAGAATTCCTGCTCAGCCCACAATGATACCTCTCTTTCTTTCTCTTTTCYCTTTCTCCACACACAGCCCCTTTAATCACCCATTCCTTTTTAACTCACAGTCATGTTAAAAAAAGTCCTGACGATGATTCACAGTGAGCTTAAAGGGTTAAAAATAAGAAAGAAACTGTACAACTATAATCTTATTTTGCCCTTTCCCTTAGACTGTGTCTAACGAGAGTTAGTTTCTCATTAAAAAAATACGACTGGAGRAGAGATGATTCAGGCATGCAGCAAGGTCAAACGCTCTGTCCGCTTTACAAATTGGACTTTGCAGATGGGGGGAAAAAACAAAACATGGGAGGGTGCTAACCATGCACAGAAATACAAGCAGGTGCACTGAAGAGGCTATAATGACGCTTTGCAGACACATGATGCTCACAACAAGAAAAGGGCAAACCCGTTGACCTCTTTTCAGCCCTGAGAAATCGCACTTCTGCGCGACGAGTTATTTTAAGCCAGTTAGTCCTTAGACAGTTAACCCGCAGTGCCCTTACATCTTACGAAGCATGTGCTCCTGGTGAGCTATCTATAGCGCAATAACAATACCCACGCCAGCCTTTATCCAAGGATATGCATAATCATCTGCACAATATTAACTGTGTGTGCACAAAGCATGTGTAAGCACAAACAACACACAAAAAAAGCATTAATGATAAACTGCTGCACTGTTCCAGARGAGCATTCTGACTGCACAGCTTTGCTTTCATTTATTCACTTATAGGATATTATCTAAAGGGGCATAGCTAAATAAAAATATTAGCTTCACTAACATCTAAACCGCTACACAAATATTCTTAATTCTGCTACAGTTAAAGTTAAACTGACAAAACATTGTCCAAACTTAAAGCTAAACCATTAATATTWACCATATTATAAGCTTGATATGGCTAAGCTCACAGCTCAACTTTTTTGAGAATGAATAGTGAACATTACTATTGTTGAATATATTAAGAATGTGGCAACACATATAAGATTCTTAACAGCAAAGAATAATTCTGATATTCTTTTAACACAAGTTAAATATGTTACTTGTGTATTAAGTTATTGCAAATGCTAATCTGCTCATCAAAATAATACTTCCACTATTAGCGGATGAGCAGCACTGTGCCCACCGCTGGATACCTACATGTGCAATTTACTCACACAAAAAAACAAAACAAAGGGAAAAAAATCATTTAATATCTCTCAAACAGTGATTTATTTTGTTTTAAGCAAAAAATAATAAAAAAATACAAATAAAAAAATGTCAAACACATTCAACAATTTTCACGTAAAGTCATTATTTCAGTCTGGGCAAATAATAATAATAATAAAAAAATAAAAATAACCCGTGCAGTTTGAACTTTAGTTCATCTCACGGGTAATTAAATAACACTCCCCTCAATAAATTCCAAGAATAATMAAGAGCATCATGCTGTGCTGTTTGTCATGTTTTTCAGTCAGAGGCTTGAAGTCAGCACCCACATCACTGTCAGAGTTTTGTTTAGTAATGCATTTCTTCCTTTCACCCCCGAGACCATTGCAAACATGCCTTTATCCCCCACTCATCCTGTTCAGTGTGGGGTAAGAGCCTGGGGCCACACACACACTGTTCTCTCTGCCCAGCTCTCTTTGTGACTGAGCCAGCCCGTTTTGCTCTCATGCCTTGCACCATTCTRTGTTTTATATGTTGAACAGCATGAATTAAAACGAGACCAGTGCAGTCTGACTCTGGTTATATGGGATAAACTTAAGATGTTATTCTGTTAAAAACTGTTTCAGCTTAAGGTATTTATAT
>NW_013952405.1:3000357-3001754 GCF_001266775.1 Austrofundulus limnaeus
CTGTAATACTTTTCCAAAGTGTTTGTGAAGTTTCTAAAGGCAGCATAACAATAAATTTTACACGAGAAGCTCTGCATCCACTAACAACTTTGATACKTCCAAAAAAGTAACATATGATGACTGTTTATTTGTTTTATTGACATTTTTACATCCACTGAATATGGATCTGAASCATTACTTTATCCAAAGTTATTGCTGAAAACAAACAAACAAAAAAGCCTGGTTGGGGAGGTAATTTAGTCATAAAATGTTTATGTATGTTAATAAACTAAGCCAATTTTCAAGTGTGAGTAAACTAAAAAAAATAATCACATCATTACAGCAGCCTTTTTTTAACAGCTCTGGCTCTAATAGGATTGCACCATCTGCGAGGGGGATAAAAAGTGTTCCCAAATAAAGTAATACTGATTTTAGTGTCAGGAGGTCTTGTGATAAAAATATGCAGTCAAACCAAGCTCTTGAAATTAACAMCAAAAAACAAGGGTGAGAAATAGCTTCACAAAGTGGACAAGCATCATCTTTTTAGAATCTATACATTTTGAGAAAGTCAACACTTGTTTCTAACCATGTGAAAATAAATTAATATTAGTATTCATTCTTTGGTAGTACTTAATAAAAAAATGTAATGCTAGTGAAATTGTTGCAGTTGAAAAAAAAACAACAATGAATACAGAAGTGAGAGATGAGGTGAAGGATAAGCTAAACACACAATAACACAAACACATCATCCAGCCCACCCACCCCCAAACCTAATTATGTATGTCGTCTTGATCCATGACACTGCATGTATGCAAAACAAACACAAACAAAATATGCTCATCTGGAAGTTGCATAACCTATAATGTGAATAATTTTTCTCCACTTGCTTCTTCCTCTACTCACAGAACTTCCTTTACTATTTTGCTTTTATTCTCCCTTTTCTTATCAGCCCACACTAAGTATAGGTCCTGTTTAATGTTTTACTTTCATGCAGCACAGTGAAAGCTTATCAGGCAGATTAGGGGATGCAAACAGCAAAACTTAATAACAGAAACAAGGCAATAAAAAAAGACTATTAGGCTGCTAAAGGCAAAATGAATTTCCCAGAGGCTTTTATATACATGAAGTGCAGTCTATTACACTGAAACAGTTCTGAGTCAAATAAAACATGCGTCTGTTGTGTAGAGAAGACAGAAAGACAACAATAGAAGATGATAAAATGATGTAAAGCACTTCAAAAATTAAAGGCCTAGCATTCCTTGATGAAATGTGCATCACTTGCTGCCTTTATTGACAAATTCAAGATGGCTGCTACACAGAATGACTGACAGCAAAAACGTTATTAATATTTATTAAAAGAGTGTCCAGCTTTAAAATAAAAAATTACAGAACATGAGCATGTCTGCAATTTAATTTGC
>NW_013952405.1:3001764-3014540 GCF_001266775.1 Austrofundulus limnaeus
GGATGAGGATTTATCCTCAGAGACACAATATTTTATATTATATAGGTATATACAAGAAAATATTAAAACTTTTTGTGGTAGTACATTAGAAGAAAAACTGTAAAAATTCACTCTCGTAATTAATACAACCCCTCAACTTTGTGGATGGTGTGGGGGTTGTCAGTTCTGTTAGGGGGCGAACCACCCTCCATCTACAATGTTAGAAAAAAACTCTGCACAAATTTGAAATCTCTAATGTATCTGTAAAATGTGCTGAGTCAGACAATTTGTGCTTGCAGGTCACTTAGCAAGCCATCTTGAAAATCCAAAAAGACAATCAGTTTTACATATTTATCCACTGTTTACTTTAAATGAGTTTATTCAAATTTGCTTCATTAGATATTTTACCAAATAACCCCACTACTGCTCCACCTTTACCTTTGGTGGTGGGTGATAAAAAATCCTTAGTGGAGGCTGACAAACTTGGGCTGTGGGACAAGATCCAGTTTTACTTGAGTTCATCTCATTCTTTGTCGTAATGAGTATGAGCATAAAATATGGCAGCAATAAAAAGCAAACAAAGACAACAGAAGACATGATGAGTGTTGGTTGGTACTTTGAACACAATGACCCCTCCTCCAGCCAATGTTCTGTTCAGGTCCAACTTGATTTGTTTCTTCTGAGTGCTGTAATTATCCTAACTTCCAAAAACCCACTGACAGCTGTTCTTTAGCTCTCAGAGACCAGTGTAAAATCTATGATCAGCGCTCTGTGCCGTTGGCAGGAAGACGGATGATGATTTACAGTGTGGAAATACATCACTCCAGCAATAAATGACTTCACTGTGCTCCAGAATAGAGGTAAACGGCAACAAATAATCGCCCAGTTGAAACAGAGGTTGGGCAGTTATTACCCCGCTGGGCATCCAGGTGAAAAGAGAGAGAAAAAAAGTCCATACAGGAAGGGGTCCCAGCTGGACCTAGTAAGGGTTTTCATTCAAATATTTCATGTTTGGCATTTCAAGAAGCTTGTCTTACATCCTATGTTTAACGTGGATGACATTTGTTTTTGCTTTGAACGTTAGAGTGGCAGCGCATCACCATACAGAAGAAGTAGTTGTCATTAAAGTGCCATTTCATGCCCGTCGGGCTGTATTTAAAGCCACATGGAGATTATTAGTGTCTCACAGGAGTCACCACACCCCATCTCCTCCAGCCACCTTATCTCATTCCAAGGAACTAATGGAGATGTTTAATTTCAACACGTTTTCATTGTCTTTATCAGGACAGATTGATGCCAATTCACAACATCTCAGTTTCTCTCTGTGGAGTCTCCTCCACTGCTTTCTCCAACATGCTGGCTAATGAATCTCAGCTACAGTGACAAAGTATCAATTTCCCTTTTACTGGTGGCCTTCTGTGATTTCATCTATATAAGGGAGTTATAGATCATTATTTCACAATCACATAAAAACCATATCTGTTCTTTGGAGACTGAAAAACTAAAAAATACTGTGGTAACTTTAGCCTTTTGAAATATCATGTTCAAATGAGACACTAAATAATATACAGGATATTGATACAATTCTCAAAGTCTCTTGAGACCCAGGAAAGGCCTTGAACAACAAGTGGCCCAGAGCTTTATACAAGAAGTCCCATCCCGGATATGATGGCATGGTAAACAAGGAAGTACATTATAGAACCGAACATTAAAAATATATAGACTKGCTGATCCTCTGTACTGTTTAAAGTAAATGATCACAAAGTATAAAATACAAGTTATGTAAAATCCAGTAAATCAGTCACAAAACAATCGTGCACCTCCATAATATTTGACATCAAACTGAGTGAAGATCTATATTTTTACAGATAAGAAGTACGTGTTTTATTTTCCTCTTGCACAGACWCACTAATACAACAATGGAAAACTGCAACACTAACTGTTTAAGTTATTAAAGTGCTAGCCCATAACTTTAACAGCAACTTCACTGGTGAGTCAAAAGAGGGGAAAAAGGAGTCAAAAGAAGGCCAAGTGCTAAACATAATCGCACATTCCAAAAAAGTCCTTTTAGGGTTCGTTTAGACCAGGTTTCCTCTTAACAGGGGAAAAATAAAAAAAATAAATAAAATCAAATCCTCTGTTACTTTTTCACTTCCACCTCTCTTTTTTCTCCCACCCTCATCTAAAAAGCCACAGCTGGCACAGCCTAACAAAGCGTGACTTTGCTGAATCGTGTCTATTAATGCGGCCTGCGTGCTCTGACCACTGAAAGCTTATACCTGTTAGCGGGGCGTGAAAACGTCCAGACTCGTTTATCACAGCGGACTTATCGATCCTCTGATTRACTCTGACTCTGCATATGAAGCAGCATCCTGCTCCGGCAACTGCAAACAGAGCCCTCAGATGGCTGAGCCTGATGACTGCGATGGTGTGAAATGCATTCCGCCGTGACAGAGTACGGCTCTAACTGCCTCTGAAACCCAGTAATGAGCTTCGTGTATGACGGGAAGCCACTTTTGAGCAYGCAGCTGATCACGGAAGGCATTACCAGAGTGTCGTGTATGCAAAGCAAAAATGATAATAGTAATGGAGTCAAGCCATTTCCTGCCTCAACTCGTGGGTTATTGGGAATGCATAGAGAGCTACTACTCCCTCTGGATGGGGCTAATTGCAGTATTTGTCAGCAGTTACAGAGAAGAACTTTTTTTTCACTTTAATGTAGCAGCAAAGCACAATGAAACCRTGAGTGCAAAGCTACTACAGACAATGTAAACAAGGCAGCGGAGCTACTCAGAGATTAGAGCGGAACGGGAACATAAGCTTTTGATTTACAATTTCCCTTCTGGGTATGTGAGTGTCACTGCAACAGGTTTTTAATTGGTCTGAGGAGGCAGGACGTGACACGCCGGACACAGGAGATCCTCACAAATRCAGACACACACACAAACGCTTGCATTCTGACAAGAAGAGACATCACGGTCTGCCGTTCTATTTTTACTCTCAGCCTCATAATAGCAGCTTTTCGTGTCCATCCATGTGGAGCAAATGAGCCATACATGTCTGGAGATGTATATAAATAACAATACGCATATACAAAGGCATCCTCCTACACYGAAACACAGATCTGTGGGAATATTTAGAAAAGAAGAACAGCTTGTAGCTCACTGCAGACATGAAATGTTAGTTATTACAAGGATGCTGACAGCAGTGTCACCGCCACATAGAGCAAACATGGTTTATTGGTGGCAGATGCGGTAAAAAGCATGCCAAAGATAGTTTATTATTTAAATCGACCATCATTTACAAGAACTGCTGCATGATATTCACGGTTTCTCTGTAATCTCGAGTTCATAGTCTAATTTTATGTCTGAGAAAAATACTGTTTAATGTGTGGTGCTGTTTGTCATGAATAGCTTTAATATAATAGCAGTAATCTGGGTAAAAGAGCATGCAGGCAAATGTTTTCCAAAGCAACAACTCAGAGCTTAGTGACTAGAAGTGAAACGGTTCGATTATTTCTCAGTACTGACTCAAGACTTTCGTTGTCAGACTGGATGAAAAATTAAAATGTGAAGCTGCAAGAAAAAAAAACCTTCCAAGGCTAAACGATGAGAACAATGAGCTGAGATAGTTACCAATCCAGTCATCAATTCSTGTTGTAAGATTTTTTTTGCAAAGAGTTGTGTAAAAGAGAAGGGTTGGGCCCACTGAATCAAACATTTAATGACGTGCACGAGGTCAAGACAAGTGGACAACACGGAGCACCCTACATGTAAAGAAAACCACAAGCAAATGTACATTTTAAGTAACCTTTTCGATCTAATTTAATGTTTTTAATACCGAACCTTTTAATAGGTTTGGCACCGAGTGTATCCTTGAGAAGTTCAGCACCATTTATGACCGCGGTCACATAAATGATTCATCAYTGAATGTTGATGTACAATCTGGGTTAGGACCCCTCTGTGTCACCACGCATTGACGGATGGAGGGAGGGGTCGAGTTTTACACGAGACGGCGGAGAGTTGGAAATGCACTGCGACGACACCACGRAATGCTGCATCTGGGGTTGTCACGGTAACCACTTCCCAAGAGTAGGCCAGCTGACAATCAAGTCCTAAAAAAAAAAAAACAAAATAAAATTTGAGCGCGAGTTTGCATTTGAGCGTGTTCCCATCAGCAGGCTGACAGGGCGAGACAGAGTTTAATCCCCGCAGATTAAGTGTTTTTGTGTTTATCATAAGATTCCCATAAGGAGACAGTGGAGGATCACAATCAAATGGGATTTACAGAAACGCTGCACAAACAACTGTCCGGTGGGGGATAGCGAGACAGAAACTAAAGATGAAAACGAAAAATGAGGGGCAAGAGAAAGGCACCGCAAGAGAAAATTAGTTTAAAAATGGGGGAGAAAATGGGATGAATCAAGGGTAAAGAAGAAAAAAAAAGGCTCATGGGAGACTTAAATAAAAGAAACAGAAAGGGAGGCAGCAGGAGAGGCAAAGTGCATGGTTTAATTAGAGTGGCTATAAATAACCTGGGGCCTGACATTTGAACATGAAGAACCACCGAATGTCTCGGTGTGTTTTCTGCTCGACGTGCCCGACGTTTGAACACATGCCACCAATTTCTATGCCCTCTTGCTTCACTCTTCCTGTTCTCTCATGTCTTCTTGTCTCCTCTCTCTCTCACCCACTTGTCAGCTCTGTCTCTCTCAAACACACGTAGAAGCACAGGCCCTCGTATGCGCACACTTGTCAGTCACGTTCCTTGTATGATCCCTCCTGCGTAGGAACCGGCAGCGAACCAAAGTGATAAAAACAGGTTTTTCTTTGGCTTCCCTGGAAGAGGAATGAACACCCAGAGTTGGCACCATGTTTGATGTCAATACTTGGCCACTAATAGCTTATCTTGACATCCAGCATCAGTCTTCCACCCTGAAACACACATCTGTCACCTAATGTGGACATCTAAACACAAATCTGCTAAAGATTTTGTGACAATTCTAATAGCTTTGAGAAAACAGAAACAACTTCTGTCACTAAGTGTGCATACTCCGTTTAGCATTTCCTTGTCTTCTTTTATGTAAATGTGTCCATCCTCCTTTCCCCATCAAAAGCTGCCTTGGATCTCMAGGAAAGTTGCTATGGGAACTCTTGTGCTACAACACAAGGGATGAGCATTTCATCAAAGCTGGAAAGCTTTAAGATTTGGCTCTAAAAGAAAAAGAAAGGGGGAAATGGAGTGGACTAAGTATTCTGAAATCCCATGTCAAAAACAAAAGAGGAGGAAAGAGAAGGGATGAGTTCTGAGCGGACAGAAGAATGGTGCTGAAGTTAAAGTGGAGGGGACACAGAGCTTGTTCATCTCTGTCACAGCAGAGCTGGACAGATAAGTCATTACTCTTCAAAGCCCAGTGGTTACACTGTCACATCACTTTCCCCTCCTTCTCCTCTATACCTTCCCCCAACCTTTTACCTTGTATGTGTCCGCAGGGTGCTGAAAACATGCAGAGGTGAAGGAGTGAGGCAGAAGAGATTTACAACAGAGAGGAGGACAGTCGATCAATGGAGGAGCAGCAGACATGACCAGATACGATCAGAGTTAAAAGGAGCTAAGTAAAAGAAAAAAAACAACAACAACTTTTTAACACATTTCACAAAATCTAAGGCTGAAAATTAAATAAAACACAGTAATGCCCAGGGTTACGTTGGGGTTACAACATTAAAGTACTCGAGAATTGTGAAAAAAAAAACGTGAATATTAGATGGAGTCCAGAAAGAACTACAGTGCATTTGGGGTAGCGTCATAATGCAGTCAAAACCAAACAAAAACATTGCGAGAGCTAGACAGTTAGCAGCTACATGCCACATGGTACTGTGCGCACAGAGCATATGTTAGTACTRAACTGTATTTCTTTCTTTTTTATAGAACATAATTTACATATTTTTTTMTTTTATTTTACAAAATTAGCAAATAATATTGTTCTTAATAATTTAGCTTGAAAMCCATGAAAAAGCAYAAGAGAGAGAAAATAAAYGTTCCTTCCAGTTCTGTATTTCCGGTCTCTGAGATATAACATGAGATTACAGAAAACCACTAGTAAGTAGGTTCCATGAAAAAATCTGCATCCACAAACTTTTAAAACACAACTTTGCAGGCTTCACTGTGTTTTGATTTTTATAATTAGTAACATTTCTTTTKCAGTTTTGTTTTGATTATTGTAAAATGAAAATAAGTCCTTTTTATGGCAGCTCTTAGAGTAAATAATGCTAAATTTGTCCCCTCAACTTATAGAAAGCTTTGATAAAACCTCAGTCTTAGCTTCAATGATGTGGCATAGTTTAGCTTTGAAAGATTAGCTTTTATTGTACATTTAACACGTTTGTGTGCATTTGTTGAACAAGCTTGTAAGTGCATGACTGTGTGTGTGCTAGTGGAACACAATTTTTCTCATTCAATAGATTGGTAATAAGGTTTTAGTCTGGCAATATGCTGCAGCCGATAAGCGTAAAGGCCAATAATCCAAACAAATATTAGTCCAGGTTTCACAAAAGGCTCAGGCAAATGAAAGAATGTATACAGTACATCTGTGTCTGTTTCAGGCTGAGAGCGTATTGTWTGTGCACATCTATTGGACCACTTGGTAAATATGATATGTAATCAAAGTGGACAAATGCAAATTGCTTTATTGAGCAATTTGGAAAAAAGAAATTATTTGTTTTGTCCAAGGTTTGCGGAGACTTTGTGCTTTACATTGACATGTTTTTTTATTGTTCTCTTTTATTGTTATTCCATCAAACATGTATGCTTAAATCCTAATGATACCGCAGGATATGATGATTGTGTGAGCAAATCTTAATTTCATTTAATTTGCATTTTACAGTGGTCTCAAACATGCAAACTGACAAAGAAGTGCTTTCAACTTGTCATTGGCCTCTGTAGAAGTGAATTAGAATTCTCATAATCACCAGAAGCCAAATAGCCCTTGACTGATATTTGCACACATTATGCTTCAGAGCTGGTCCACAGTAATGTGGGGTCTCTGTGGTCAAAAGTCTCTTGAAACCAGAACTATTCCGCACTGTGGTGCGGACATTTTAAAACCACTAATTTAATTGTCTTTCCTCTGCAGGAAATCAATCATTATCCAGATTGTAGCCACATACATTTGCACCTTAAAGATCAATAAGTCATTAAACTGGTAATCACAAAAATCTGCATTGAAACACATAAAATCTACTGAGGAAAAGAGTCAAAGCACTTAAGACGTCATGATGGAGCCATGATGAAGCCATAAAACTGAAGAGACAAACAGATAAAATCAGTCAGGACTTGCTTCAAATATAATAGTTGTTTGGTCCTAAAACTGAATCATTTTAAGGCTCCTAAGCTTCAACGCAAAAACACTTYAGCATGGCTGTTTTCTGACTGGAATACTTATCTCAGTCAACCATACATTCATGRCTATTTCTGTGATCTTTCCTTCCCTTTTTGTATGTCTCGACAAGTAAACACATTCCAGGCAGAGAATAATAAAGCAGCTCCTCTTTCTAAAAAAGCTAAAGCCAGCCTACAAGAAGCAGAGCTGCTGTGCTGGTTTGTAGCCTCCAGGAAACTGTGTGTTAATATGTTAGCCTGGCCAGATTGCTCTCTGCGCCTGCTATTGTAGGCTCCAAAAGGACTGAAGTCTAATGTAAGTCAGTGGAGCATGGAGGACACACGCACACTGGGGCAGAGTAAATTTATTAAGACAGGGAAAAGACCGAAAACAAGAACATTACAAGAGGGAAAATGATCCTGGTTCTACAGTTAACACATGTCCTTAATGCTCCATTACCTTATGCAACAATGTTCTGGCATAATAAGTTTCAATACCTATCACAAGCAGCAAACCTCAACGCATTTGTACCTTAAAGGTTACTTTTTGGCAAGTCAGTGATTGAGTGGTGTAGACTTGCTTGATGCTGCTATGAGCCATTTCAGCTAATGATTTATTTCTCTATGCAACTATTTCAAGAGTCATCATTGATCTGTCTGTCTGAGACTGCAAAAAGGGTGTTGGGCCTGTGTCACAGCCTACAAATACACAGGTGCATATTWTTTTACATGCCTGATAAATGTGATGAGAAAAAGAGTGTATTTTGAAAACATATATTGCATGTTGAAATCCCAAATCCTCTTAAAATAACAATATCTCTAAAACAGTGCAATAGGTAAAGCAGGACAATGTAAAAAAAARGCAGTTTAAATTCCTTGGCCTTGTTATTTTTTGGAAAGTGAGGATCGGTGTTAATATCAGAGATGGAAGCACTAAAACCTAAGCTCCTACAACAGAATCAAGCGTGAAACWAAAAGCTCTTGGAATCCACAAAAAAAGACAAATTATGATCCAACTTCTGTATGAGTGGGTACGGAGTGTATCTCCGTGCGCATTATCTGATCCGAGTGCGTCAGCATGTTTTGGATGTTCTCAGTGGTCTCAGCTGCCTGTAATTAGAGTGTACGCAATGAGTGTAAGAATAGTGATCCCAGAGGGACTTTAGTGACAGTGTTAAACTGGCACAGAAAACCTTTACATTCCAACAAATATAAAATTACACAGCTTCACACTGTAGGCTTTTGAACGTGGTTAGAAAAAACTGTTTTGTGGGAAAAAGCAACAAAATATAACATACTAAATGGAGAGTTTTCTCAAAGATTGTTTCTGTCCAGTACTATGTACTTACTGGAGTACAGGCAACATGGTACAGCCCGTGACCAACATTACTTTCATATGTTTCTGTGGATTCKCAGTCATTCAGGACATGTTCTGTTGCTGAAGACGTGGAGTTACAAGATTTAACCTGCATGACTCAAGGTTAGAATAATTATTGTTACTAGGTTCGATCTGCTCACCCCCACCTTATTGATGTAAAAGACAGATGAAATGTGACACAAGTGTTCAGACCACTTTGAAATACAATGTATTCGATTTAGTACCACATAATGAAAAAGTCTGGGTCAGAATTGAAAAAAAATCTGATTTGTCATGTTTAGACTGTCACGAATAAATTTGATATGGGTTGCATAGAGCACAGTTGCCTGCCGTGTAAGCGTAGCCATGGAGATCTACTGAGATTTTACAGAAAATGACACTGCAAAAAATGTCTGAAACCAATCAAACAAAAAGGTTCAAGGTCACCCTGCAACTAGCCTGGTAAAACTCTTGTTCTTCACTTTGCTTTGTACAGAGGCTCTGGACTCCCGGCTATTAAGAAGCGATTGCTTCCTGGAGGCGTGGCCTCTGTTGAAGTTTTTTATTTTTTATTTTTATGGATGCCTCTGTTGAAGTTTAAAACAATTGGATCTGATTTACCAGATCGTTAACGGTTGGCCGCGATGCATGTGCGCCAGCTCCCCTGTGAAGGAGGCTAAGCTAAGAAGCTAACCGGAAATTGTGTGTGCGCTGTAAACACTCATCCCCTACTGAGAGGAGAGAAGTACTGAGCCAAACGAGATGGCTGTAAATCAGTCCTGCAGGCTTCGTGAGTAAACTTTAATTTAATTTGGAAGTCTTGTCAACACGAACTGGCTTCATTTACTTCCTCTGCCGCCATTGCTAAACTACAAGCAGACACTGCGCAGAAAATCGACACTGTCGTTCAAAACCCCTCCTTCTGTTTGCTGATTGGCCCAGGTACAATTCTACCTAAGAAATCCTTGTCTATGGGAAAAATCCCAGACGAAGCAGTGAAGGGAAACTAGAATTGGGCGGAACTGGATAGGAAGGCTAACCTGTAACACCTAAATGCCACCAAACACATCTTAGCTTTAAAAAAATACACCATGATCAGTCTTTTTACTGTATTACAAAATTTGCACAATGACTGCTGGATATGGGCACCAGTGACCCCCGTGACCCTGAAAGGTAGAAGCGGGTATAGATAATGGATGGATGGATGGACAAAAGTCTCATGATAAATCCTAACTGTTTATGTGAAAGGAGAAATGATGTTGGATTTATCCCATCAACCAGCAACATAACAACCTGAACTGTACCTGCTGCTCCCTCGTGGAGAATATCATAGATCACCAAGCTTTTTCACAGCTTTAGGTCCCCTCTACCAGTTGGTACCATCTTTGTCAGTGTCATTTCCTTGGAAATTGAGGTGAGGGTTCACTGGTTCGTCCTTTCATGGTGCAGACAGCAGCAGCACGGGGACCGAGACCGGTGAAGGTCTGGTGTCGACCTCATCACACTGACATTCCTTATCATCATGAATGTCCACTGCTTAGGTTAATGTAGGTTAAAGTCTCACAAAGCAAAAGCCTGACTAATCATGATTGATGTAATTTCCCATTCTCTGATAAATGAATGATGGCTAAYCGGCAGCAAGTGATTCAATCTCTGAGGAAACAAGCTGTGTGTCTAAGTGTGTGTGTGTGTGTGTGTGACACACACACAGAGGCTTGTGTACAGTGGCTAGCAGGCTGTTTGGGCACCATCTCCTGCAGGAGTCTCTCACCCATCCTATTCATTTTTCATTGCTGACCAAAAGAAGGAACAAGATTTAATAATAGGGAGATAAATTGCTTCCCGGTTTAAATGTCTCACTCACAGGGGGAACAGAGGAGCTCAGAGAAGGCACAGCGCCAGACAGTTCAGAGGTTTGCTGGCCAACACACACACACACACACACACACACACACACGCATGCACGCACGCACGCACGCACGCACGCGCGCACACACACACACATTATTAAGTCCCACAGGTTTGAGCCTTGGACATTTTTCCATTTCATAGTGAAAAATGGGATTGTTGTGAATTTAGGATTGCAAACAATATTATTCCAGCTACATGTATTTATTTTTTTCTTGATTAATCTATTACTTTTTCACTTAACAAAACACCAACAAGAAAAGGGGAATGAATGGACATTTTGTGTATTCTTTTACTTGACCTCCAAATAAATAAATGTCTAGTACCTCTTAAAGACATGTCTATTGCCCACCATATTTCATGTCAGAGTATAAGCTTGGAGAATAAACTAAGGATGGCTCTCACACCAACATTTACAAGTACCTGTAAAACTGACTGAGCTGTAGCCAATTGTTTTTTTTTTTGTTTTGTTTTGTTTTCTGAGGTCAGTAAGCTGTGGCAGCCATCCTAAATAAGGTTGGGTTCAATCGTTAACCAATTGCAGATGTACATTTATGATTATGTTTTAAGGGTTTTGTTAAAATCCATACACTAGTGCATCAAATTTAGCTAACACTGCAGACAAACATACATACTCTGACAAACTTTAAAAAAAAATACACTGAACAATGATGTAGGAAAACAAAAAACAACCATTCTCAGATTGCTAAAAAGTTGGAAACAAAGACAGTTCAACATGGTTTTGCTTTAAAAATGTTACTTGATGGGTGATTTATCATAAAAAAAAAGTTTTCCTCAGGCATTATTGCAATGAATTGTTAGAGTTGTCACCTCTCAGTGGCCACAGGTTCCCCTTGTGGCCTGGCGCTGTTTTGGGTGGAGTTTGCATGTTCTCCCTGTGAACAGGTAGTTTTGCTCTGGGTACTAGGGGTCTCCGCCCTCAGGCAAAAAACATGCTTGCTAGGTTACTGGTAACACTAAATCGTTCCTAGGTGTGGTTGAAGATGTGAATCGTTGTCTCTAYGTGTCCGTGTGATGAGCTTTCCACCTGTCCAGAGTGTACCCCACCACTTGCACAGCTCCCTGTCACCCAGAAAGGAAAAGCAGGTAAAGAAATTTGGTGGATGGAAATTTTCTTCAAATTGGTCACATTGGTAAACTTTAGCAGCTTCATTACAAGTGCAGAAGTTACAATTTATCTAGGAACTCATGAGGCCACATAATAAAATCTGAGGCAATGTAATGCTTACAACTAGGCCTTGCACAATAACAAATTTTCTTGGATGATAAATTGATGAACAATGATATTGTTTGGAGACTATTGGAGAGAAGTCATTTTGACCATTTACTCTCAGCAAACCCAAGGTTTGGCACAGTGCCCTGGGGGYGTTGCCAGGTGAAAACCATCAGAAAACTGAAGATGCGCCTCTAGCTAAACGCATGGTCACGGGGCTGTCATAAAACTATACACCTGGCAAATACCTGACAAGAGAGTTCACTCCTCCCTACGCTAAGAAAATTATTAACCTCCTTTTAATTTACTGTGCGAATAATTGATTTATTGCTTATCGTGACAGGCCTACTTACAACCTGATTAATTTTGWATGTAAGCTATCTCAACTTTGACTACAGCTTCTACATGAAATCCCTGTTTATTCTCAACATACTATSTGTTTACACCTGCATAAATGTAGCTGTTTTTCCCCCTCCCAGCCTAGTTGGATGTGATTCCTCCTGTTTCTGTGCCTCTTGAATACTTTGCGAGACAAACGATATGCAGAAAGGAACGGATGAATCGATTGCAATAAAACCCAATACACCCGCAAATGCTCTCACAGACGTGTTACTATGACACTATCAAGTTCTACACTGTGGTCTCATGCTAATGAATCCCACTGAAACCCAAGCACTCATAGTTAGGTCTCATCGCCTCACACTGACAGTGTTGTGAGTGCTGAAGGGCTCCCTTGTGTTGTCCCCTCCTATCTGTGTGCTCTTTCCTCCTTTCTCTTCCGTCTTACCTCATTCTGTTCATTTCCAGCTCTCTAAGTTACAGCCAGCGCTCAGACGAAGCTCACGCCCCATCATTAACCGTCTCTCGCAGCAGCCAAAACCCAAAATACAGAGAGAGAGAGAGAGAGAGAGAGAGAGAGAG
>NW_013952405.1:3015001-3016828 GCF_001266775.1 Austrofundulus limnaeus
GAGAGAGAGAGAGAGAGAGAGAGAGAGAGAGAGAGAGAGAGAGAGAGAGAGAGAGAGAGAGTCTTTTATGTGCCCTGCCGGTTGATGGACGGTCTAATTCTCTATTAATGGAGGCAACGCGGCCTCATTGCTCATTAAAAATGAATGCAGACAAGCTCTCAGAGCTGATAATTACGCACACACACTCACACACACACACACTCACACACACACACACCTGGACACAGCGGACTCTGTGTTATTCTGACAACAGTGGGTATTTACAGAGACAAATAGAGACAGACAGGAGCAGACACACACAATAACAAGGAGTCATCAACACACAGCAGGAGTGCAGGAATTAGTCTAGAAGAGGGGAAAAAAATAAGACCCGGCCCTGGTGGAGTGACAATCATGTTGGAGCGCTGCCGAGAGATTGAGTCATTTTAGGCAATCAAAGCAGCAAACTTCACTTAATAAAATAAAACATGTAAATTGGGCCAAAATGAAGAAAATCTAAATCTTGTTCATTTGTTTTAGGTATTGATTTTTTGATATAACACAAAAATGTAAATATATATATATATATTTATGACCAAAGCATTTACTAATGAAAACATTCCTTGAAAAAATGCAAATTGTCCACCACTCTCCGTGTCMCAATTTTGGACGAAAGTAATTTTATCTTGGACGGAATGGGGTTGTAGCCACTTTGGTCACACTTTTAAAGGAAGGTTACATGCAATGTCATGCAATTTTGAAATATCACATTACCTGTTAATGCTTGGGCATGTGTTGTTAATGAAAGCTTCTACAGCTTCTGATAGAGCCAAACTTGGGTTCGCTATGGTCKATCAGCTGCAGTGMCCATCTTGAATTGGGTTGACTCCAAAAAGCAAATATACTGCTAATAACCACTTCCTGTGCGTTTCATTGAAATCTGTCCAACGGTTAATGAGATATTTTGCTAAGAGACAAACAAAGTTGACTCCTAGAGTTATCGCCAAAGTTTGAAGCAAAAATGGTGCCCAACACTTATAGTGTTACAGACCACTCTCAGTTACTACCACACTTAACTTTAGGTAAAATCAGCAAAACTGAGTAAGTTAGAGCCTCTTGCGTTTTTTAAGGTCAGTCATTTTCACTTGGACTGGGGGGTGTGTACTTGCCAGGCACATAGTTAAGTTCTATTCCACAATCAAGTAACTACATTAACGTTAGCTTCATTTGTTATGAAGTTGGTGTATATATCAAAAATACATTTTTGATCTAAAATGTTTTGAAGTTGGCCTCTGTCTCCTTAAGAACCTCCTATCGTTTCTGACACTCCCACTTCAGCACGTTTACTCAACAATGCTTCTGGGGTGCTCTGTGGGGCGGGAGCTCGGCTGCAGACTGAACACCAGGTATGTACAAATATGTGGTGCTTTGYACCGGAAAGTGTTAAGGCAGCTCAAAGACGACTGTCCCTTAGTCTGTGTCATATTTGTCTCATTCGAGCTGAAGAATTGTGGGGCCAACACAAACCTGTTGGTTTTAGCTCGTTAGTTAGCTGTTAGCAGATTTAAAGTTGGCAGAATCTAATTTAGTGGAAGCTAATTGGTCCACTAAAAGTTTTCAAAGTTATTGAAAAAGCTAATCTGCTAAACACACCCACAGCTCCACATGACTACCACAGGAGATTCAAGGATTTCTCAAACGTGTCAATGAATCAAAGCAACACTCGTTCATGTTTTTTTTTTTTTGATGGAATGGCATTATAACATTATATAAAGCTCAAAAACCTAAATTTGGCATAATTACCCCCCCCCACCCACACACACACACACACACAAAACAATCTGTTAA
>NW_013952405.1:3016838-3022721 GCF_001266775.1 Austrofundulus limnaeus
CCCCCCCCCCCCCCCCCCCCCCCCGCCTCGGTTGAAAGTGCTGAGTTGGAAATTCTGCTGAATCACAAATAAACAAGCAATCTGCTCAGAGTCTGCAAAATAAATCAGCTCATCAAAAGCATTCCAACAAAACTGATTTTCCCCGAGAGCAATTTATCTGCCCGGGTAATAAAGAAGCAAACTAAACAGGAGATGTTCTTTTTAGTTTCAATTATGGTTTCGTAGCTTGACCAGTGTGTTGCTGTAATGAGAAATTATTCATGAAAGTAGAAGATTGGATTTGGACAGAGGAATTGTAAAAGAGACAGCTCTGAGTTTGCACACAAAATAAAAGCTGTGAACACAATATGTTGAGAAAAAAAAAGAAGCAACTCTCTGTCTAAACTAATAATTAATGAAGACGTAGAAAAAAAAGTCTGATTGAATTAGATAAAGAGGAGGATAARTATTAAAGCAGCAACACTTCAGATGATGAGTGAATCCAGCAACGTAACGCTGCACAGCTCCTGGGGTGACAACAAATCAAACTAATCCTGTAAACTTCAGTTGGTTCAACATGTTAAACTCGTGATGCTAATTCGCCTTTTAGGTCGAGTCAAACATTTTTGTGTCATCCGCTATTTTGCCTGTGATCACRCAACGAAAGATGTTCCATCTGCTACTCAAGTGGGGGGTTCTCTGTGGGGCAGGCTGGCATCAGGATCCTTTCTGTCCAATAAAATTACACAGTCTGCATGGTTTCCTCTTAATGCTCCAAGCAAACAAGGCTTCAGCCTGACGTCAATTTGGCAAAAATTGTCATCTTGTCTATTTAATATTGTTTATTGGAAAACACAGCTTTGTTTGAGCGGGGTCATGTTAGTAAAATGTGATTTACTGTTTTGTGTCAAATGCCTAAGTGCACAATAAGTAATGGGTACAATAATGGTGCCTGCAAATTATATGCTAAAACTCTGCCAACCAATAACAGTTTGTGCATAGTCATATAAAAAATAGATGCAGTTGTCCATGCCATATATACATGTTTCAGTACACATTTCCTTTTATTTTTTCTTACATTTTTCTTAATTTTTATTCTTACATTCTGTTTGAAAGGGTCATAATTAAATCCATGTTGTCTGTCAGTGGTGCCTGTCAACACCCCCCACCCCCAACAGCCCACCACCAAATCCAAGAGGAAACCCTGAAATTAATTAATTAATTAAAAATGCATGCACAGAGCAAATGAGGGCTTGTAAAAGCTGGTTTGAATGTGATTACATAATGTTGGTTTAGGTGAACAAAAACAAGTTAATGACCATTACAGACAAAACACAAAAGTGGGTTATTTTCCCATAACTTGTAAAAATTAGAATAAAAAAAAATACTAAAAAGTAAAGTCGTCAGGCAGTGTACATGTCATAATCTGTTTATTTTCCTTAGTTTTCTAKTGTTTTCAGTGTTCCMCTGTGTTTCTCTGCCCTGCAGCYCCACCCTCTCTCACCTGTGTCCTCTTGTGTCTGCTCCAGGTGTGTCTTGTTGCCCTAATTAGTTTGCCTTTATATTCTGTGTCCTGTCTTCAGCGTTTGTCCGATCATTGTGCAGCTTTCCTCAGCCAGTGAGGTGTCTGTTCGTGTTCCTTGTGCCTTTCTCTAGAGTCTCTGTAAGTTTTTGCTGACATATCAGCCCTCCTTTTGTTTCATTAAAATGTTTGTTTTGAACTTTGGATCCTGCCTGCACCCTGGGTCATTCTACACTAAACCTCACAGTACACGCAAAATAAAAAATAAAATAGTACTGAGTCTATTTGCAACCAAAGTATTTTATCTTACAAATACCAGGGTTTCTCTTTAAAGACATTACAATTTTTCTCTGCTGAACTGAAATGCTTTGCGAACATAAGTCAGGAGATATCTTTGTGACAACATGACTAAACATAAAAGGAAGGAGCACAAAAAAATTGAAAGACAAAATTTGACGTCCCTTTTCAAACAGAAAGCCTTCAGATCAAAAAATAACACAATCAAAAAACACACTGTGTTCCTTTCTGCCAGTGGAGGACAGAGACATACAAATGAGCTTAATGTTCATTCTTGTTGCTCACTTAAACAAAACGTGCTCAAGTGATAAAAAGCGGAGGAGGCAGGGTTTATGGTCTGAATTTCAAAGCACAAGGGCATTAAATCAGTGAAAGAGTGCATGAGCAAACACACAAATGGACTGAGACACAAAAACAACAACAACAAAAAAAAAAGGAAAAAAAAAACATTGCGTATTCAAAAGCCCTGCACACCAATTGGGCAAATCAAAAAGATAAAAAATCCCAAATGTGTCAGAAGCCATCTCTGAGAGCCCTCTGGCTGCATTGGGTTAATTTGTCGGGTTKATGTGCGTGGGTGTTTGTGAACATTTGGGCGCGTGCAAAAGAAAGCTGTTGAGAGAGATGGCTCTGTCCAGCTGCTCCGCAGCRACCCACAACCACGGGCATCGGATTCTGGATAATTCATCAAATTCATTATTCCACAGGCCATGAATAAAGAGAGTGAAGAAGAAAAGAAGGATGCGGACAACCAGCCAGCCACCACAACACGGCCTATTTGTCCTATCACACAATCTGTTAGCACTGACAGATTACCACACATTGCTGGGCCAAACATCAGTCTGTGACAGTGCACTCCTCGCACGGATCCCTTTCTCCCTCTATTATTCATGTTTCTGTTTTCATCGCCTTTGGCTTCCTTGGAAATTTGAACAATTTCTTTTTGGCATCAGACAGCTGCAAATCTGATGCATCTAATGTTAGATTCAGCAAGAAACAACTTATTGAAAGGTAAAAGAAAAGTSATAGACCTTGACTAATTCAGCTGTATATAACATGAGCTGGAGACAAGCTTGGTTTGTTTTCACAATTTTGAACTCATGCGCTCGAAAACAATGACACCATTTTTTTCTTTCATTAGCTGTTTTGTAGTAAACCCTTAATTAGATGAAAATTGCAGAATGCAGCTCCCATAAAAATAACAATAATGATTGTTCTAGATTGATTAAGTTGCTTTTGAATGCAGCTGAATAACAATTTACGAACAAAAAGCCAGAACATATTTTTCAGATTTCTTTTTTTTTTTTTTTACTTTAGAGCGGGGGTGCCCAAACTTTTTTCTAAAGAGGGCCAAAATCTGTTCAAAATGTGGCCCAAATGCAATAATATAATACATGAAATGCAAATAGTTTCTAAGTAAAGTTCATTTATTTTTTATGATCAAGTTAGCAGCCAGTGTAGCGACTCACAATGTGTTTGTGTGTTTTTAAGCCCATGCACTTTGAGAAAGTTTGACATATGTTTGGGCAGCAAAGGTTCATGTGACATTTCATAAACTGATAATATTTGTAGTCTTATAAAGTGTACAAAACTGTGTTTGAATTTATTCTTAATGACTCTACTTGTGCTTCATGCTTAATCCTAATATAATTCAAAGACATACTAAGTACCACGAATAAAACTATCTGAACTACAGTCCCTTATGCCCCTTTTCCACTAGTGCCACTTAGTGTAGTGTCGGCACAGTTCGGTACGGTTCCAAACTTTATCTGTATAGCACTTTTCGCAGTCAAGTAGCCACAAAGTGCTTCACAATAAAACAGAATGGCACACAACAGAGCATAAAAAAGCACACTGACAAACAATAAAGCATTAATAGGAAAAACTTAAATGCTTAAAAATGTTTTAGCTGGTTGGTACAATTAAAGCGGCACAACTAAAGTGACAAATTGAGACCCACAAATCTTTCAAAGTGTAAAGTCAAGATCTGATTATGATCCAGAGCAACTGGCTAATAAGAAATGTTTAACTATTAAGCAATCCTAATCTATAAATATTTCTATGTATTTAATAGTGTTAAATTGAGCCAACCAGTGCATTAAACTGCCTCTGCATTCTCTTTAGAAAGGTAACAGCATGGCTCACCTGCTCTGGAGGGTGTACACTCAAACAAAATGTATCATGCTCAAGTTCAGCTTGGRGTGCTTTACACTGTWAAGCAGAGGTGCMCAAAGTGGGGCCTGTGGGCCAAAATTAGCCCACCAAGCCATTTGAGTTGGCCCATCTGCAGTTGCCCTAGTAAGTGGTAATGTCCTGCTGTCGTCTGKAGAAACACTGTATTTCCACTTACAGTCAAGCCATTAATTGGTCCATTGACTAACTAGTGCCACTTAGTGTAGTGTCAGTACAGTTCGGTACGGTTCCAAGCTATTTCCATTAGGCCAGATTCTTGGAACCAGCCCTTTTTTAGTACCTACTTTGTTGTGGTTCCAAGTGGTCCCAGTAGACACCAAAATGCGACATCAGAACACTATTCGTCATTGATTGGCTAAGGGGTGGAGTCACTGGTTGTGTTTGAACTGCCTTTACAACAACAAATGGGGGCGCAATTTTTTCAATCGTAGCAGCGACATTAGTCATGTTTTCATCCAACTTTAATTTGAATTTTTAGCAATTTTTTAAAAAAAATTCAGAACTTATTCAGCAAATGTGTTTTCATCTCTTATTTTGCACATTAACTCTTTTTTGAAAAACCCAAAAAAACACCTCCACCAACTGCCCAAAACACACCCACTGGAACCAGACTGGAACATCAATGGAAAAGCACCCGAACTGACTCGTTCCGACACTGACCGTACCAACACTACACTAAGTGGCACTCGTGGAAAAAGGGCATTACTTAACATTTGCAAAGCATGCAACAAAAACCTGTTTTTGTCCAACATCTTGCCTAATTGTTCCCATCTATTTCCATACATCTGAAGCTGAGTTTTATGAACAAGTGGTTTTCTCCAACCTATTTAAAGGATTCATGCAGACCTTTTATGTTGCTCAAAAGCAGAAAATTACCATAGTAGTTCAGTCCTTTCTTTCATATGAAGCAACAAAAGAAATGTATGAAAACATGTCAGAGTTAAATTGCCCTACTTGACACCTCTCACACACCGTCTATATTGTGAGCACATTGAAATGTTGATGACGAAACCAAAAAATGTGCAGCACTAATGCACGCATTGTGCAAAAGACGAGTGACAAAAAAGTGCATGAATCAGAAAAACATGCAATGTCAAGTTAGATTGAAAGTATTTCTGTGACATGTAGCCATCGGAATGATTTCTTGTTCATGTTTATGAAATGAAGCTACAATAATCAATTTTTACCTGTATTTTCCATCACTGCAGCCCCCCCGCCCCATTTCAGTAGCTTTTTATTGCCCACTCTCTTCATCCTCCCTTACCGCACACGCAGCTGCCGACCTCAGAGAAAGGCCTGTCAGTGTGGTTCATTATGTGTCTTAGCATGAGGCTAGCCTTTTCCTGTTTTTCTCCGACTCCCTCCTGGGGTGATTCAATCCTCCCCTCTCATGAACCCCACYGCTAAAAAGTCAGTGGTTCAGCCCTCCCAGGACAATATCACGTCTCTGATCCATCTGTCACAGAAAGGCTTGCCAGAACCACACATACTGATTACAAAGCTGACTGAAATGGTCACTGAACCTGCTGCTCATGAGATTAAACCACCAACAAGTGAACTGCRAGTAAAACCTAACACACAGGAAAGCTAATCATTTTTTTTGGTACCAAAGCAGAAATTAAAAATAACTTTGTGTGAAGCTGTTCAAGCTGCAGCTAATTAAAGACGCTTCTGAAGTAAAGAAACTGTTAAACCCCTCCAAACTGTTCCCCCCAAACAACTGAAATGAAGATGCCAACATGTGGCTTAAAGATGAATTTACTTTAAAAGCAAGCCATGTGGATTTTAGGCATCTTTTCCATAAAATTAAGAGACCAGGTTTTTTGGAGTGTTTGTGTGTGTGTGTGTGTGTGTGTGTGTGTGTGTGTGTGTGTGTGTGTGTGTGTGTGTGT
>NW_013952405.1:3022861-3039246 GCF_001266775.1 Austrofundulus limnaeus
GTGTGTGTGTGTGTGTGTGTGTGTGTGTGTGTGCGCGCGCGCTATACCAGAGACACTATGCTGTGTGAGAGCATACTAAATGAAGACAAGTCACTGCCTTCCACTGAGAAACAAATGAAAAGCTAGACTCGTATTCTGCCCATCTACAACACTTCTGTTCTTTTTTCTTTCTTTTACACACCTCTTTTTGAATCTACACTTTCTTATTTTTTTAACCATATTATAATCAGGTTCTTAAATGAAGGACAATCAATTTACTTTCAAATTAATTCTATTATCAACTTTTTACTCCATCAAATACGTTTTTTTTGTTCATGTATAGTAAAACACAGACGGCCGTGACTTGACCAAAAGAAGAGCATCCCACATCTCTCTTTTTTTAAAGGTGCAACTGATTTGACACGAATGCAACAAGGTAACTTACAGTATCAATTAGTAAAATAAATAATCTGATAGCCTAATAATAATAACATTTTTCTGTGACGCAAAAGTAATCGGGCTACTTCATAAACATAGACTGTCCACAGTAGGTCTGAGCTGACCCAGWAACAGAAAATAGACATGTCATAATTTATGACTTTATTCTTGAAATATTAAGACATTATTCTTGTAATGGAAAAGAAAAATAAACTTGTAGTCTGGCCCTAATCCTCAGTTGTAAGCGCTTTGTGTGCTAGTTGGCTTTTCTATTGAATACAAGGCTATTGATTTGTTTTTGTTTTACTCGCACTACAGTATGCTAAGCTAACCATCTCCAATCRGCCTAATGTACATGCTACAATAGTGTATTGATTAATCTTCAGCTTAACTAAACTAACAATAGGTAAAACCGTACAACAGCTCTTGTAAGACTCAGAAGCTGAGTGTTTAATGACACTTTTCAGACTGAAGATCATTGTTGAGGTTACAAGATTAAGGGTCAGAGGTTCATTCAAAGAGTGYCACTGAATGCTCAACACAACAACTGATGCTGTACCTCATGGGAAACCATCTATAACAATTTCTACCAAAAGCATTTAATTAAGTCTTTTCATTTCCTCTTTACTGTCTGCTTCATCCATAATATGTTCCCCATCCATCTAGCTCTATGCCTCCAGGGAAATCAGTTCATTCTTGCTTCCATTGAATCCTCATACCTTTATCTCTCCTCCTCCATTTGTCCATCCTCCTTATCCTTCAGAGCCCAGCCGGACAACTCAGAGTCAGTCACAGAGTTATCAATCATGGCTTTCTATCTTCGCTTCTGGAATAGGCTTTTCAAAAATCAAAATCAAAATGTTTTTTTTAAACATTTGTTTATCACTCCACTCAGCTCAGTTGGAGTSCCCTTAAAAGCACTGGATCAAAGTCAAGAAGGTGTGTAAACAGGCATGTAAGCTGGCAGCTTAAACTCTTTCCAAACATCCCYTGTTAACACACAAACAAAACAACTTCCCACTCATGGTCTGATTAAGATTTACAGTATGAACACACATAAATACTGTTGGAAAGCCTGTTAATRTCCCTTTTATGGGGGTGTCCTTACAAATGGTGCCACATTTGTAAGGAACATGCATTTGTGGGATGAGCAGTAGAGCTGAGTGTGTGGGTTGCGCTCATGAAAAATTTGCCAAATCTTCTCTACCGTTGACAGTTTATTTTGCCTTCACTATTGTCACTTGTTTTGAGCTTCTGGCACCCCCAGGTGCTGCCAATCAGGTGTCCGTATAAGATTTATTGCTAAAAAGCACTGTTACAAGAAATAATCTATCAAACACACATTTCCTTTTTTTATTATTATTATTATTTTTTTGCGATTTTTACTATAGTTTAACAAATGCAGGGAATACATCAAAAGTTCATTCGGGAACAAAACACACACATTCCAAGGCACACAGACACATGAAATGATTGGGAAATATTTTCTAAATCTAAGAAAAATGATTGAATTTCAAATTAAATTGAAGATGAGTAAAATACTGTTTTGCTAAAAAAAATACATTTACAGCAAGTAACACATCTGATTTCCTTTCAAGGTTTGGTTTATAACTACTAAGTCGACTGCATTAAAAGGCAGTCATGGTTTCAAAAATAGAAAACCGAGTCATATTAAAAAATAAACTAAATACACAAGTTGGTTAGAACCTGTGTCTCTCCCACTTAGCCCTATTTTCATGGCAAAACTGCAATAAAAATCTGTTGATTTGCACATTCAATCACAACTTCCCATAAACGCTGCCGATTAACAACTTTGTCACATCATTTTGAAAACATTAGAGAACTTCATCGCAAAACAATAGCACCACATTGGACAAGGGCTCCCTAAAATCAAAACACAGCTGTCGACTGTGGGAGTTTTCACAGACAGATCTGCACTCGTAAAATCCCTGACTGGTAGGTAAATACAGTGTGTGAGCGAAAACTGTTAGAAGTTCAAGTTGTACTTCAGACATTTACAGAGATTTCTATGATTATTACCAAGCTCAAAAAGAGGCAGCAGCAACTAGCTGTAGTGCTTCATGGGCAACTGAGGCACTTTCTGCAGAAATCTCATAATGTTTCTGCTGCAATCCAAAATTGACATCAGTGTGTATTTTTGTAAAATAGTGTTTGCATAAAACAGTTTGATCCTTTTCAGACTGTGGTTGTTTGAAAACAACATTCTCTTTGTTCTTAGAAACAGCTCTGGATCATCAATCCAATTATAAACAATTTATGGTTCTCTCTACTGGGACAGTTCAAGATGCCATCTGCAACAGGTAAGATATTTATTGACCGTAACGTTTCCACAGCCCGTCATTTTAAAATGACTGAACTATTCCAATAAAGGCAGATAACGCAATGCTAATATTTCTAGATACTGTACATACTCCCAGATAAATGTTGTGTTGCTCCTGTTCCAGAATATGATATGGCATGGTCTAACTGTGTGGGATTAAAAGTGTCAAAGTTATTAAATAATGTGAAGTTTGGAAAAAGGATTTTTAATGCCAGATGTAAAAATATGTCCGTATGTGTCTGACAGCTTACGGCCCTCAGGGTTGAAGTGCTGTCACTGTGCTGATGCTCAGCACTACTTCCACCTCAGGGCTCAGCCAGCTCATCCTATTCACATGAACTCATCTAAAAGAGAAATTAAATGATGCAGCTGTACGAGAACAAGAACTGCTAAACACTCATGTACCAAGTGGGAGGATATTTGACAAGAAAAGGTTACTCTGAAAAACTGAAGCAAGGTAAATGAATGAAAACTGTAAAAATAAATGTCAATTAAGCATAAATGGAAATAAACTTAATTTAATAGCCCCAAAAATACACGTGTGTGTTTTTAACCCTCTCTGACTCTTTTTACATAATCGGGGGTACTTGACCTACCATCCCTCTCTCTGCGCCTCCTCGCTTACACAACCCTCCCACCTACGACACTCAGCGTCTTTTATGTCCAAGACTTGTAAAGCCAAGAGAAGGAAGAGGGATACAGAACCACAATACTCCAAAATTCAATATGTTATCTGATATGTATTAGAAACAAGTAAAGTACAAGTATGAGTAATATCAACTTAAAATGTCAAAAGWATATGCTTGTTCCAGACCTGCAACAATTTAAGTTAAGAGCAACACTACACATAAATTCCCGTTTCTATATGTGGGCAAGCATCATTGAACATAAGAGACACCCTTAAAAATATCGTACTGTGCAGAAGTTTTACATGTCTCATTTCTTTATACTTTGCTTTGAAAACGTCAGAGATTTTCACTTTAAGAGGTCTTGATCCATGGCTTATCAAATTTTTCGAAGGTCTTTCAAAGTTTTCTTTGCGCTATGGCTGCTTCTCCTTTCATTTTCTTTTGAGTCCATTCTGTGCAGTGTGTGCTTTAAAAAAAACCAAGGAAAATGAAAGTGAATGCCAGAAGACATGACATGTCTAAATAGTATCTACAGCATATCTGGATGTAAAAATCACATTTGTTACCCTCCAGCTGCCCTTGGGTCAAAAGGACCCAGCAGGCCTCAGTTTAAAATCTGTGGCCTGCTGGGTCCTTTTAATGACGACACAAGACCTAGAGAGATATAATGTCCCATACAGTTAAAATACTGTAASTTAAGTTTTCAGTTTAAAACTTTTAGGGAATCACCTTGTTGGTACTAAAGTAATATTTGTGACTCAACACATCGAACCAAAAATTAAGTCAGCTTTGGTTAAAACTAAACTAAGAACTGATTCCTGGCCTTTTAAGCTACATGTTGATATCATTCTGATATCATTAGCAGTTCCAGAGATACAGCTTAATTTGTCTTGCTAATCAGAATGGCACCTGGAAAATTTATCTAAATCCCATTCTTAGTGTATTAATGAGGATTTCTTGACAACATCTGAAAGAAAAAAAAACTCAAACCTTGTTTGAATATCAATATTTTCCAGATGGAAAGAAAAAAAACACTATAGGTTGCAGAGAAAATAGTGAAAATCTAAGGGGTGTGAAAAAAAAAAACTAATTAAAATACATAGTACAAGACAAGACAAAACACAACATAGCTAATTAGTGTCACAACAAAGTAGTATGTTTTAACACACATAGTTCAAGTTTATTTCAAACATGTAAAAAATAAAACAAAAAACAGAAACATAACAAGATAACATAATTAAACATATTTGAAAAGTAATGGGAAGGAAATTAATAGACATGTAATAATTGTTTTCTTCTTTCCCCTTTCCCTCTTTTCCCCTCTTTCTACTATTTCTTGTTTTAGTCAGTCTAGAGTCATATAGATATTTTGGGGTGAGAAAAAAAAACAAGAAGAATGAGCAATTATGTGGATAAATGAAGGATGACTAAATAACATGTTTAGGGATCTTAGTTGGTTCTCCCTTTTCCCCTCTCCTAAAGGACCCGTAGATAAGGCATTTGTTCATCACATTTTTACAAAATCCAACTATCACAAATTTTTCAATCAATGCACTATAGTTGCCTATATCTCAGAATTTAACTTTGCCACTTAATCCTTGGTTGATAAGAGTGGTTCCTTGGAAAGTTTTGGGTCTTTCATCAACATAATCCTTAATATTACAAGACAGTCTGGGTCTCTGGAAACAAAATCTTAAAAAAAGGAGACATGACTCAGGACTTTTGCACAGCACTGTATAAWTCATCTAAACTGTTGGGCTTTTTAACCTTAACCTCTTCATCCTGCAGTCTTACTCCTCCATTTTCCACTTATCTCATTTGAGGTCAACCTGGATGCCAAAAATAGCACTTCACACCTCCCACAGCTTCATCAGGACAAGAGCTCATGGAAAGGAGTCAAGGGGTGAAAGTCGGTTCTCATCAGTTTGGAAGGTTCTCTCAGCAKGTTGCTGGCAGTGACTTCTCTGACAAAGCTGGTCCTCAAAATGATTGTGCCTTGACAGCCGTGCACCAATCAAACACGGTTCCTTTGACCTTACAAGCTACCTAGAGCGCCAGTAAAGGTTGGAGAGCGACTGATTACAAAACCTGTCTGTAGGTCATTATACAGCTTCGCCCATTCCTGTCTGCTCCTTTATCTTTTTGTTTCTTGCCGTTTTCTTACAGCCTTTACCCAATAGAGACAGCTTTAAGCCCATCTCGTTTTGGTAAATAATACAGGTGCCCTTTCAGAAAGAGAAATGATAGAACGAACAAAAAGTGAGGTGAGGTGGAAGAAAAAAAGAGGCAGAGAAGGAGGAGGAAAGAGGGTAAATTAATAGAGAAGGCTTCAGTATGTTGCAAATTCCACATGAATGAACTGATGGAAAAGTGAATAGTGAAGTGAGAACAGGTGAGTATATAGTGGGCATGTTGAAGAAAAAAATACATACTGTTAAGCTAGAATAGTGGCTCCATAGCATAGGAATGAGCCCAATTAACAGTTCTGAGGTGTATTATGGTTTTTACAAAGTCCTACTTTCAAAACCGCAACACTTACCATCATGTATTTTATCTCATCTTCATTCAGAGATTCACTACGTTTCACTTTCACTGTCTGTATGTACAACTGTTCTGTGTGCTTTAATTGCCCTTTGGAAACAAATAAAGTTAGTTTGAATTTGAACACAACTTACTGTGACAATAACTGATATTTCTGACTTGTCAAAGTCAAAAGGTGCAGGAATCCCTCAGACTGTAGAGAGTAAATTTCATCAAAATTTAGAAGTTTATTAGGCTTATAGGGGTTGAACTGTGCAACTTAAGCTGAAATTCTTAAATGGCTGYATTTGATATTATACGTTAAATTATTTATTTATATTTTCATGCACAAATACAATGTTTTGTGCCATTTCAAAATACTAAAATCAAATAATACAAATCAGAGCTAGTTTTGCTTCAAATATTTTAGAATATCACATTATTGACCTGTGGTTATCATTATACAGTGGAACTACCTTATTGTTGCTTAAGGTTAAATTTCAGTACTGCTAATGTATGCATAGTAAAAAATGTGGTAGGAGAAGCACGTTTTTTTCTCTCTTTCTGTTAATCTGCCATGACAACGTTGCTCACTTTGACCCGGATCTACACACAGCAAGTGGATAAAACATCATTATTTAACGTAAAAGATTATTTTCAATTAAGCTAATTCCCTGATCCATCAAGTCAGAGAGAAATTATTTTACACAGCTGCTAACTGCTGGGATCAGTGTTGCTTCAACATCTCAAAACCCCTGGAAAATGAGTAAATATTAGTGGTAATCAGTCTTTAGTTCCACATTATGAAGTTAATGCTCACACAGAGCCAGTCAGCTTTGGCACATTATATCCCTGTCTTCCTCAATAATGTTGTTATGAAATTAATTATTCCTGACACAAGCAGGAGGTGGTACTAATAATAACAAAACCCACTATGCAGTAAACCCACACAATCGACATACAGAAAAACATAAATGCAAATGCATGTATTTACCATACAGTATTGGTTAATGGTTTGTGGCCTGTCACTAAAAAGCATGCTGTACAAGTTGAATAGTCCAATGGACAATGTCATCACCAAATCAGTCTTTTCCCAGTTAACTAGCTAAAGCTACCTGCAGGTGACTAATCTGTGATTTATTTTATTTACAAAGAAAGTGCAAGAGGGTCATAAAGGAGAAGACATTCTTCAACAAGAAGCAGAGCCAGAAGATCAGTATTTACAGCCATCAGGTCCATAGTTTAAAGTGAACATAAGGAGTTAGGGATTAGCTTGTCTTTAATATTTATGGCACATCTCAGTATGTTTTCATTTCACAGAGTAGGATAGTCCAAATGTCAAGTTTGTAACACAAGTGTAAACTACACTAAAAGGCAGATGGGGCTGAAACGAAACTTGAAAAAAATGTGCCAAAAAAGGTGCAAAAAATAAAAATTGTTCTTTTATCAGTTAAGGTGTTCAAGCATCTATTTAGGCTATGAATAGAATTACAAAAAACACATTATTATTTTTTCAGGGACATATGCAAAATTTAGTGTTTTAGCAGTTAAATACATTTTGTTGTGTGTGAGTTTACTCTATCCTGATGCTGCGTAGATATTTTTAGACTTTTTTGGATATATTTTTCAAACAGTTCAGTTTTCTATTACATTTTCTGAACTATTACCTTACAGTATTTGCGACAGAACTTCTAAATAAGGTCTGGACTTRCCAACTAACCAGTTTTGTCATCTTTATTCTCCTCTTGCTCTGGGTCAGACTCTGGCTCCAACATGTAAGACTGGGTGGACAAGTCTTTRGTTGTTGACATGATTTAATWAATTTGYRGCCATGCCACCCTGAACACACCAGATCTCTTCTGATCTCAGAAGCTAAGCAGGGTTGGGCCCGATCATATTTGGAAAGGAGACCACCTAGGAATGCAGGTGTCRTACTAATGTAGGAGTTGCGCACACATTGGTCACTAGCAATAGAAAACCTTTGACCATAAAGGTCACAGATCGCCTTCAATGCAGGATGCCCAATCATCATCAATTGAATTAACCTTTTAAGTTTCTGTGCTGCTAGTTGTATCTCTGCTATCAATCTACAATGGACCGCTCTGGAAGCTGGAAGAGGGGYGGGGTGTGAAACTCCTCAAGTGGCTGTGTCCAAACTCAAGGGCTGCTTCCACTACCCACTCTACATATAACTGTACTCCTGTCTTTTGCTTTATCCACCATTAGAAGCATATAAAAAAATCTCCTGGTTGGCCAGTAATGCATCTTGGGATAGGATGGGCCGAGAAGGATGCATCGGACCCGTACCTCAAATCAGGGGAAATGGAGGACACATTTGTGGCCCGCAATTGGAGGATCCTTYGGGGCATTGCTGTGACAAAAAATGGCATTCGAAGGATGCAGCCCCTGGATTTGACATCAAAACAAGTTGCTCTGAGACAAGGGGTGAGAGAGGGGCTTGTGGATTTACGATAATTCAGACGAAAGCATTGCATTTCCACTTTATATAGACCCGAACTGAATGAGTTAAATGTGAAAAAGAAKGATTTAAAAGCACGATATTTCACCTTTAAATAGTGTATTTTTCTTTCCTGTACATGCCTGCCTTCCTTCTTTCACTTACAGTGCACTTATCACAGGCATTGCTCTAGTCCTCTGAGCTGATGAGTAACAGATGGTGGCAGTACTGGAAGAATCAAGAGACAGAGCAATGATAGATGAGTGTGTCATGCTGTCATTAGTGCTTTATGTGAATGTCAACAGTATCTCCATGGCTGTCCACAGTTTTCACCAACTCTTCTACATCCTGTGCAGCTTTACSGTGCACATTCATTCCATCAGTATTTACCTTTTTATTCAGATTTATCTCTTCCCATTACTTCACACACTGGATGTAATAACTACTAAACCTCTCCTCTTATAAAGCATTTATTTGGTGTGTTACAGTTGGTAGCCATGGTGGCTAAAGGCAAACTTAATACAAAATATGTTGTACTAAGCTTATAAGCTGCACTTAAGAGCTCAAAAATCAATGTTTTAGCATTTACAAATAGTGCTACTTATGGCTCAAATTCAGTAAACATTATATAATCTTGCTTTGAAGTATAAAGTTTTATGTGACAATCAGCGTGTATCTACAATACTGACTGTACGCCTCCAAAATAAGAACACTGCAGCTTCATTCTTCTCTAAATGCAGAGAAAACTGAGGAGAGACTATTGATTTTGTGCAAAAGAGGATGATGACAACAGATGTGTGAGTTTGCCATCTGGGGGAGAGCCTCGGAGGGAAATGGCCGGTGCAATCGTAACCAACGAGGGGCCCGCATGAGAAAGCACTCGTGCATGAACATGCATGTGCACGTCTTTATGGAGATGAAGATGARATGAGGGCCACACGAGAAAGACATCAAAAAGAAAACAAATATTCAAAAGCTCAGACCTATAGAGGAGTCAAACGAGTTGCAGACCAACTTGTTTCACACATAGAGCAAATGAAAAAGCAAAAACTGGAAAAGGAACTCTGCCAAAAAATGATTGCGTAACAGCTGCTTCCTGTCTGTGTTTCAGTGCAGAGGTCAGCCCGATCCCAATAAACAGTCACACTGTACAATTAAAGCTACAACAGGTGTCTGGTGGAGGCCAGGGGCACACAGAGGGAGGCACAGTGTAAATGCTCTTTTGCATGAGTGAGGAAAAATGGGAACACATGAGCAAAAGTGTGCTCAAAATATATATTTATAGCACTGTGGTCATGCAGCTGGTTAAGACAGATTTTTTTTGCGTGTGATAAGAAAACTGATTCAAACACTCAAGTAGAGTAAAGAGYAAATTTAGGCAAAAGACAATGCAAAAATAGAGAGAAAGGAATTTCGACACCATCACCACCTATCAGCTTTATGTGCGAATTTCTGTTACTGCAGCTCTGAATGTGTGTGCATGTATTATAATTACGTACTCAACACACAATTCTCATTTATCGCCTGGGGTTGCCACGGAAACACAAAAGAGAAGAGCAGTAGACGAAACGTACAAAAATCAAATGCCTAAATTTAAGTTCAAGCCTTCGAAATGTTTTTTGTTTTTTTGCTACTGTTGTTGTTAATGCTTCCAGAATAATGATTGCATAATCTCAGCTGCTGGCATTTACATCGAGCATAAACCCTTGTTGGTGTGTGAGGGTGTGAGGGTTGTGTGAATGTAACGGGTCTGGGAGAAGAGAGACAGAGAGAGGTGTGTTGAGAAAAATAATAGAAGGGAGGGGAGGCGGTGGAGAAGGTGGAGCTGGGGATGGGAGTGAGGACGGTTTCTATTTTTAGCCTGCATGTGTGATATATGCCAATAGGTGTTCAAACCGGTGAAAAAGAGGAACCGTGGCAGACTATTACACACTGATTGGGCATAGTTTTTACATTTGAACTTCAACCCTGAAAGTCTGACTTGGTGTGGCATCACTAAATTGCATTTCCATTTAAATAAAATCATAAATCATACAATCTGACATTCCAAATTCAGTCTATTTTTAGATGAGATTAGATAACCGTTGACTACAATTTGTCTCACTCTGTAAAAAGGGCTGAAAACCTTCCTACTATATCCAATCCTAATTATATGCATAAAGTATTTGAGGTACTTATTCCCAGAATGATAAAGCTTGAATGAAATGACGCAGAGCATGCACACACATGCGTTAGAGATCGATTAAGCGACATCAATTAATAAATGCCAGTTCCAAAGCGAAATCAAAACCGTGAAAATCCAGACAGTCCCCCAAACACCATCCCAAACACATTAAATAAGCTCAGGGGTGGGACACTAACATGAGTGATGGCACAGAGAAACTCAGATCTATTGTGGCCAAATTATAATGCAATTTTGAGTGCAGCTTCATGCTATGTGATACATCTCTGTTTGGAAAGCTGCAGTCTAGAGACCACGGCCACTTATTGGATTATAAGGCTATCATATCAATCACCTGAGCTGTGACTGGCCTCCTCTTTCTAAAGCATTTATCTGATGATCCTTTCATAAACGCTTTGATGAATTGCAATGTGCTCTGACTTTGGTCAAATCATAATTGCACTCGTCTCCAATGGAGACCAGTTCTGTCGGGGCCTGTCTCCTTTTTACTGACTCACTCAGCGGAAGGGCTCGTGCAAATACAGTGCATGACTGGTTAAGATGGAATTATTATGATAGTGCTGTATCAGTCTGTAATTACCATAGCACTGCAACCCTAGACATGATTTTCATTTGAACAATAATCAATGGTCAAACTAACAATTCCATGGTCCACTCTCGAGGCATGAGTGTGTTTATCTAAATGTCAACACCCTGACACTAAAAGTGATATCTCACTGGCTGTGACTGGTGGAGAATAGGGCTATGTTGCAGGTCTTAATGCTCAATTCCGTTTTTTTTTTTCACAAATCTGATTTTTTTGCGTGGATGTTCACATGAGATTTTAAATGCGACCTCCTTCAGGCTGCAGTGTGAATGCTCTATGTCGATGTGAACTGCACATTCCAGCATGCTGTTTACACAAGTTAATGTTAATGCTACATGTTAGCATGTGTGGATCAGTTCTGAAGTTGTGCAATCAGAGCTGTCAAGATATGGTGAGATCAATCCATGTCCTTGCTATTATCTTAAAATGTGCTTTTTTACATTGCTGTAATGTTGAAACAAAGTGAAATTAACTGTGTCCCATAAAAGAAGAACTAAGGTTTAAAAGACAAAAAGTAAAGGAAAATCTTTTTTGTTCATGCATTCATGTTAGAAAGAATGATTTTCTTAGAATATGTTCTGATTAACTATTGCAAAAACAATTAGAGAAAAGTTGATTATAGGGGAATGCTTTGCTTTTGGTTTTACATAGTTTAAACGTTGATAAATGAATGAGAAGATGATTTTAACACATGAAGTGAATCTGTATCGTGGTTTGATTTATTTTGTAACAACTTGGTATATTCTGTAACAACAGTTGAATGTAACTCTGATTTAAAGTACAATAATCTTATGATAATGGTTTTTAGTGAAGTATTTTCAGAAGGGTGCTAAAGATTAAATAATTATCTGACATGCTTGTTYAGTTCACAGTTTACATTTGAACCTGCCTCTTGCTGGCTGCTCCAGAGCAGCATGTATTTTTAGAACAAYGTGTTGGAAGTAGATCTAATTAAAGTATTGAATAACTTTTGAATCAATACGATCCAACACCAATATTGCTATCATGTTTGAGTGGATGATCAGTTATCCAGGACATGGAAAATTAAAAGAAAACTTCTGTTYTGTAGCTTAAGATGTKTGGAGTTACTAGATTTAAACTGCATGACTTCAAMGTCACTGTTGGATAGATCTGCTCACCTCCATCTCACTGATGTAAATGTTTGATGRAATGTGACATGACCATTCAGACTGCAGTTGCTTTGAAAAACACCAGATATGTATCTGATTTAGTACCATAATGAGAAGGCCAGAAAATTGTCTCATTCAGACTGACATGGAAAAATCTGATATTGGTCACATAGGGGCTAAAAAAGTCAGATTTTGGCCACCTTTGCCTGCAGTATGCATGTAACCTTGGTGGCAGCTAAAATTATGAAAAAAAAATTTAAAGAAAAAAAATTCCATTGCAAACTCACTGAATACTGARTGTTTACAACCAGCATGTCATATGGCTGCATTTTCAACAGCCAGTTGTTCAAAATCTAATTGTGTGCAAGTYTTGCAAAACTGCATTCTTGGCCGTGCACATTATTTTGTTTTCCAAAACAATTCCCACTCAGCTAAACTCGTGTTTATGATTTAGGTACGCCAGACACTGACTTTAAACATACATTGACAGTCAACACACAATGCCCTTAATGTGTGCATCAAATTTAAAATAACTAAACAAATCTTATTATATTATAGCTAATATCAATATTACTGCAGTAGTATTTAAATCAAATCATGTGATACATATTTCAGCTCAAGTTTAACCATCTGAATTGTATACCAGCCCATAACTTGTGTACAGCTTTAATAGGCTTCAACAAACACAGAAAAAGGCGATGAAAAAAATCTTACATTTCATACAGTATACCGAATTTCTTAACTTTAAAAACAAGAAAAGGCCAATTGCTTTTTTGACCTCATTGACTGAGAATTAGGGCTGCAACTAACGATTATTTTAATAATCGATTAATCTGTCGATTATTTTTTGATTAATCAATTAATCGGCCAAATCATTAATTACATGAATATGAGTAGATATAAATTAATTTCATTCCTGTATAAATTAAGGATGCAAGTTATTGATTAATGAATTAATCTGAAGTTGATTTATCTTATAGACTGACTAACAATTAATTGATAAGCAGCCATTTTCTTAAAAACTGGAGTTTTCTCTTTAATCAAGAGGGTCTTTCCATAAAATGAAGGATTTTTTTTATAATCTCCTGAATTAATAAACAGAAGCACATCATAAATATATTAACATTTTATTTTGCCAGTTGTATTAAATACTGACTGAAAAGAAATGTGTATTTCTCATGAAACATAACAGAAATTTAATAGGTTGCTGAATGAGGAAAATAGATTAAAAGAATAAAATATATTTTTTGACGTAAAACTATTATTAATTTATTATAATTATAATTTATTTAAATTTAACATTTGTAATTTTTCTCTAATTCTTTACTTTTTGCTTCATTCTTGTTGGTTCTGTTTGGCTAAAACATTGTTCTGACCCATAGCGGTTCTAAAGCAGCCCCCGTCCTTCTCCTCTCCTCCTCCTCCTCCTCCTCCCCTCTCCCCTCTCTCCTACTGAGGCAGACCTGGCTTCTGCTTGATCGGGTCTTGTATTTACTTATCATTTCTTGGACTTGGACCTTTTTGCTGCTCAGCAAATAACTTTGATCCTCAGTCAGAAAAACTGGAAGTTTTTTTTTTTATACTTTTTGGCCTGAGAGGAGGACAATGGTGGATTTAGATGCCCCCCACACACACACGTTTCCTCCTTGCGACGCGGCGCGCATCAAATAGAGCGTCTTTTAAAAATGTTAACTGTGGTAGATACTTTTTTTAATCATAACTTCGGATCTACTTGGCCTAACAACACAATTTAAAAACTGGTTTAAAGTTCGAAGTCTCTACTTTTCACTCGAGTCAGAGAGGACGGATCTTTACAGGTAGAGTTTTTGTCTTTCTTCCTAAACTTTATTAAGGTCAGCCAGCATTGGCAATGCTCTGAGGGAGACATAAACGGCTCCGCGACACAGAGAGGGACGCATAAATCGCGCGACACAACAAATYGATAATGAAATTTGTTGACAACGCTTTTAATAATCGATTTTTATCAATTTTATTGATTCATTGTTGCAGCCCTGAGAATGTAAAACAGAGCATAACAAACTCACTGTTAGGTCTACTATGATGGCACAGAAAATGTTTTAAGACAAATCTCAACATGCCATTGAGTCTGAACCTCAAAGCAGGTCGTTTTTTAAATAAAAATGAAATCTCCACAGAGACAGCTGGAGATGGGTACCAGCTGTCCCACAATCCTGACAAAGCAGGTAAAGAAAATGGATRGATCTGTGATTATCCCCTATTATATCTTTGGAATCTGCAGAAGTGATTCAACCACTTTAAGTCTGCCTTTTTCACTTTGTCTCCACATGTGCACACGTGAATCTCTGTCAACAACCCAGGCAAACACAGACAAGAGTATACACAGTCACAAAAATCACCATACAGCACACACATTTGGAACATTAAAGCCTCGATATCAGCCATCTGTGAGTTAAAAAAAACATTTGRCCAGGTTTTTGGCTTCAATCTGCTTGTTCGTTAGGTCTGGCTCAAATCTAGTACCGTTTCTCAGTGCGCCTTCTGTAAACAACACACATCGGTGACCTCACTGCTGGAGACTGGGGCACAGGCCAAGCGAACAGCTAAAAGCTGCTCTGCAGGGAAAGAAAAACCACACAGAGAGACGCTCACATGTCTGTGCTGTCCTTAAAAACTTCGGTTTTCTGACCAGCTTTTGCCTCTCTAATTTAGCATACTGCTCTCACTTTATTTGAGAGTGAGCCATAAAACTCTCTATTTTAAGCTGGTCTAAGGAACAATTTATTTCACAGTGTTTTTTTCTCAAATTACAATCGGGCTACTGATGAGACTAACTACTGATTATGGATCTTTGATGAAAGGGAAAGTTCTGCTTTTGTTTAAAAAGCAGCTAAAAAGCAGCTAAAAAGAATTGGATATTGAAAAGAAATATTCTAGAATTTAACCTTTGTTTATTCTAGTCAGCTGGGTTTCATTGGCATTTTTTTAACGTGTAGCTCTCCTACAGTACAGCAACATTGTCCACAGTTCACCAGCCATGAGTATCATTCCTTGTCTGTCCAGTACTCAACTCACAGGCTCTTCTTTTCTTAATCATTTGACTCGTTGATAATGAGCAATTTGTCAAAGCTTACATGAATCAGCAGCAGCTCATAAAAACTCAGGGGAAAGAGTAGGGCTGGACGATATGGCTAACATTTATATCACAATATAACTCCTAACTTTGACAATGAAATTACAGGTCCTTCTCAAAAAATTAGAATATTGTGATAAAGTTCATTATTTTCTGTAATGTACTGATGAACATTAAACTTTCATATATTTTAGATTCATTGCACACCAACTGAAGTAGTTCAAGCCTTTTATTGTTTTAATATTGATGATTTTGGCAACAAAGTAAAGAAAAACCAAAAATCCCTATCTCAAAAAAATTAGCATATCATGAAAAGGTTCTCTAAATGACTTATTAACCTAATCATCTGAATCAATGAATTAACTCTAAACACCTGCAAAAGATTCCTGAGGCTTTTAAAAACTCCCAGTCTGGTTCATTACTCAAAACCGCAATCATGGGTAAGACTGCTGACCTGACTGCTGTCCAGAAGGCCATCATTACGAATAGGCTGTTCCCAGAGTGCTGTATCAAGGCACSTCAGTGGGAAGTCTGTGGGAAGGAAAAAGTGTGGCAGAAAACGCTGCACAACGAGAAGAGGTGACCGGACCCTGAGGAAGATTGTGGAAAAGGACTGATTCCAGACCTTGGGGGACCTGCAGAAGCAGTGGACTGAGTCTGGAGTACAAACTTCCAGAGCCACCGTGCACAGGCGTGTGCAGGAAATGGGCTACAGGTGCCTTATTCCCAGGTCAAGCCACTTTTGAACCAGAAACAGCGGCAGAAGCTCCTGACCTGGGCTACAGAGAAGCAGCACTGGACTATTGCTCAGTGRTCCAAAGTACTTTTTCGGATGAAAGCAATTTTTGCATGTCATTCAGAAATCAAGGTGCCAGAGTCTGGAGGAAGACTGGGGAGAAGGAAATGCCAAAATGCCTGAAATCCAGTGTCAAGTACCCACAGTGAGTCTGGGGTGCCATGTCAGCTGCTGGTGTTGGTCCACTGTGTTTTATCAAGGCCAGGGTCAATGC
>NW_013952405.1:3040247-3043998 GCF_001266775.1 Austrofundulus limnaeus
TGAGCTTAAGGCTGCTATTGAAGCATCCTGGGCCTCCATAACACCTCAGCAGAGCCACAGGCTGATTGCCTCCATGCCACGCCACATTGAAGCAGTCATTTCTGAAAAAGGATTCCCTACCAAGTATTGAGTGCATAACTGAACATAATTATTTGAAGGTTAACCTTTTTTTGTATTAAAAACACTTTTCTTTTATTGGTCGGATGAAATATGCTAATTTTTTGAGATAGGGATTTTTGGTTTTTCTTTACTTTTTTGCCAAAATCATCAATATTAAAACAATAAAAGGCTTAAACTACTTCCGTTGGTGTGCAATGAATCTAAAATATATGAAAGTTTAATGTTTATCACTACATTACAGAAAATAATGAACTTCATCACAATATGCTAACTTTTTGAGAAGGACCTGTATATCATATTGACTAAACTGTCAAGAACATTTACTGTGCCTACAAACCAGATGTTATTTAAAACATCTTGAATTAACATTATGACAAGTCAGAACAAAAAGCGAAATCTCAAATTTACTTTATGGACGAGTCTTAATTTAATAGTTTCAGATGGTCAGTAATGTACGACTTAATGAAAAATATAATTAGAGATATCTTAATTAGTCAGTCACAAAGCAATTTCAGATATGTGGAATGTAAGCTTGGTGAAGCCAATTTTATGTCAAAACGATCTGCCATACCCCATTCAGCTGTGTTTGTTGCATCAGTTTCACTTTGCTTGACACAGCTGATGATGGGGAGATGACGATGCTTTAGGTAGAGGGCTTACACTTTCAGGGTGCTTCCTTTTCATAAACTCAGAATGTTCTATTGTGTGGAGCTTTATCAAAYGGTAGAACAGATTTGATGTGTTCCCKCTGYGAGTCGGCACCACTCCAAGCCCAGCACATTTTACAGTGGGCTGAAWGTTGAAGTTTATCAGACCTTCAATATTCGAATCACTGCTCCACCATTGAATTACAGTATTCTGCCCTTTCTAAACAATTTCTTCCACTTTTTTTTCCAATTGTGGATGCTTGTTCATGCACTTCTGTTGAGCTCATTTTGGCGCAGATGTCCACTGAGTTGTAGGTAGCTTGTTGYTAGTATAGTGTAAATAGACTGATAACACTGAACACTGCTGGTGTGCATGTGGTGTACATCACATACTAGCAAAATGATAAAATTTTCATAGAAACTTTTCTTATCACGATACTCATCTGTATTGACTTATTGTCCAGAACTAGGCAAGAGTGTCATAAGCTTTGGTTGTGTTACCCTGTTATGAACTGCTATTGAGATTTGTTCCTGCCCTTTGAGCCATCTGCAGCTAATTTGGCTCACCTGGCTACTGAACAGGTATTATGCTCCAGTGCACCTGATCAAACACCCATCACTCAAGTCTTATCCCTATCCAACAATTAGCTGGCTATCTTGGTAACACACTGGCAATGTGAGCAGGTCAGAACATGAATTGTATAAATGAAAAGCTGAAGCTTTTCAATTGTGCAAAAAAATGCACTTTTTGGAAGGTAAAAATTGGTTGTGCAGGTGGGTGTTACTTATAAACTATGACCGTCAGTACAATCAATTCTTTTATACTGAGATTTGTGCTTTTTTAACAAATAAACTAAAAATAAATACAGTAACTAAAATACTAATAATGAGAGAAACACTGATTTTCTTTTTGGCTGAAAAATGCAACACACAAATATATGGCTGAGAAACTAATCCATTCAGTGCTTCTCAGTCTCACAATTTCTGGCACAACTTTACCCACTTCCAAATTGCCTAAAGAGGCTTGTAGCATTTATCAGGATAAAAATCTCCCTGATCAAATATCATCTTCAATTTCTATCCAAATTTCTGAACCAAATAGTGAAGTGGTCCAAAAAAACCATAATAATGGTGTGGAGAGGATGGCTATAGGGGGAGAAGGGAGGCCATCAAAAAAAATAAAAAAATAAAAAAATTAAAAAAAAGAAGTGGTCCAGTAAACTGACTGGAAAGATGCAATTAAATCCAGAATCTAGGCAGGTCCAGAGATTGTCTGGGTCCATTTTGGAAGACGTGTCTCATCCTCTGCACGGCGAGTTCAGCCTCCTCCCATCAGGACATAGATACTTAGTACCAAAATGTAAAACTAAGCATTTCAAAATCAGCTTTGTTCCTGTTGCAATTAGCTTTTTAAACTCAAGTTAACATAATATATATATGACATTAGTTAGTCATTTTTTTTTGTCTTATATAGTTCTATTTGATTTTATCTTGTTTTTATCTT
Source organism: Austrofundulus limnaeus (assembly GCF_001266775.1). Lineage (NCBI taxonomy): Eukaryota > Metazoa > Chordata > Actinopteri > Cyprinodontiformes > Rivulidae > Austrofundulus > Austrofundulus limnaeus. The sequence continues at coordinate 3,042,519 of NW_013952405.1, forward strand.
TGATTCTTATATAGTTGAGTTTTATGAGCACCTGGTCACTTTTTAATCATGCTGTGTCCACTGTATGTCCATGTCAGATGTCTTGTGCTTCTTCTTGGATAGAAGCTGACTCGTTTTCACTGTAACCAAATTTACCTGCGGGTACAAATAAAGCTGATTGATTGATTGATTGATTGATTGATTGATTGATTGATTGATTGATTGATTGATTGATTGATTGAAAAATATGATGAGTGTTTCACTTTGACAACTGACATAAAACTTTCTCGAAGCTTTTGTATCCCTATTTAAAAAAATAGTGTTAAGGAAGATGCAGCAAATGCTTCTAGTCATTTTCCCGAAAATGGTATCAGTTACTGATACTCTTAGAACTTGTTAACAATGAAAATAAAAATAATTCTTACATGTTGCTACTTAGTTGCTTATATAATGAAAAACACATCTGAGGCGTTCTGATGAAACGTGTCCATTTTATATTCGCGGTTAGTGTGGAGCTGCATGGAAGTGCTGACAGTAAAATAAATATGTATGAAGCTTGAGTGGTTCCACATGTAAAGCTCTTATTGACAAATGTTAAGAACTGCCAACTATGAAAATGTCAAACTCACACATGTTGATTAATGAGTGGCAATAGACGATGACTGTATCTCCTTTATTATTGATACTGTACTAAATTTAAGAAACTTTAAACTAATAAAGAAAGTCTGACTGCTTTCAACTGATTTAAATGATAAAAATAAGCAAATATAGTTCAATTATTATGTTTTATTACTTCACTTCATATATTTCCTATTTAAGCACATCATTTGGATTTGCTCTATGGTTTGATAGTTGTAATGCTTTTCATATCCTTTAGCGAATTTTGATATTAGGCGTTAAACTTGTACTTCATTAACCCACAAAAATAGTCGCAGAATCCAGCAAAGGACAAGAAATTACTAACAAACGCAAATCTCGTCTCCTTTGTGAATAATTAGCAGCGAGTCTTTCATGAAGACAAACAGTACAATCAATTACTTATAAAAAGTAAAAGACTTTACTGAGCATTTTTCTCCCTCAACTCATTTTGTGAAATGTGATAACTCTCTGTAAAATATAACTGGGTTTTTATTGAGGAAGAATGAAGTCAGACCAATGGGTTTTATTTATCCTTACACTTCTTTCCTCCTCTCCACTTATTTTGCTTTTGTAATATAAATAATGAACAGCAATCTTTTTTTTCCCTTTACCTCACCGACATGCTGGGGGAGATGAGATTCCCCCCACTGTGTGTCTGCATTATGCACAAGGCAACTGAGAAGAGAGCACAAACAGTGATAAATTAATTGTAATATAGACGAGTATGAGTGGATGCACACTCTCTGCAGCTCTGCAGGTTCAAAGTCATTTTAAGTGTCTGTCTGTGTGTCTGTGTGTGTGTGTGTGTGTGTGTGTGTGTGTGTGTGTGTGTGTGTGTGTGTGTGTGTGTGTGTGTGTGTGT
>NW_013952405.1:3044571-3047232 GCF_001266775.1 Austrofundulus limnaeus
GTGTGTGTGTGTGTGTGTGTGTGTGTGTGTAAGATCATTAGGAACGGAGGAGAATAAAAATAAAACAGCAGAATATATGCAGGCCTTCCATGGACTGTCAGGCACTGCAATGAAAAGCAACAAATAAAAATCTTAAGAACAGCATTATTATTACTTGGTAGGCGGAGAGAGAAAATTTCAGGGAAACAAAACAGTTGAAATGCATGCAGTAAAAAAGGTGAAAAAAGACAAAAACAAGTCAATCAACAAGGCTAAGCTTAAACATTGCAAAATTGAATTTCTTTAAATGGGTAGACATGATGTTAATTCAGGTGTCTGTTACATCATTATTAGAAAGATAACTTCAAAATAAATATAAAAAAACACACAGCTGAAATGACAAGTTGTTGAGATATATGGTCACAAATGTCACTGATAAGGACCTCTTAGACTGATGTTTTGTACTCTTGTGATGACAAACAGGATTGCTTGCATGTAATTAGATCATTGCCACAATGGCTAACAACAAACGCAGTGGCAAAGAACCACTCTGATTCAGGCAGTCCATACCTTCTTATCGGCGAGAAAGCAGTGCAAACACATCTTTTGTCACAGTATTGTTGCACACACCAACAATACACCATTTCACTATGTTTGCAATGATATTACAACTTGACCACTTGCCTGTTGGTTTCATATTTACCACTTTTATAAAGAAGATCAGGGACTGTACTTGTATAGTGCCTTTTTGTCCAACAAGGATACTCAAAGCACTTTACAATCTGTGACAAAATGTGTAAAATCATGTTTTGTCTTTTAACAAACAAATGGCCAATAACTGTTTTTTTTTTTTTTTCAAGCTAAACCTCCAGTTTTACGTGCCACGTCTTTTTGAGATTGTGTCTTATCGGCCAAGCTTCCGCAGAGACCCGGAATCAATTAATTTACTCTGCGCATGTTCAATTGTCCCTCATGGATAACACTGAAGTGCATTATTCTTGAATTCCATCTCAAGGTTGCAAAGCATCTCCTCTTAAGAGCTTAAGTGATTATCATATAGTGCATTAAGTATGACATTTATTTAAAGTGTAAAGGAGAGAAGCGCCTCAAAAAGTGGATGGACYTCTGCGCTCTCAGGTTTGAGCAGGCTATTGATGTGGAGTCTGTTTGATGCTAAAAAGATTAAAACATGATGCCGGTTGTCTCATTTAAGCCAGTGCACGTCTTAAAGAGTCTTTCAATTGGGCAGATATGGACCTCACTCCTGATACCTCACTGAGGTTGATAGGTTCCTGAAAAGAGGGGTTTGGAAATTAAATTAATATTACCACCAGTCAACCTTTGAAGAGCTTACCAAAATCGGCTAATGGTTTTAGTCCATTACTAGACTTTCATGCTCTTCCCAATGTTTAGTGTTGTCAGATGGCACATACAGCTGGATTAATCCCTCAGCATGGGTAATCCCTCAAAGACATCTGGATGACAAAAGGTTGATTCCTAGGTCTGCGAAGGACACATCCTGCTTCCATGTACTGACGCAAGCATGACAACACTGAGAGGTAAATCACAACATTTCAACCATTAACCGAGGAGGTTGGTTATTATTTTTAACTGACCCAAATAAAATGGCATGACATGAAATCTGGTAAGATTATCTTCCGTAGAAGCCTGACAGGGGTGGAGAGGACAACCCACATAGGCACACAAACACTAAAGTAAAAGGGGAAAAGCGACGGAGACAAGCATTAATCCCCACAGATTTAGTGTAGCAGAACAATTGCTTTTGTCACCCTGGATAATCAGCGCAGAGCGGAGTTTATGAATTACAGCAAGCACAGAAAGACACAAACACAGGGAGACTGAGAGCGTGCGAGTGAGAACAAATGCTTACAAGTCAGCGAATGAGTGAGAGCACATAAAAATGGAACAATGATGTCAACCAGTTCAAAAGCACGTCTGCAAAGCTGGGGAAATTACTCAGACTCATTCAGAAATGGTTTATTACAGGCTCTACAGGTACTGAATGAGGGTTGATTTATTTCCATAACTTGGCCTAGATATAGTGTAGCAGGTRGTATCACTCACATTCCCTTCAACCTCCATTATCCAAACAGTAATAAGCATGTTTGCCCAGTACTGTCTAATCTAGAACTGTTTACATATGGTTATTTGCTCACAGTAAGCTTACTCAAGGGCCACTCTAATAATACAATGACAACAAAAATGTTTTACGAAGTATCATTGTTTGTGTCCTCCTAAACCTGGCTTTATTTATGCAAAGTCACAAAAAGAGAGGTTTTTGCATTTTCACCACCATTTTTTTTAAAATCCAACCATTTATCCATTCTCTTTTACTCGCTTCTTCTTTTCAGGGTCGTGGAGGTCACTGGTGCCCATGTCCAGAAGACACTGTGAGGAGGYGGGGTACACCCCAGACAGGTCGCAAGTCCATCACAGGGATACATAGAAACAACCATTYRGTCTCTCACTCACACCTAGGGACAATTTAGAGTTATCAGTTAACAGTTGTGTTTTTGGTCTGTGGGAGGAAACTGGAGTTCCCAGAGAAAACCCACATATGCATGGAGAGAACATGCAAACTCAATCCATCAACCTTCTCATTCAGAGGCAACAGCTCCATCAACCATGTCACCAGATTTTAAAGAAATGTAAATATTATAT
>NW_013952405.1:3049078-3061801 GCF_001266775.1 Austrofundulus limnaeus
ATAAACATGGTCTTATCTTTCTTGTACTTGCTTTAAACTGACTCGTAATCTGCACCTTTATTTTATTTATTTATCCAGGTAAACTGTTTGAGAACCACTTCTCATTCACAAACATGACCTTGATAACTTCTACTATAAGGTACAACATTTAGCATGACWATTGTAGTATTATCAATTAGAACAGCAATGCACAGATGAGGCTGATGAAAATATAAAAAGTCAAGCATGACTGCATTATTTCCTCTTGGGRTGAAAAAAAATAGTAATGATATTTTGGTCTGGACCAAAGCCATGACTATCGCAAACCATGCAGCTAAAAATGTACCCTTCTTGCATCTCAAACAGAAGCTTAAAAAAATTGCAGAAAATGATTTCAACCCTTTCCGTGGCTTTCTGTGGGTGGAAAGTCATCAGCTGTCCAGAAAACACCCTGGAAAGTGATAATCATTAAGTCATTTTGTGGCTCCACACTGAGCTCCTGCTGGTAATTGAAATGGACTGGGCACAAGTGTCGTGGGCTTGGAGGGATCATAGCTGAAGGCACTGAGCTGTGACAGACAGTAAAAGACAGACAGGCAGAAAGTGTCTGACTGACAAACAGTCCTCTTGCTTCAAACACCTTGAGCACCTCTCCAATCGTTTTTGTCCAGTTAGTCAAGACGAAGTTGGCCAGGATGCCACKTCCTGTAAGACCATCAACATGCGAGGCACGTCAGTGATGACAAGGTGCAGAAAACAAAGTGCATGATTCTGCTAGCTTACAGAAAGACCCWCCTGCTAAATTACTTTTCACAGTCACACTGGCCACAAACAACCCCCATTACTAACATTCCATCCCCTTTTGGTTGACAGGTGGCCAGGTAAAAGCATTTTTGAAAAAGCTTGAAAGGCTTGGCTCTCAATAGTGCTTTTCACAATGTGGGCGACCATCCAGATCTCTGCAAGAAAGGAAGGTAAAAAAGATAAAAAAAAAATTAACATAAACAAACAGGACAGAGAAAGTCTGAACGAGGATTGGGGAGAGCTAAAAGCAATCATTTCAGATTTTGGAAAGCTGATTGGGGTAAAATTTGGACTTATGTGACCTAAAATACAAACACACAAACAGCAGATATGTATGACTATTACTATTCTTTTTTATATCTGCCCTCATATTTTGTACRTGTAGGCCTACAAATTGATCATTGGTTTATTTTTAAGTTCTTAAACCCATTTTCAGTTACCTTAAAAATTGGTGCTTCACTGTGGCTCAAATTAAGGACAAATACCAGAATAAAAAATGCCATTAATTAATACTTTTTCAGGTGCTTARTTCTAAAACGAATTCAGCAAGTTAGTCTATTTTATTATCACATGTGTCACGCACCAGCAAGTGCCCAGCACACATGGGCTTATTAGACACATTAAACACATACATATGGGCGAACAGACAAACATTCTTCAAACAAAAAGTGTCCTCTTCCTGAGGGAAGGTCAGTAATTGCCACTGCACAATATATAACCATGCACTGGTAATCCTGTTAGCACTATGAAACAATGACAGTGGATTTCACGGTCGGGAATTTATACCATTAAAGTTTCCTGTTAAACGACAGCGATGACCTATACATTCTGTTGTCAAGGCATACTCAGGTCAGTTTCTTTCTTTATTACATAAATGATTCAATAGAGAAAAAACTAAATTAATTATATTCCAATTAGCCACAAGACTRCTTTGTTTTTAGCTTTTATTAAATGTCAGGGTGCATTCAGTGCAATTTTTTCATGGCTGCTGGCTTGGCTTTATGTTTCGCRTCTTGTTTTAGACTGCCTGTCTTAATAAGCCTCACAAACAGAAATGTTAAAGCCCCTTTCTGCCRTGAAGATTATAACACTATCATTATGTCATCTATGCGGTTTTAAGTATGATTCATACAATTAAGCATACACATCTTGAGTAATTGACCCAGAAAGAGACAGAAAAGAACCCAGATATGAGTCAAGCAAAGTGGTCAATTTTCTTCCCGGGCTGCTGWGGTGTATTGTCCAAAGATGAATAAAATAGCTGAGCCAGAGTACTGAGCCACAGGTACATATGTTGTTTGTTACAACATGTAGTATTCAGGGTTTTWTGCCTCAGCACTTTACAAGGCAGGGTCTGTTAACATTCCCCTTAAAAACACCCAACACAAGTATTTTTGATACAGCTAGTGCTCTTTTATGAAGAAATATTTTTTTTACCCAAAATCCACCAGCGAAAGAAAATGATGTGTTGAACATTCTTACACCTGCAAAAACCTAATTTGGTCAATATTGTATTTTCACAATAATTCTTGTATGCATTATTTTGTACAATCCCATCTGTGAAATATTRAATAACTAAAACTGTGTATAATTCAAGGGTAATAGGGGTAGTATTTTTTATTATTATTCAGCAACTWTATTCATATCAGGTGTAATTCAGAGCTAATGATGATTGTCATATTATTGTTTAGGCTTACATACTGTGATAAGTGCCTGTTTTACTGCTGGAGCTCCAATGCACACTTCATATTTTTTAACTTGAAGAAAAAGGAAACTGTGTTTAAGATAAATAAGCATAGCTAGCAGCTAGTTAAGTTTAAATTTATGATATTTAAAGAGTTTTGACTGATCTGTTGGTTGGTAAAAGTCACCGCTTCAAGTGATACTGGAGTAAAAAATTGTTCGTGTGGAACACGGGTGTAAATGAGAATGTTGCCTGCAGTATCTCCACGTATCATCCCCTGGAATAAATGCCTTGAAAAACCTTTAATGATCACTATTTCCTTTTTAATGAATAATTAATTATTTCCTAAATTAATCTTGATTTAATTAAGGAGAAGAAGACGCCAGTTGGTGAGGGGAAGCTGATTTGATTCAGCGAGTGCTCAGACAGAACATCCAGAGAAGACTACAGAGATTTTGGAGAAAAAGGAAGCTGAACACTTTTTTTTTAATTTTGATTTGAAGTAAGAAAAATATGGAAACAAATCCTTTCACACCCCAAACCCCTGTAGTGTGTGCATATTTTCCACTAATGTTCTCCTGTCATCAGAGCACAAGTGCACCACTTTTGACCTTAAAATCAAGAGGTTACAAACAGCACAACTGTTAACATAAATCCAAGATAACAGGTTAATGACATCACTTTAAGTCATCCTCTCATCACCTGTTTTATTTACCAACAGGTGTCATAATTCTCTCAGCAGACCCAAATCCATATTTCCTTGTCCACATTGATCACTGTTCTGCATGAGCTGCTGCTTCTGAAATGTATAAACCTAATGCATGGTTTGACTAAGCACACAAACAAGGACACACACCCGCATTCTTTGTGGGGCATATTAAACGCCCCCACTCTAACACGTTTACGACTTGAAACCGCGGCACCGGAGTCAACAATAATGCGTGCGAGAGGTCTGTTGTGGTTGCCAGGGAGACACGGAGCAGCCCATTGATCCTCAAGGCTCAGTGATTAAAAAGSAGCTGGTTTCTGATAAGCATTTGAAATCACACACATGCACAGCTATGCTAATGAGCACAGCACAACAAAACACGTCAGCTCTTATCCAGACTTCATCAGCAGCCTAATGAGTCCACAAAGACGGCAACATGCGATGAAACCAGCTGACATGTCTTGTTTATGCTAAGTAGACCGCAGCAACAAGTGAAACAACTTCATACCATCTGATTCTTCTCTTTATTTTCTCTGTTTACGTGATCGAACTGCTGATGTATATACAGGAAATCAAATTCGATTCAGTAGCTCGGTATAAATAAAGACAAAATGTGTCCAGTACTCAACTAACATACAAGTTTCAAACACATAATAAAAAATATCAACAATCACGTTTGCACAAAAACAAAATAAAAATTGGCTGCTCCCTTCTGCAGGGGTCACTACAGGGAATGAACTCACATAAAAGATTTGACATTTCTTTTTTTTTTTTTTCCTGATGCAACCTGGGCTCAAACCTGCAGCCACAGGATGATAAAAATCACAGCACTGACCACTGAGCCTCCACTGTAGCAAAAAATAATATACTGTGCATATTGGTAATGTTCCCCTTACAGATATAAATGACTATTTTTAAAGCCATCTCTATCAGCTGCCGTTCTCCCATCGTTTCTGCCATTCTTCGAACAGATCGTGCTCAAACTAGATGCCCCTGAATTCAGWGTGCTTCCATTTCTTTGACCTTTATGATAAATGCAGTGGTATATGGCCTGCAATTTTATTGTGCCTTTTAACCTTGTTTCTAGAATATTGGGGGCAATGTGAGTTCCGTATCAGGCTCAAGGAAACTGGTGAAATGTGACAGGGTTAGGAAATGAACCTTTTGGTGAAAGGACAGCTGCTCTATCTGCTGATCCGCTGCTGCAAAACGCACAATCTACAGGTTCTTTGCAGACTAAAGGCTCAGTAGTAGAGGCTGCCTTTTGAAGGAAGGAGCTAAAGAGTTTAAAAAACCCAAAAGACTCACTCTAAAGATGTAAATACTGTATATACAGTATGTCAGTTCTTTRTATAAACATAACCATGCTTTATTCGGGGAGTGGGCATGAAAAGGAAAGGCTTTGTGTGATACGTTTGTGTGAGAAAGTAAAAGAAGTTGAATTCAAGATGTTTTGCACACTTCAAAAGCATTCCATTTTATCTATTTTTCAAAAAGTAAAAAAAAAAAATGTAATGAGTGAATATTTGTGTACAGTTGGCAGTCTGCCAAATTATAGTTTCTAGAGTAGACTCTCAATCCAAAATATGGTAATCCTAACAGGTTGAGCTAAAGACAACTGGACTTTGTTTTTTTAATCTTGAAAGGGTTTGAAGTTTCACCTGTGATTCAAAGATTTTTTGTCAGTTTGAGAACTGATGGTTAGATGCCTGTTATTCAACTTGCTAGGGTTATGTGTTAAAAAATACTGAACGAGTAGCAGATGCAAATCTCCAAATGCAAACCCCCAAGGCACATGAATCATATTGTGTGTGTTCACTCAGGTAGTGCCCTCATATAAAATCTAGATACTGCCTTAAAGAGAAACAGCTAAATAAAAACAAGACACTGTCCTGTAAATTCTATAGTAAGCAAGGGTATTTCTGAATTATTGACAACCTGGTTTAACAAATTCACCAAAAGGCTTCTGAAAACAGATTTTTTTAAACAAAATTTAAAAAAAACAAAAACACTATAAGTATCTAGGTCAATCATATTCACATGTTACCATCTTGTCCCTGAAACCAGGTTACAGTGATCTAAAAAGTCACTGTAACTCCTAAAGCCAATATCAGTACACATATCTGTCATCACAGAGGTGCAGATGCAATTTAAAGAGGGGGGAAAATAGCACTCAGTATGGTTTGATTGGAAGAGACAAGGTATTTAATGCCAAAAAAGATGGAGAAAAATTGCAGAATACCCTAAGGGCAGGGGTGTATAGTAAAGAAGTACAATTACTTTGCTACAGCAATTAAAACTGGGCTTCCAGTTATTTACTGAAACATTTTAGTCCAGGAAAAGTGTTCAGATTAGTTAAATTCTCAACATTTTTGATAAGCTTATTGTAAAACTAAATTATTGTTTAACAATCTCCACTACAGTTTCTGACTGAGCTAGTTTTCAACACTGTTCCATAGTTTGAGCAGTAACTTATGTGACCACTCAGGAAGTCGTTTTTTTGGTGCAACAAAACTTGTGAATTTATACCGTTTCAAAAAGTAACAGTCTATTAACTAGATAATGCGAATGTACACTCACCGGCCACTTTATTAGGTACACCACGCTAGTAACGGGTTGGACCCCCTTTTGCCTTCAGAACTGCCTCAATTCTTCGTGGCATAGATTCAACAAGGTGCTGGAAGCATTCCTCRGAGATTTTGGTCCATATYGACATGATGGCATCACAMAGTTGCCGCAGATTTGTCGGCTGCACATCCATGATGCGAATCTCCCGTTCCACCACATCCCAAAGATGCTCTATTGGATTGAGATCTGGTGACTGTGGAGGCCATTTGAGTACAGTGAACTCATTGTCATGTTCAAGAAACCAGTCTGAGATGATTCCAGCTTTATGACATGGCGCATTATCCTGCTGAAAGTAGCCATCAGATGTTGGGTACATTGTGGTCATAAAGGGATGGACATGGTCAGCAACAATACTCAGGTAGGCTGTGGCGTTGCAACGCTGCTCAATTGATACCAAGGGGCCCAAAGAATGCCAAGAAAAGATTTCCCACACCATGACACCACCACCACCAGCTTGAACCGTTGATACAAGGCAGGATGGATCCATGCTTTCATGTTGTTGACGCCAAATTCTGACCCTACCATCCGAATGTCGCAGCAGAAATCGAGACTCATCAGACCAGGCAACGTTTTTCCAATCTTCTCTTGTCCAATTTCGATGAGCTTGTGCAAATTGTAGCCTCAGTTTCCTGTTCTTAGCTGAAAGGAGTGGCACCCGTTGTGGTCTTCTGCTGCTGAAGCCCATCTGCCTCAAAGTTCGACGTACTGTGCGTTCAGAGATGCTCTTCTGCCTACCTTGGTTGTAACAGGTGGTTATTTGAGTCACTGTTGCCTTTCTATCAGATCGAACCAGTCTGCCCATTCTCCTCTGACCTCTGGCATCAACAAGGCATTTCCGCCCACAGGACTGCCGCTCACTGGATGTTTTTTCTTTTTCGGACCATTCTCTGTAAACCYTAGAGATGGTTGTGCGTGAAAATCCCAGTAGATCAGCAGTTTCTGAAATACTCAGACCAGCCCTTCTGGCACCAACAACCATGCCACGTTCAAAGGCACTCAAATCACCTTTCTTCCCCATACTGATGCTCGGTTTGAACTGCAGGAGATTGTCTTGACCATGTCTACATGCCTAAATGCACTGAGTTGCCGCCATGTGATTGGCTGATTAGAAATTAAGTGTTAACGAGCAGTTGGACAGGTGTACCTAATAAAGTGGCCGGAGAGTGTAGTTTTCTTTATACAGTAAACAAAATGTGTTTCTGAAGAGGTGCACTGAAAGAAAAAGTTAAATAAGATACAGGTACTCCTGGGATTATAACATACTTGTGTGATGAATTAGCATTTTTATGATCATACTGCTGTTGTCTTATTTTTAAGACAGTGAGGTAATCCTGCACGCTACAGTATGTCTGAATCATATGGAAGCAAAGTACATTATTTCCAAACCCAGCAGATGAACGTTTTCATAAAACATCTGTTTGAGTTTTAACAATGACATAGTCAACATCTTGCATTTTGTGACTCAACCAGGATGACATGTTAAGCATGTAAGCCATTAGAGCACTATGGCCAAATGAGTAGAGGGAAGATATTAGAATAGATTGTCATATAATTGGTATGAAAAAAACTTTTGTTTCATTGTACATAATAACCTAATGGTTGTGTTGGAAACATGCCAGGATAATGATGTCATTACTATATATGTTTTTCATTATGTACTAATAAAGAGATGAACTGTGACATCTAAATTGACTGGTATTAAATGGTAGCCTAGTTGCTGTGATTCTTTTTGAACACATTAAACCAGTATTCTGTCCTCTGCTGTAGTTTTGAATGTACAATCAGCCTATCCAAAAAAAAAAGTTAATTATATTGTTACCTAAGCTAGGTAAAATCCATTTGTTTAACAAACTAGAGAACAAAATCCCTCTCAGGTACTATTACTTGAATGACTTTGATGTTGCTAAACCCTTGTTTCTATCCGTTCAAATGCCTCATTTGCAGGATTTCAGCTGAGCTTTTAGTCGTGCTACTGAATATGCACAGCACTCCAAAGATGGTACTTGGTAAATTGTTATCTCACTTGAGTGGTTGTTATGTCACTCCCGGTTTTCCTTCTTTTTTTTTTTTTTTTTTTTTTTTTGACATATACAGTAGATGCTGTTGAGGAAGCTTTTATTGTCAGGAAGAAAAACGTAATTAGGAATTAAAATAGATGTTTATAGGTCCATCTGGAATTTTACTCTTTAACACAGAAGAGGGATTAGGGATTTATAGTGATGGTGGATCTCTGTCATATCAAAAAAAAAATACACAAAGAAGCAGCAGGGGGCCACAGACTGTGTACTAAGGAGCTGAGGAAGGACACCAGTGTGTTATCATGTTTACATCCACCACTGAAACACCAACAAACACCTTTTGGTTTTAGAGCAAAAAATGACAAAAAAAAAAAACATGTAAGGAAATTTAATGTGTAGAAAATGCTGTATGTTTCCAAAAAAGAGAGAACAAAGGCAAAAAAAAAAAAAAAAATCAGCAACACAAACATAAGCTCTAAACTCCTACATGGGAGGATAAAATGCTTCATTATGGAACCTGGATTCCATCTTATTCATTAAAATGAGTACACATTTTTCCAAAGCTGACACCTTCCCTCATACTTTAAAACATCTATGAGACAAATAGCAGCAAAACTTTGTATAGATTTTACGCCTGTGAATTTCAAATCCTGCTACTGAAATGAAAAATTCTCTGTCACAAATTATGCATGGAGAGAAAAGTACAAATCAACATATTTCTTTATGTGTTTATGCATGTGCAAAGACATGAACGCAACGTGTGTGTGTTACCGACGTGAACTGTAAGCACAGACCAGAATGTCACGAAAGTTTACATTAGTCAGCAGATGCAGTGGGCCACATCATTAGTCACTCTGACACCCTCTTCTGGCCTCGGCTTTATTGATGAGAAAAAGCTCAACAGCTACCCTTCTCTTAACTAACACACACGTTCAGACACACACCAACCGCTTCTAGCAACAGGAGACTGATTTTGCATCTCAGGTGGGAAGTGACAGGTACGGTGCTTAAGAATGGTCCAGGATGTGTAGCAACGCCAGCCCCTGCATGCCTTGAATATTAACAACCAGCAAAGCAGAAAATGCCCACAGTTCAATGGGTATTTGTTTATCCGTAGGCCACACAATGGATCCAAAACAAATATCTGCACAACACCAGGTCTTCTGGGCAGGTTGTGAATGGCAAGGTATGATGACAGCGTGCCAAGTGTGTCACAGCAATGAGCTCAGAGCCGTTTATGGCCTCGATGACTCTGACATTTAGCAGGATGCTRCAATTTATCAGCTTCTCTGTCTGACTCACACACAAAACAGGGGCAGTCATAAAACAAATTACCATTAGGCCTAATAGTGCTGCATCACATAACTGTTTGCTTGTGTGTATGCGTGTGTGTGTGAGAATACACAATCAAAAATAAATAAATAAATAAAACTAAACAACTTAATGCACCAAAACACTCTAAGCATCCATCCTGTGAATCTTGATCGCAGCCAATTTATGGCAGCCCAGGCTGCAGGTTAATCAGGCATTAATGGTAACATGTACKAAAAGCTTTTTAAAACTGTCTGCTAACAATAATTATCGTTGCCAGTAATCTAACGCAAATAATTGAATCCTGTGTAACAGGGAGCATTCCGATTATCTGCATCACAGAGGCTAACCTCAAAGCACTTCAAGGTCAGCAACTGGCAATTCAAAAAGAGTGAGTTAAGTAGGAGGAGTGCTCTCTGCATGCAGAGTCCGTTTCAGTTGATTCTGAAAATGTGTCTCTGCTAACCACAGGGCATGTCAGAGAGGGAGGTAATGGTATAATCTGCTTCTCCATTTCCTCACTAATGTTTTGTTTCACTAAGACACTTTCAACTTTGCATTTTTCCCCCTCCCTCTGCATTTGGACATATTCTTCTTATCTGCGATGTTTGAAGGGTAAGCAGTGGCACAGTCATTACTGGGAAAGAATATCTTGATAGCTGCTTCTCCCTGAAGAATACTGCGGAGTAAAGAAAAGAGCTCTTTCTCTGTAGTTTCGTATTATGTGCAAAGTTTGCAACAAATTTCTTGAAGAGGGTGGATCTGACTTTTGAGGCACTTGCAAGGTTTTAGGCTCAAAAATGAAAACAAAAAATCAGACATTTCAAGGTAAGTCGTAATCAAACATTTGCCCACACAACCGCAAAGAGAATTGCACACACTGTCATACCCGGCATACCATACATCGCTCTTGCATTGTGAATTGAGATCTCAAGTTGCTTTTTACAAGTTTGTGTTAAAGGAGGGGTGTGTGTGTGTGTGTTAAAAAGTGCTTTCTTTTAACAGACTCAAACAGAGCAAGGGAAAAAAARCATAAAAGAGGTGTCAGTTCTGCTCTTACCCAAGTGTTGTCATAGTAACAATGGTGTACCAGAAGGAAGCCGGGATGCTGGTGAATTTGCTGGAGCTTGAACCCTTCTCTGCGTAGAACATGACAGTAGCAAAGATAATTATGGCCATTGTAAGGGAGAAGAGCAGGAATCCCAGCTCCGAGGCACAGCTCTTCAGCGTGTAGCCCAGGATGCGCAGGCCCTGCGAGTGACGCGAGAACTTAAAGATTCGGAACACTCGGAAAACGCGAAGTGTCACGAAAGCCCCGCTCACGTCCTCGTTGTCGGTCATCACCAGGCCGATGTAGTACGGCAAGATGGCCACCACGTCAATGATGCTCATGACAGACCTCATGAATCGATAGCGGTTGGGCGCAGCGTATAGACGCATCAGGTACTCCACGGTGAAGATCATCACGCAGGCTGTGTCCATGCAGAAAAAGGCCACTGTGTAGCGCTCGCCACATGGCACCTCCTTCTGGTTGGGCACTGTACCACAGGGCACTGTCTCTACAACATTAGTGATAACAGAGACAGCAATAAAGAAGCCAGTGACATAGTAGAAGACCAGGGCCATGGTGGAAGTGTGTGGGTTCTCAAAGGCCCGCCACATGGTCTCTCTAAAGGTCATGTTGGGTAGCTTAGCATCTTTGTTGTCCTCTTGGTCATCCATGAGGCGCTCCGCGTTCTCCCTCTTCCTGTCCTTGTACTCTTCATAGCAGCAGTCTCCAATGATCTCTGGTACGATACCAAAAAAGGCCAGCTCTTCATCGTAAGAGGAGATGCACTCGTAGCGTGGATAGTGGAGCTTGCCCGTGCGGTAGAAGTTGAGCACGCTGCGAAACACATCGGGGTCACGGTCAAAGAAGTACTCTTTGGTGTCTTCGTTGTAGAAGAACTCCTTCTCCGAGCTGCCGAGCAGCGTGTCTGGATAACGGTCCAGCGTGTTCCTCCAGGTCTGGAAGCGCCGTCCACTGACGTTGAGAACTATGAGCTCATCCTGTCTCTTGTTCTTTTCAGCGGGCGCTACAGGCATGGGCAAGTTGGCCACGGGCATCCAGCCGATGGCGGCTGCCCGCGCAAACGGAAGCCATGCCGCTACTCCCGCCGCCATGCTGTGTCCGGCTTGGGGCGTAGGGGGGAACAAGTCCAGCACCTTCACAACCAGCTTGACTTCAGCTCCTTCACCATCTGAAGCAAAGCAAACAGAGAGTGAGATCCGTTAGGAGAAAACAGAACAGAACAGACACCTGAGCATAAAGGATGTACAAAAAGTAACAAGAGTACTGAAAGGGAGTAATACAAAACAACAAACCAAAACATTTATTCTATAAAAGACAGGCTAGACATTTACTGGTATTTAAACATGCAAAATGACCTAAATAGGAGAACATTATCCTAGAAAATATTGGTGTGTATAAAACTGTTATTATTGAGACATGTTATAGCCTACATCACAATTCACCTCACCTCTCTGGCACTGCTTTAAGTTAGGTGTCAAAATAAAAGCAAATGAAGCCAAAATATAAAATCTGGCTAAACTGATTTTCCTGTACCGATTTAAAACTTTGGTTTTCTTGATGATTTTCTTTGAAAGACTATAGAAGATCCAAACCTGTTGAGCTCCAAGAAAAAAATAAAAAACATGAAATAAAAAAGCAAATTAAAAAAGAAATATGAGAGACGGGGGAACAGCATACACTTTCTTCCAGAGTAAGTTAAGTTCACAATGCTTGAGTTGAACTACATTAGCCCAGTCCTTGGATTAGATCTAGATGACAAACTGACTGCTGAGGCTTGAAGGAGCGAGAAGCGACACGGAACAGGTTGAGAACAGCTGCTGGAGGCTCCGTCATGGTGTCGATGTTAAAACACTCACCCGTTAAAAAGTCTTCATCCAGAGGTACACGACCGTCTCCCAGAACTCTTTACTTACAACCAGGCGGTTTGCTGTCTGTTTCTGAAATCGTGTCTGAAGAGAAAAGAGAGAGAGAAAGACAGAGAAAAAAAAATCTAAAGAAATACCGGAAAAGAAGTTATCCAGCGAAGAGAGAGGAGGAGATCAGACGGAGCTGAAGTGAAAAGCAGCAAAGTACCGGTGACCGACGTACCACAGGTGGCTTAATTCACTTTCCATAATGCGAGGGGAGAGATGAGGAGCGGACTCCGCCGTGAGAACAGAATTACCTTGGCTTTTCGGGATGAGCGCTGAGAGGAGACGGAGGAGGAGGAGGAGGAGGAGGAGGAGGAGCGCTCTTCCTCTCTCGCCTCATCCCTCCCTCTCTTTCTCTCTGCGCAGGGTGGATGGGGAACTGAACATCAGCTGGATCTGGATTTAAAACGATGCACCGATAAGGAGGAAAAAAGACTAGAAGCTACGTGGCTTTTTAAAAATAATTAAGTTGTTCAATTTTGCTTTCAATGATTGCGATAGTTTTTTTTAAATGGCATCAACTGAGTTTTTCACCTAATCCCAGCAGGGGCATATTCAGACAACTTGAACAGGATTAGCAAACATAAGCATGAAGCACAACATCAAGC
>NW_013952405.1:3061897-3063292 GCF_001266775.1 Austrofundulus limnaeus
TGGTAATAAACAAAACGAAAAAAAAATACATTTTATGGCACCATTATGGACAAATTCAATATTTAGTCTGCCTGTTGAACTGCAACTCACATAACATTAACAACATTAAAATCATCTATTAGTTCACCATTATGGTCAGTGTGCAGTTCAGTTACATAAGAACACTTTGACAGGTGCATTGAGGAAGTTGGGAAGAATGAAGCATGAATGCCACAGACATGTCATTTAAAAATCAAAGTTCAAAATGTAGCTAAATCACATCAATGTATAAACTAAACTGATCTTTACCCTCATTGCTGGATATGTTGTATGTGGATAAAACCATGGTTGAGAGTGTTTAGATAACTTTATCTTCAACTCTGGTACAATAAGCTGTAATTTCTAAGATTCAGCTTTTGTTATCCTCCGGAGACCCAGTGGTGACTCAGACATAAATCACTTTGAGCAGAAATACTATATTGTATAAAGCTGCCATATTAATGAAGACCATGAGCGCCAGGAAACTTGACAGTATTTACTTAACCATTCAGAAAGCTACAACAGAAAGACAACATGTTATAGAGCTATTTCTTCAGCCTGCCAACCCTGAGTTACAGTGTATCTTGGGTTTTTGAGATTTTCCATTTCAAATCTTTTCTGAGGCTCTGGGAATCTACAGGGTCTGGTCAGCATCTCTTCATGTACCTTTACTCATGAATGCACAGACAAACAGAAGGATTTATGTGGGAATGTTCAGGGCACTCAGCGTCTGCACTGGGAACTGGCAGGTGCAAACTGGAATAGTTATAAACCCAATGAGTTTACACAACCCATCCTTTACCTTAATTCCTCCAAACATTCCTCTTTAAATCAGATTTAATTWATCTTACTAATTTAAACAAGCTGAAATGTATAAACTCTTCCTCAGTTTTAATGGAATATATTTATCAATCCCAAAGTCTGTTATCATAAAGCTAAATACATGAAAACAGAATTTTACACAGTATATATACACACAAAATCATATGCAGATTCTGACAGCATGGATGTCTKTGCTTGCACAGATTTATCAATGCCTCGGAGAGCAATATGCACTAATTGAGTCAGCAGGGATCCTGTCCTTCTGATACATAATCTATTGGAATATCAATAGTATTGCAGCTCACAGGCGAACAACACATCCAGTTATCTCATTTCGGTCATAAAAATGCACGTGTTCGATTAGAAAAATGATTACTTCTGCACAAACTATACTATTCCATAAAGTCGCACGGCATGTTTATAGACCCTTGTTTGAAAATGACGAATTGCAAGTCATTGTTATTTAGACATGCAGGAGCACACATTCACCTATTCACACAAATACTTGTTTATGCCTGTTTGTGTTTATGCTTCCATGGCCCTGCTATTCTCAGA
>NW_013952405.1:3064789-3069090 GCF_001266775.1 Austrofundulus limnaeus
CACACACACACACACACACACACACACACACACACAGAGCCCACACACACACACACACACGTACACACACACAAACCACATCGTAGCTGAAACATCTAAACTCATGAACACATACTGTTTAAAGACTGGCCTTTGCAAACGATGTGCCCGTGAGTGATCCCAATAATTTAAATGTCACTGGATAACAAGGTGGGTTGCATTTCACGGTCAACTGCTCTCTGTAATTATTTGTAGTTACTACAGTAAAAATACTACGCAACCTCCTCAGAACCATTTGGAGCTACAAGAAAGAAATTCAGCTTGGGTTTCAGTGGAAAAACCTTTGACGTTCAGATGATTTTTAGAAGTCTGTGCAACAGCTGCATTGCAGGAAGCAAGTGAACAAATGATAGTACCAGGGCCGGACCTACCCAATTTGGCACCCTAGGCAAGATTTCAGGTGGTGCCTCTTGTACAATTTTCTAAATCTCACTGCCAGTTTACAWRCATTCTTRTCCCAAATTAAATAGTTTTGTCTCTGATGTTAATTTTTGACCTTTAGAAACCAGCTTGTCCAATTAATAGTTAATAGTTGACAATATAGTTCATTTGAAACATAATACCAAAGCTTTATTTCATATCTGCCAACATCTGCTGGCAGCAACGAGGAACACCTGTTCATGTTAACGAGCAGCTGTGGAGTGCAGCTGTTCTAGAAGGTTCCAGGGGTATACTTCCCTGAAAAAATTTATAATAGATCTACTCAAACCTATGCATTTCTCATTTATTTGAGGTATATTTTACCAAATTCCTAAAATTAATAAAACAACACAAAATCATTATTTTATGAAGGTAGAACACTGAAAACCAGACTTTAACCTGAACTTTGTTTTAGATCATCTGTGAAACTTCCATTATCTTATTTTCTTTTCTGTTTACACGCTGAGCACCAGTAGTTAATCTTGACTGCATCATGTGGTATTTTATCATGAAATATCCTCTGCACCATATAACCTCATGTATAGGGATGGTATCATTAAAGTTTTACTGATACTACTACTCTTATTGGTATTGCTTATCAATCCGGTATTTCGATCGATACTTCAGTTTAAACATGACGCTTCATTCCAAAAATAAAATGCTGCACCGGAGCATTCGGTCAGAGGCAGGTTCAACACTGAACTAAACAAACAGGTCAGATAATTATTTAATTGGCCCTGACTGCACAGCAACTTCAGAATCAACATGCTAACAGATAACTTCCATTGAAGACCGCGTTGAATGAATGAGACATCACGTCTTTTTCTGCACATGCGGGTAGCATCAGCGCTGGAAGCCTGTGTTGCTAGCAGCCCATCCCCTTAGTGTAGAGCGGTGTTTCCCAAAGTTGAGGTCGGGAYCCAAAGTGGGGTCCTGAAACATCAAGGTGGGGTCCTGAAGAGATTTTCTGAATTAATTACATTTTTGCCTTAGTTGTTATAAAGGAGTGAGGTTAGTATATTTAAAATGGACAAATGTAGTATAAAATATTGTTACTATGCCCATGTTTAGTTGACCTGATACAAATGTTTATCATCCAAAAATAGCTGGGGCACAGGTCTCTGCTACTGTTATTTTGTGGGTCAAAAGCTGAAAACTTTGGGAACCACTGCACTTTGGTTCCCAAAGTTGGGCTTGGGACCCAATTATGGGTCAAGAAGCACCTTGGATAATCTCCAGAAATCAATTTAAAGGGTAATAAAATAATTGCTGATGTAATATTTTCCCTATAACTATTACAAAAACACACAAAAGAAAGTTTAAATGTTTTTATATTTGTGTATAAGCTGTTTAGATTGTCAAAAACCCTGTGTTTTAGGGTTATTAACAAAGTTTGTGTACTCCGACCAGTAATATTTGGGGTCACAAGTGGATATTTTTTGGGTCAGAAGATAAAAWGTTTGGGAACCACTGGTGTAGAGGATAGCTCAGAGGAAGCAGGCTGCGAGAGAAGARAGAGGAAAACAGAGCTTGTTCTATACAACACAGCMTGCACCRTGTCCRCACTATTCTGGTACCGTTAATGATACTGTTAATTCTGGAGTTTCGATCCAATCAAAATTCATCACGTGGAACCGGTGCTGAAAAAATACTGGTTTTCGGTAGCATCCCTAATACTCATGTAGTAACAAAACAGGCTGAGAAACACATAGATAAAGTTATTGATTGATTGATTGATTGATTGATTGATTGATTGATTGATTGATGCCTTTATTGCCATTGTACGGAGCACAATGAAATTACCTTTAAGAACACCCATTCAAGAAGACACACATGACAAAAACATGGGGGAACAGGTGATCAGGTCATGCGGCAACCAGCAGAGATCGTGCTACCTTTAAAAAGAAAAAAAAAACAGGTTAGATGAGGAAAAAAACAAAACATCATATTATATCAACAAAATATGATACACTATGGTGTTTATGAAAAAAACAACAAGCAAGAGCACATTTATTAGCCAGAGGAGTAAGTGAGTTTAGAGGGAATACATCTTTATTTATCTTCATAAACTTGAGTAACCAGTGATTATTCTACAAACTAAATCAACTATACTCTGATAAAAATGTATAAAATGTATTTTTTGGCCCCCCAGATCTGGCACCCCCACTATAGACAGCACCCTTAGCATTTGCCTATAATGCCTATGTCCTAGGGCCGTTATCCAGGGCCTAGGTCTGGCCCTGGATAAGATATTGTTTTTAGGCATATCTGAAAGTACAAGCTAAGGCCTACATTTGAGTTAGATTGTCAACCTTACATTCAAGTCAAAATTGGTCTCAATGTGCTTTTGATAATGTGACATTTCTGTTTACATAAGCTTAATTCTACAGATTTAACAAGAGGCATGTGGGGGGTCAGAGTCTGTAACTGTTTGGAAAAATTAAGGAAAAACCAATTTAAAAAAGTTTTGATTTTCTGCCATTCTCATTTAAAGCTAAACACCAGTATGACATTACTGCTGTCCTGAGGAGTGAAAAAACTGATCTAATGAGCTCAGTTTGCTGATAAAAACGCGGCTGTAAAGGTGACAGTTAATTTCCTCCCCTATGGTGCTCACTGCTGTTACCTTGATACCTGAGCTGACTCCTGCCTTTGATGCCCATTGGTCATACAGCCACGCTCAGGTACAAACACTATCTAAATGTCACACACACACACTCACACACTGTATTTAATAAAACAAACAAATTGTGTGTACACTGACAGTGTACTTTGTCCATGCCATCAGCTCAGAAGCTCTTGTTTTGACATTTCCCTTGTTGTGTAGTTTTGTTTGTTTGCCTGCTTCCTTGAGATTAATTATTCATAAATTCTCAACAACATGCCATTTTCGTTTACCTAATCCCCATTAGGTGTCTAAAATCTTCCTCGGGGGATTCACTCAGCGGCTGGGATAGAGTTTATCTTCAGTATGCCAAACTATGACTTGGCGGCCCTGCTCTCTGCTGTTCCTTAAGGCAGCCAGTGACAACAGGGGAAGTTATAGATGTGCATTTGGTCTTTTTCCAGCACACAAAAAAAACTAAGGCTGTAGATCCTGCAGCCAGTCAGATCCTGTAAAATGTCACACTTTTGTTTAC
Organism: Austrofundulus limnaeus; assembly: GCF_001266775.1. Lineage (NCBI taxonomy): Eukaryota > Metazoa > Chordata > Actinopteri > Cyprinodontiformes > Rivulidae > Austrofundulus > Austrofundulus limnaeus. The sequence continues at coordinate 3,068,389 of NW_013952405.1, forward strand.
TTATGCGTGAACTGAGACTGTGAGAGAAGTGCAGTTGCAGGCTCCATTCCTCGACTCCGCTCTGACTGTATRTCCTCGAGTTTATTTCAGGAAAGTTACAGGAAACTTGTAGAAGTTTTCACTAGTCATTCAGGTGACTTTGAGTGGTAGTAACTTGTATCAAAACTGAATGTAAGTACAGATTACAACACAATGCAAGACTTTTATATTAAACAATTTGTGCWTTAAAACAATAAATAATTAAAGGCTTACTGTACTATACCTTGGCTGAATGCATGTTGCTCACTGCTTTTCATGCTGGGGCTTTAAACTAAAATCACTTTGTGCTGACAATTTTGATCAACCCTTGAAAATAACAGTAAGCTCAGTCGTGTGACATTGCAACATGTCATTTTCAGATTACTGTATGTATTATGAAAGTATGTAAAATTGCCATTTTTGTGTTGGTTAATGWTGATTAGCTGAAGCGGTTGTCTTGAATTGGATTGACTTCAAAAGTTATTTGTCTTTGATTACTTTCTTTCAGTAAATTCGGTCCTGTGGTAAAGACTCCAACAGTTTATGTTAAAGGTTTAAAMCAGCTGGCTTCCAACCTACTATCTTCAAAGCCCGCCTTTCTGACTTCCAATCCAAGCTGACATCCACCCGCCATCCGTCGCTACTCCCCACCTCTCCCAAAGATGCATTCAACAATTTCTCTTT
>NW_013952405.1:3069959-3073837 GCF_001266775.1 Austrofundulus limnaeus
ATTCACGAGTGGTCCAGACCTGTCGTATATTTTACGTGCAGTCAGTCTGTTGTTATCCAGATGGGTTTTTCTCATTAATGACATTTTATTTCATTAGTTTGAAGATATTTTGAGTTGAAAATAAATCACACTCCATAATTATGTTGACAGTAGGTTATTCTGTTTGAACTGGAATTAGACTTTAAATGTAACTAATGACATAAATTGGTTAGATTAAATTAAATTGGCTATTAATGCTGTTGTATAACTACAATATTAAYATGAAGATCTCAAACTAAAAACCAACTTAAATTATGCATCCATTGAAGTTTGGAGACATTTTAAAATGCTTTTTTCAGACCAGCATCTGACACTTGCGACGGCGAGGTGGGGGAGAAGGTCGGGGGGTGGGGAGTTAGCTGTACGCGACTGCTCTTCTTCTGAATAAAGGAAAAATATTGTTTACACAWGAATTAAAAATATTTGACTAAAGAAAAACCGGAGCAGGGCTACAGAGATGAGTATGATTTAGATTTTTATTTCTGTGTCTGTATACGACCCACAGGAGACATAACATTAACAGCAGTCATCATTTCATTCCTCGGCTTTAGCAGGTCTGACGCTGCTAAAAATTGCAATTTTTTTTCCTGGATCTCTGAGAGCAGAACTTCAATCTCCGAACTCGTAAAGTTCTTCTTTTTTACTTTGCGATGTCATTTATGAATGGTCACTTCCTGGTATGTGTGGCAGGAAACATTACCTTATATGGTGTTTTTTGAGGTGGTAGTTCATGCTAATCAGCTCTCCCTGTGCACGAGCACCTGATMCACATTCATCAGTTTACGCTGCTCATTTACACACTTTTCCTGATGATAGAAGAGTTTGTTGAATCTGAATGGCATGTTTGTACGAACCTATCGTAAAAACAAAAGTAAGAATTTTAGGATAAGAATATGAAGATGTTCTTGCATGAGGCCGATTGTGTCACCAAGAACATATAACAGAACAGCATAGAAACTAAAAAAAATGTTTTTCAAGGCAAAAAAGGGACATTCTTGATGACATGACTGAATGAACATTAAATGATTCCAAGAGTAAAAATGATCCATTCTTTGACTGAGGAGGTTATTCAGGAATCAGGATGCGTCAAATCTTATCCATCCAGGTCACGGTAATCCTAAAAGCTTGAACAGAAGGCGACCAGACTTCTTTGCTCAGCTCTTGAATTAGAAAGAAAATGAAGAAAGGAAGTCCAGTTGACTTCCATCTAAGCACTTAGGACATCCCAGGAGATATATACTCAGCCTGAAGTTCATGTCACAGTCCTTTACTGTACATTGAGCAGACCCAGTTTTCCCTTCATCAGTCACAGTTGCAGTTTGAACAGGAAGCCAGAGAGACACACACCAAGTGCAGCTCTCAGAGTCAGCACACAGAGAGACTCATCCATRCAAACAACTTTTACTTTACAAGGTCAGGAATGAGACACACACAGGATATGTTTTTTTTTCTTTTTCTGGCAGCTGGTTRAACACAGTATCGTCAAATAAATGCCACAGCTCAAAGGTTTTCCCTGCAGATCGTTGCATTTTTACTGCACTGCCATGCGTATCACGGCATGTCAACTTCAATCATTTTAATGTTGGATTGATTGGTGTAAGGCAGRCTTTGTAGAGTCAAGCAGGACTGTCAGTCACAGAAAAAAAGCATTAATTTCTGCCAGGTTGTGCAAATTTTAGATAAAAAGCAACCTAAACCTGTGAAGKGACTTATAAGTTTGACCTATCAGCTGTGCAGATATTTATCCAACTTTGATTCTCTGGTTGWACAAGTATCAGATTAGTGGTCTAAATACACTGAGACTGTACACATTAAAAATAAACATGTTAATAATTTTCATACGCAACCTCTAGTTTTTGAGATAGCAACTGAGTGTCAAAAGAAAGTCAATGAATTTAATGTTGAAACAAGAATTTAAGCCCTAACTAATTACTAATTTGGTTTTAGTTATTTTTAGTTTGGTTTAGTCAATCAGATTATCTAGTTATTACTTTATTTAAATGAAACATCTCTCAAATAGTTTGAAATCATCTATTTTCCACAAAACATCAGCTTTTTTCTTTTGTAAGAAYTGATATCTTTCAGCAGAAACATGTTTGTGACCCATCACATTAAATTGGGGATAAAATCAAAATTGGTCAAAATGWCCAAAACCTATTTTCAGATTCCTGCTTTTTAAGCTACATTTTGTTACTTGGATCATCCTGRTWTCGAGATCAGTTTCAAAGGCATGCCTTAATTGGTCTTCCTAGTCAGGATGATTTGTTGATATTTGGTCTGAATCTTATTGTAAAGTTGTTCTAACAATGGCATTTTAAAGAGGAAACCTCAGACAATATTTGGATACCAGCTGGAAAGAAAAATAGCTTTGCTAGCTTGCAGGGATTCTTACAAAAATAAAAGTCTTTTCTGCTCAAAATCCTTTTTTTTTTGTGTGTGTGGCTACTGCTCAATAAAGGGTTTCAAAACATTTTCATCACAGAACATATTTCATTCATTTAATTTAAATGACTCATAGATAAGGTATTTATTCATTGAATTTTGAAAAAAAGGGAATTGTTGCAAACATTTTAATTAAAGCACTAAAATTCTCCACAGCCCCTCTGTGAATTAATTCTTGGGTTGATGTGATGAGTCACATATAGGATTGCACATGGCCATTTCCTTTTTTTTTCTTTAAGAAAAGCAAACTTTTAGTTTGATGGTGAAAACAGGTGGGTTTACTCATTTGTGTCTTTTCTTGCTTTAGAATTCTCTAAAGCTTCTAAGTGTGAATAGTTATGAATGTTCAGTAGACTTTCCAGTTGCTCTGTTGGTTTTGCTAATATAAGATACACACTRAAGGATCACACACCACTTAACAAGTTCTCGGAAGAAATCCATGAAACAAATAGCGATAAACAATATCCCAGCCTTTCTGTTTTGTCTTGGGTACTATTTWTAGTTATTGAAGTTTTGTGTTTAAAAAAGCATTTTATTTTTTGACATAATTAAACTCTTGTCTTTTCAAGGGCTTCTGTCTTTTCTCTTATTTATGTTTGGAGTTGGGAATCTTCTCGAATAGTGATTGGTTAAGTACTTGGAACTCCACTGCATCCTAATGGTGATGATGAGAAGTAATCACTGAAGGTTAATAAGGGCGTACAGCACTAATCAGGGCAGGCGCTGCCTCCCAGTCTTCCATTACCAAAGTCATTTACAAAAAGAGAATAAAACTCAAACTCTGCAGGCGAAATACAAAAACACAGACAGATTAAATTAGATTAAACTGCTAATAATCCAAGTGATGACAAAGCTTTGATCAATCTTTTTTTTCTGCAGCTCAATAGCAAGGATGTTGTTTTATCAGCCAGACTCTGTTTTCAGTCTGCTTCATATTATTTCCAATAATCTCTCGCTAACTTAAAAGCTCTGTTTCTACCACTTTTCTCATTTGAGTTAGGCTGCAGATGTAACGGTATTATTCTGTGACAGCTGTGACTGCATAACTGGAAGTTTTCCTAGCATTTACCACATCATGGTCAGTATTTGATTTATTCAATCTTTGAACTTCTTATATATGTTTTTATTACATCTAGTAGGTATTTTTATTATGACCCTATGTTTTTATATGATAGATGGTGATGCGACAAAAAAGATATGTATTTTTTGGTGTTTTCCACAGGCTTTACTAAAGGTCAACACAAATTTCAAGCTCGTAAACTCTCTAGTCTGCAAGGCATGAATCAAAGTGCCTGTGTAAGACAGAAAAGGAAAAGAGAAAGGCTAAAAATAGGGCTGTTGACAAAATCACTGATTTACTTTTAAGATGGTCCACAGGAACAAAGACAGAGTCATCC
>NW_013952405.1:3074144-3075551 GCF_001266775.1 Austrofundulus limnaeus
CACACACACACACACACACACACACATACACACAAAAAAGGGTTCTATGATTTATGTCTAATATAGGTTTATGGCCACTTTTCACCAGTTTCGGTAATGTGAAAAATGACTTTGACAGGATCAGCTGCAACACACTGAGAACTGTTGTTTTGCAGCAGGGGAGACATACTAATGACATCCAGGTGTAGCAGCAGATACAGTAAAGGTCCAAGGTGGCTGGTGAAAAGCCTGGCTCTAATTGCACTGTCACCTTTGGTGAGGAGATGGGGAAGAGGCCAGTGCTCATGCAGTAGCCACACTCTAAAAATGAAATGTTGGATTTACTTAACCATGTTATGTGACCTGGTTCCATTTAACTGAGTTGAGTAAATTCAAAGCAACATGCTCATGTTCTTTGGTTAAAAAACTGGTATATTGCTTTGAATTTACTCAACTCACTTAAGTGGAACCAGGTCACATAACATGGTTAAGTAAATCCAACATTTCATTTTTTTACAGTGCATGAAAACACTTGAAACATAGGATTGTCATGTGTGTGACATGGACATGGACAAACATGTTTTGTTTACATGGTTTTTTATTCACAAATTCACATGAGTATGCWTAAATTATGCAAAAGTGTGCGCAGGAGGTAGTTCTGATGTTAATTTATGGGTTTTTTATGCATTACTTTGAGGTTGTTTCTTGCTTGCACAGGCATGACTGATTATTTTTCCTTCATATAGACATGGATAAATTCGTCATCCTCCCTCAACTGAAAATCCAAACAAACATAAAAGCACAATTGATGTGACTGGCCAAAAAGCGCCAGTTTTTATTATTATTATTATTATTATTATTATTATTTCCTTTTTAGTCCCAGAAACTTTGGGACTTGCCAACATACATTTTGGTAACATTCTGTCTTGTTTTTTATTTATTTATTTATTTATTTGTGTGTTTTTCTGTTCTAATAGTCGAGTCCTCCTGAGTCTTCTTCTATGAAGCCCATTAGTACTAAAAATGTGACAGATGGTGCAATCAGAAAGTGATGCATCTTGATCTTAGAGTTCAGCTTATATGGTTTTGGATGATTTCCTTGGCTGTCTTTCTAGCATTCGCACTGATCGTTTGATTAACCTGGGGTTGCATTATCCTCTTGCGTCCACGTGCTGGGAAGTTAGCCAGAGTTGTATGACCCTTATGACAACTGTGGTCAAAATAACCAACCCATTCTCACTCCCAACTYGTCACATATTGACGTTTTGCAAGGTTCCCTCTACGTCCGATTTTGACGCGCGGGGTACCCCCCTCACGTCAGTTACTGACGAGATGGGGCGGAAGCTGTTGTCATATGTTCAGAAAGTGTATAAAATGCGCAAAAACGACCGTTCCAAAGCCTGAAATTACCTTAGTTCACTTTAGACA
>NW_013952405.1:3076418-3084000 GCF_001266775.1 Austrofundulus limnaeus
TTATTGTAACCAACAAGACAAATTAAGTCATACATATGGATTTAATTATGATATCAGAATGATCCAGGTATCAAAATGTAGCTTTTAAAGCCAAGAACCTGAAAATGTAATTAGATCATTTTGGCCAAATTTGACTTAATCCTCATTTCGATATGATGGGTCACATATTAAAGGGAGGTTATTATGCAAAATCAACTTTATTGAGCTTTATGTGATGTTATAATGTCATCCCCTCATCAAAAACATCCCCAGAGTGTTGCTTTGACTCATTCATGCATGTTTGACAAATCCTTGAATCTCCTGTGATAGCCATGTGGATCTGCCTAAACACTTTCTCATACAAAGCACCGCCTATTTACCAAAAGCTCCTCCCTGAAGCTCAGTCTCCCCACAAAGCACCTCTCCCCCGCCCCTCCCCCTCACAGCAGATTTTTTTATAAAGTTGTTAAAAAGACATGCAGATGTACTTTAGAAAATTACTTTGACTTGAATTATTTTACTCAAAAAGTCGAGTCTCAATGAGGTGTAAAGCTATCAACAGGCTTAATTTTAGCTAATATGACAAAATTTTACTCACTAACAAACACTGCAGTTATAGCATAATCACAAAGCAGCTCATGGAGAAGAAATAACCAATGTCAGAACACATCAGGAGATCCCCTGCTTCCCTCAATATTTAAACTTGTTGTACTTAACAACTGTCTTGACATTTATTGAGATAGATGACCCAGATAGATAGATGGCCCAGTTTTCATCTCTGGCCGTGCGTACTGTTTGCTGATTGGCTGAAAGCTGTCTCAGGTGTGTCTAGGTCACATTGGTTTAGTGAGGGACTGGTGCTATTTGTAGTCCTCATTTAGACCTGAGGGGAAAGGAATACTCTTTTATTTTAATGTGKTTTTCATTCTCAGCCATTATAGAACAGCTTTTGAAAAATCTTGCATTGCTTCGCTTACTGAAAGGAACAGAGTTCTCAAATTACATTGTTAAACTATTTAAACCCTCAGACCTGAGCGTGCAGTGAGTCAGAGATGGGAGCCTTCATTCAAGGGCACGAGGGATATCAGAGAATAGCAAGCAACAATCTGCCCTAAATTAGTCTGTGCTAATCTGTAGTCTGCATTCAAAACCAGAGCAGAGTTTCACCAATCTCATCAGAGGTCAGGTTCAATATCCAATTGATGGCAAATACTTTAACACACCACGTACACCTCTTTTTCTTAGGAAACATCTTTGTACCCAGAAATATTTCCTTCCCTTACAGCACACTACCCCGTCTGCTCTGATCTGAGCATGGAGTGCATCCTAATCCCCTTATCCTACAGTAAATATACTTTATCACATGGCATGTTATCAATTACAGCAGGCTGTGGCAAACTTTGYCGACAGGAGCATTAGGGATTTGTACGGGTCTAATTAAGAGAACAGATTAAACCACCCCTGGCATGGCACGTGAACAAGCTCAACTCTTCTACTCTCATATGGCCTCTCTCCATTATCTCCATCAAAGCAATTTATAAACAGAATACATGGCTCTTAGTGTGGATGACTGACAATCAGAGGATGGATACAAATGTGAACAAGTCTAAATCTGCCCCAAGTGTAAAGAAAATCAACACAGGGCTGATGTTTGATGATTCATTAGGCAAACTGAAAATGACATGTGTCTTGATAATCATGTTTTTCAAATTATATCATGTTTGATGTTTAAAATGAAGGAATAGTCTGTATAAATAAATATATAATGGGCATATTGTAGTGAGATTTTCAGAAAGTAATCACTAGATGCACCTCTACAACAGATTAACTTTTCAATCCAGTTAAATTTAAGCTGGTTGCCACAGTCGATTGACTTAATGAAATACAAAATGGCAACAGCACAGTCATTTTTACAGATTTTAAGATAAAGTTGGGTGTTAAAGTCAAGAGTTATCCTCAAAACATACTGCAAGAGTTAACATCTTTTGTGAAATGTTCATCTTTGTTGAAACAATGTTTAAGCAGCACTTCCATGATTAATGATGACAATCAAAACTGGTCTTCACATGCATATAAACACCAGTTTTGATTGTTGTTGTTAGGAYTGAATGTCCACCATGTGGCGGCTCTGCTTATAAGGCTGTTTACTTGCAACTCCTCAGACTGATTAAGTCTCTTGGTGGAGAGATGAAACATTTTTTCAACAAAGAAGAACCCATCCAGAGGGCTTAAAGGGGCAATATTATGTGTTTCTCAGGCATATATTTAAATACTATACCATAATAAAATATCTGTGTCACCTTTAGTTATCATTAAAATGCTGTTTTTATGTTTAAATAGAAAATAAACTTATCTTCTCATCACCTCCTCTTCTAAAAGCYTTGAAATTGGCCTCTGTCTATTTAAGAACCACCTTCTGCTTCTGTCCCGTTCAGGGGGGAAAGGAGGGGGGGTTCACGCAGTTTACTTGGCATCTGAAAATACAATTACTCAAAGGTATTTTGAATCTGAAAAGAGCATCACTGAGTGAAAAGTAGTGATGAGAGCAGCAGACAGTTTAAGTTTCACTTTCACTGTTACTGTCGAGAGCCTGCAGGAGTCATGGGCGAGGTGTGTGGGGTGGGGAGGTGTGCTCCGTGATGAGGAAGTTCAGCTTAAAGACACGTCCCAGGGGYGTTCCTGGTCCCCACCTGTCGTTTTGCTCCTCAGCATGGCTGCCTAGAAATGCTGCAGGATTTCTCAAACATGCATGAATGAGTCAAAGCAAGGCTTTGGGCATGTTTTTTTATTATTATTATTAGAGTATAACATTACAACATGATATAAAACTAAAAAGAGTTGATTTTACATGATATTGCCCCTTTAATTAACTTTTTTTCTTTTTTTTTACTTTCTACCTGGATTATTGAGATGCATCAGGACATTTCATGAGTTTAAGTAAGTAAGTAACCTTTAGCTGGAACTTAACCTTTCATGGAGACAAACATCACAAAGTGCCTAACAGAGAGCAAAAATAACTACAAAAAATATCTGTATAATAAATATAATGTAGTATAATCAAAAGCAGTAAACAAAGCTTAACCAAAAGCCAGACTGAATAAAATGTATTAAGATGTTTCTTAGAAGAGTCAGCGGAATCTGAAATTGCACATGAGTGATTCACAATGTTTGACCTAAACAATTATAACTCTATTATTTTCAAAATAAGATGATTTTAGTTTAAAACTGACATGAGATGTAGACAATATCGTTTCCATCAAAGATTGCTAGGCTTTTAATATTTTTGTGTTACTGTAGCCTGTACAGAAGTTAAATCAAATCAAAAAACTGTTTTACAAATCAAAACAATCAGCAGAAACAAATGTAAGGCTTTACCAAATGATAACAGGATCCAACAAGTATAATTTTTTTTCTTTTCCTGTCCATGGAGGCAACACACAATCCCTCTGCAATAAGGCAATATGAGAAAGTTTTCACTCTTGCAATTTGTCACATATTCAATACTTCATATTAGGTTTAAATCACGCAAAGAAAGAGCTCTGTAGAATTGTAACATATATTGAGTCACATTAGAAAGGAGACAAAAAAAATACACTAAAAGGATTCCACTCTAAATCATAATAAAAGKTGCACTTTAGGTTGGACTTTAAAAAAGAAAGCTTTTCTTTTTGTCCATCTTTTTTGTCTTCTCAAACATTTTCTTCCCTTATASGCCTCCTCACCCTCATCAGTGTCCTGTTTTCTCTTAACTGTTTGATGTGTTGGGCCTCCTTCAGTTTAGGAGGCAGATTCACAGTATCTCCTCATCTTTGGTTTTTTTTGTCCAGCCTCACTCCAGCTGCTCCAACAACAAAGCCCTTTTCATTCTCTGAAGGAAAACGTCATTTAAAAATTGAGTCAAACTAATAGGATGCTAGAAAACCAAAAACATTTTAAACCATATGTGTATTTTTAAATCAATTTGATAATACATAAACTAAATACATATAAATGTTATTGACAATACTAAGAGTTTTGCTGATCCATCTAAAATTTACATTTTTAGATATATTTAGCATCCTGTGAGAAATAAGCTGTATTTTTAATGACGTTTTAGTTTTTATCTTGATTTTATCTAATAAAGCAGTTTTTTTTCTTTTTTGATAGCTTTGTATAAATGTATTCACATTGTAACTGAACAATGTGTGTAAGTTCTTGTACTATATATAAAAACAAACAAAAGAAAACAACAAAATGACTGCAGCCTTTGGTTTAAAGACGTGGTTTTAAAAGAAAGCTGCCTAAAGTTTATCCTATATTAATAGAAAAGCATGATCATGTAGAAAAGGGCAACATGGCAAAGCAGTGGTTAGAGCTGTTGTAATAAGTTTTGTGATGAACTTGCAGCTTGTCCAGGGAGTCTCCTGCCTCTCAYTCAGTSACTGCTGGATATAGGCACCATCGCCCCATGGCCTGAAAAAAGTAGGTAAAAATAATGAATTGATGGATGTAAAAAAAAAAGGAAGCAACAAATAAACATGTGAATCAGAGGTTTCAAAGACCCCCGACGTTCGGCGGTCCTGCCTCCACTGTAATTTAGTAATTGGAAGTCTCTGGGCAGGGAAAGCTGGACTGTATTCAAAGCAGATGAATCCATTTCTAATGAGATATAATCTCATTTACTGTGTGGCATATGGTTAGGTTTGCCGAGCTGCCATTGTTTTCTCGCTGAAAATGCACTTTGAGACCAAAACCTAAAGCGAAAGAGGGGAGTMCGTGCGCTGAAGAGGCTCTTCTGTAACCTAATTATCATAAATAAGAAAGACATCAAAAAGATTCAACATCCTTGAGTTCATGCTGTTTGCTGATTCAGTGATTCAATGCATCAGTTTTGCAACTGAGGGACACGAGGAATAAGAAAAAAATCAGTCAACTACTACAGATAACTTTTCTTTATCGTAAAAATATTACTACGTTGCCAAAACGTTGCATCATTCATATAGAAAATAACTTGCTATTAAAATATGAAACTGTCTTTTAATCAAAAAAATAATCATTTGCATCCATATTTTAAGACTTTGATTTTGACAATGTGGGTGGCACGGTGGCTCAGACGGTAGAGCTGATACATCTCAGCAAGAAGGTCACCAGTTCAAATCCCGGTCCGGGGACCTTTCTGGGTAGAGTTTGCATGTTCTCTCCGTGCATGTGTGGGTTCTCTCCGGGCACTCCGGCTTCCTCCCACAGACCAAAAACATGACTGTTAGGTTAAATGATAACTCTAAATTGTCCCTAGGTGTGAGTGAGAGAGTGAATGGTTGTTTGTCTCTATGTGTGGCCCTGTGATGGACTTGCGACCTGTCCAGGGTGTACCCCGCCCCTCTCACTGTGACTGCTGGATATGAGCACCAGTGACCCACGCAACCCTGAAAAGGAATAAGCGTGTACAGAAAATGGATGGATGGATGGATGGATGGATTTTGACAATGTATTTCCAGTATCAAGCGACATATTAATCCATAAATTATTTTTTGTTTATAGGTTCATGATAAAAACATTCTTTATAAAAATATTGCCAATGGGAAGAAAACATGAACTTTGGTCAGTTAAGTAAACACTTCCTGCATTAGACACTACAAAGCCATCTTCTCTTCGGGAAGACAAGCCGAGCCTAACGAGAACGTGCAATACAAGATTATTGATCACTGCTGTCAGACCAAAGCTGGAATCTACAAAAGCTTATCTTCTTTCCCTCACACCAATGATTAAGGCAGACAGCTTTTGTTACTTGTTTCTTAGATGGAAGCTGACGATACCCATGACAGGCACGCTGAAATAGATGCGCCTCTGTCTCCTTCATGGAAAGAAAATTAAGACATTTTTCCACAGAAATGCTCCAAATCACTGACACAAACACTGATCTATCTGCAGTATATGTATGTTGAGAACCAAAATGGGCTACAGACCATGAAACAGCTGAGTCTTGACCTGCTCAAAAATGTGTGTGCGCGCGCACGCATGTGTGTGGGCTTTACGTGGGGTTTGTGTGTCTGTTTGAGAGAACGACTCATTGTTTGCATGTGTTTGTTCAAGTATTATCACACTGTCACACAGTAATTACAAAACACACCTGATCCTCTTTTCTGTGTTAAAAAAAGAAGAAAATTAAAGGCCTAGCATTTCTAGAAGAAATATGTATTGCCTGATCCATTTCATATCACCATTTTCAATTATGATCATTCAATTAGAATTTTCAAACATGAGAAGCATTATAGACATTTCAGTCAAATAAAAAAAAATCTTTATTCACAAAATCGCAAAATGTAGCAGTATCTTACATGAGCTTTCATATCTGTTAGTGATTATGATAGCACATCTCATTTTGACCATGTTTGTATTGATTAGCTGTGGTAACCATTTAGAATTGTGATGACACATTAGCTATAAATGTCAGATAAATTATTACTTTTTGACACTGAAGTTTATAAACTTAGCACATACATACAGTATATGTGGGATGAGCAGTACAGCTCAGAGCATGTGGGTTGTAAACATGAAAAATTGGCAAAATTTTCTCTGTCAAACCACTTATTTTGTTGTTGTTATTATTGTCACTTGTTTTGAGCTTCTGGAACCCCCAYGTGCTGCCAATCAGGTGCCTCGTATAGGATTTATTAGTAGCATTACAAGAAGCATTTTTACAACGAAGAACATGCATTTCCTTAGTTTTTGTTCTAAGTATAGTTTGGCTTAATCGGTTCTGCTTGAACCTGCTTGACTGAGTTTTCAAGGTGCTCTCACTGGAGTAAAGTCATTAACAAACTCAGTGAGGAGATAGTGATTACCAGCTCAGTCAAAGCCTTTAGAGCATTTCACGTTGATTAATAATCAGCTGATTTGCCTTCAGCCACAGAGCAGAGTCTTCTACCTCACTGCATCAGAAGCAAGGCATTTTTCGAACAATGCATCAGTGTTCTTGTGTGGAGAAACATAAAAAGAGCGGCAGCTCCTTTTGAAGAAAAAGGACAACGATCAAAATGAAAGGTTTTTTTTTTTTCATGCAATTTGAACACCTGCACAAACAAGTCTCGTACTGTACAACACAGCCACCTTCAGCGTATGATCATGACTGGTTTTGACTATTTACCATTTTATTTCAGCGCCTTTGCCGCTGGCACTGGTACTGACATCTCTCCTATACATAGAAGCCCACAGAGACACAGTCATAATGTGAGAAGCAATCTGCCAAAACAGCCTTGCATTCTGAGACACTCATCAACTGGCACAGGGGAAAATAGGGAATTAATTAGGCCTTCTGAAAGCTCACAGCTCCTACTGTATATGCTTTGAATTCCTATTTCAGTGGCAATCAATAACAGRAAACCAATCTTAGCAGAATCCACCACTTATTTTGAAGCTGATCTCACTGCAGCTGTCAGTGTTCGCTGATTTTTTTTTGTCAAGTCATGTTCTCAAACCAGGAAATAAATAAATAAAAAGTGAAGGAGGGAGAAAGAAGAGGAGGAACTCTTCAATCAAAACAAGCTGAACTTTTTTTATTTTTATTTATTTATTTTTTGATGACCTCCCTTCTCCCCCTTTAGCCATCCTCTCCACACCATTA
>NW_013952405.1:3084172-3087276 GCF_001266775.1 Austrofundulus limnaeus
ATACATACATACATACATACATACATATACATACATACATGCACACATACATACACATATGCACATATCCTTCCGTCAGTGCCCGAATAGAAGACCCAGGATGTAAACACCTGTTTGTGTGCAGTTGTGAGCATGCATGGATCTCTCCCATGGAATGTTTCATACAAGCTAAACTTTGACAAAGCATGTTGGTCCACGGTTGATGTCGGTTCAACCGGCAGTAAAAGTGGCACACCTGGCAGTTTGCGTTCCCGSCCTGGCTCCAAGCCAACAAGCCATGCTTTTTACCCATTTGGAGTTTGAGAATAGATTCAGGTGATTTTGGCCTTAAAACCTCTAATCGCTCACTTTACCAGATAAAACCGCAAGAGTCAGAGAACCAGCTGTCCTGAGGGAAACTTTGGAGGAAACCAGMTACTAGATGGTTCGATTAGTTTTTATTTTTATTTTTTGCCTCTATACCCAGGTTGGACAACTGTTTTGCTGTGTTTCCTTGCTCAGCTGCTAAAAAGCATCTGATGTGAAACACGTTTGTGACAGTGTTAAAGTCTGAATAAATGCCTTGTTTGTTTAACTGAAAATAAGACTTTTGTGGAAAAGTGCTAATTTAACAGTTTCAGGCACACAATAAAWAYGGCAGTGTTAATTCACTGTTTRGTGCAGAGTTGTAAAGTAACYAAGTACAAATACTTTGTTACTGTACTTAAGTAGAAATTTTGGTTATCTGTACTTTACTTGAGTAATTATTTTTCAGCGTACTTTTTACTTTTACTCATTACATTTTTACACAATTATCTGTACTTTCTACTCACTACATTTTTTAAAAAGGTAAGAAGTAGAAGGTCGTTACTCCTATTTTATTCTGAGTTATTACTTAAAAAATACTATCCTGTTAAATTGTGTCTCCTGGATAGAGTGAATTTAACTGTGGTTGGATGAGAAGTATAAATATATACGATTCTGACACCCTATTAGCTTGTACACAACCCACCACAGCTGCACACCGTTAGAAAACTATTTTTTGGAGAAGTCACCTCCCAATAAATGTCATTTTGGAAGATCTAACTGCTCATTCTTACTCAGTACTTTTACTTACTTAAGTAGATTTTGTGTCAGAAATTTACTTTTGATACTTAAGTACAAAAAATATCAGATACTTTGACTTTTACTCAAGTAATATTTTTAGAGAAGACGTTAACTTTTACCAAAGTATTTTTATGATAAGATACTTGTACTTTTACTCAAGTATCACTTTGAGGTACTTTATACAACACTGGTTTAGTGTTAATTTGACATTCAACACTGCCATATTCACATTGAACATTAACATGAATGCATCATCAGTACAGTTCTTCTCAGTGTCCAGCCCTGAACCTTTGGCTCAGTTTTATAGACTTACTAACCTAAAAGTGTGATTAAAAAAAAACTGAAAAATAGCTTGTGAGTTTGATTTTTAATTAATATTATTTTTTATTTATTTATTTATTTTTTACCATCGTACAAGTCTAATAAAAAATAGCTTGGATTTTTCTCTTGCTTCTGCCAATAGTATACCAGTACTACTACTGCTTATACCATTGACCTATTGGTGAAGTGGTTTAATTTTCTAATCACACAGTTCTTGTAATCACTGGAATGATAAGAGCAAAACATGTCATCAAGTGTCGAAGATAATTTCAYGTTTCACATAATTATGCATTCATTAAAATCTTTGGTATTCTTTCATTCACCCGTTAGATTCATTTTAATTCTCCTGATATCGCTTCCTATTTTTTTATCATTGAGATTGTTTTTTCAGGTCGATTTGGTTTCAGAATCTCTCTGTTTCTTCTTTTATCTGACACCTTTTCTCTCCCACGTCGTCTCCTGCCTCTCCTCTGCGCCTCCGTTCACGTTAAGCTGCAGTTAATGATGAATGAAACAACACTTCCTTTAGTTCAGACCTGGGTAGCTCTGYGGGGTGGTGCTCAGCTACTCACTGGCTGTTCTGACCTAATTCCTTATTCATGGGCTGCATCAACACCAATCTTACCTGTCCCTGTATGCCTGAAAAACCCATTATCCTAATGACTCTGTTTTCAAAGTTAAAACTTCTCTATTTTTTTTCTCACGGCAAGTTTTCTTCAAAAAATGCCCCTCCCCACACACACACACACATTTTCTTTCTCAAAGCAACTTTTCACATTCTTTCACCGCATGATCAGAATCCATCAGTGAGGTATTTTCACCAAGCATATTCCTTCATATTTATTTGCTCAAAAGTCTGTTCGCACAAAACCAGTGATAAATTACATCCGAACATGCACTCCAGAGTTAAAGACACCTTTTGCGCTTCAAAGCTCTGCCATCAAGAAGAAAACAGAAAAAGTTTAATATCTTTGTAGACTAAAAACCATGTCCAGCAGAAGAGTCCTTGTACTTCCAAAGATAGTGTTTGATTTAAAAAATACTGTATGCAACATTTAAATGCATCTAAAAAACTGTACAGTGTTAAGATAATTTGCCAGCTGTGGAATTATTTAGGATTATCAACCTTCAATCACATTTTTTAAACCCTTTAAATTTTGCTTCGAGAGAGCTTATTATTATGCTGGCGGCTCTTGTGAAAATACAGCTGTCCTTTCTAGCAGTAATCTTACAAGAAAAATCACACAATGATTGTTGCAATCACACCTARGCACAGTTTCAGAGCAGGGTAAAGCCTTTCACAATAGGTGGCTGTCAGTATTGACTAAAATTTTTGACTGTATAGAAAATATGTATGAAGAAAACATTTTCTTTGGTTGTTTGATAGCATTAAAGCATCATCAGAACAACCTGCAGATACTTTGAAAGCTCATACAGAAGCCATTTATCAGTCACACAGTCATTACAGACTTGAACATTTAATTACATTCAATGGAAATGCTTTCTGCTGCCTAATAAAATGCAACTTTTAAAGGGTGGTGTGTGTGTGGGGGGTGGTGGTGGTGGTGGTATTTATGTATTTTCCAGGCACATTCTTCATTCAATTCTATAGCACAATATGTTACCATCAGTTGTTATGAAAATGCTGTATATATACAATCCTGTATTTACAATTTCCCTAAGGGATTATCTATCTA
>NW_013952405.1:3087312-3098958 GCF_001266775.1 Austrofundulus limnaeus
CACAACAATGCTTGCAGGGGAGGGGTGCTGTGTGTAGCAGGAGCTCAGCTGCAGACTGAGCTCCAGGGAGGAGCTTTGTGTAAATAAGCGGTGCTTTGTACCAGCAAGCGTTTAGGCAGCTCCACATGGTTACCACAGGAGATTCAAGGATTTCTCAAATATGCATGAATGAGTCAAAATTGAATGATATTAAGCTTAAAAAAGTAAATTTTGCATAATAACCTCAAGATTTTTTTGTGTGTGTGCATAGAGTTCTAAGAAAGATAGAGCTTTGTTGATAATACAATATTGACAAAATGTGTTCTCTGCTTTTGATCCATCATACATATGAGATACACTTAAKTACAGCAGTGGGCAGCTGAACAGTTAGAGGTTGGGTGTCTTGCTCAAGGACACTACAACTTATGGACATAATTGGGAACCAAACCTGTGACGTTAGTTTCAAGAAAGCTGCCATACTGCTGCACCATATATTCTCAAGGAAGACCTATGAACAATGCATCACTTACATATTGTAAACGCTTAAATGACCTTATAGTTTAATTTTTGACTTTTGACAATCTAAACAAAAGTGACCATAAATAAACATAATAAAAAATACAAAAATAGGGACTATTACTTTTAAAAAGAGCTTTAAAGTAGCTTGAACTTGTTCTGTCATGGAAAAAACAGCCTCTTCAATATAGGTATACTCTATGCTTAGAAYATGAGAATTTATTCTAAATCCAATAAATATCTTGATGATGTATCAGGATCCAACTCTGCACACAACATGACTCATCAAGAATGCACATACTTTTAGTTTACATAACTATATATAGGTCAGCTCCAAAGCCTCCGCAGTCCCCAGTGGCGTCACAACTCCAAAGCAAGATCCAAGTAAACACACACTGACGCACAGATCCGAAACTGTGCTAGTGTGTGAAAATGATCATATTCATGCACTCATTTGACTTTTAAAGGGATTAAATGGAGGAGGAGTGAAAGCAGGAATAGAAAAAAGTGAGGAAGATGGGAGGCTGCCTTAGTTTTGTGCCTTGAGCCATATTGATCACTCTGTTTTCCTTTTCACATGAACACTGAGCATTAGTCACAGTTCATGAGCAAAGAGGCGAAAAGCTTTGGAACGATGCCATGAGAAACTTGTGGATATCATCAGAGGATTAGTGTACAGCAGGGCCCCATGCTGGTGCTTTTATCCACAGCCATTCAGCAAGATTACAATGATGGACATTCTAGCTGATCATGACAGGACTTCAATCATTAGATTAAAAGAAAAAAATGCTACAGAAAAAATAAAATAAAATATTTTTTTTGGTAACAATCTGTTGACATTACTCCTATGTACTAATGTCAACAGATTGTTACCAAATAAAATAATTGTTTTAGTAGCAATCTGTTGACATTAGTACATAGGAGTAATTTACTCCAGGTGGCCACATTTTCTCTTGCCTTCAGTTTACAGTTTTTTTTTAATTCAACAAGAGGGTGATATAAATTATGCACCTGCCACAACATATTCACAACTTACCTTGATGTTGTTTATCGTTGTGTCCTTTCATTCATGATGTGCCACCAACATGCTGGGGAGAGTGGATATTTAGTCATTTTGCCCTTGTCTTTTTCTCAGTGAATGTGAAGCAGGCAAAGCAGTACAAGTTTGAATTTAGAACAGTGTCAAAAATGTAAAGGCAGGTTTCTACTGAATTACATTTACACTATATGAAAATTAAAAAAAATACATTTCAGATGGTGTTACAAGGCCAGACTGCTGAAATCTGTTACATGTGTGTGTGTTTGTGCTGTTTCTATTTCTGATATATTCAAAAAATAAAACAGTGTAAACAAGTCACTGGTATGTTCACCATAACTGTTAGTATTATGGTTTGCAGAGGTTTATAGTAACCAAGTACATTTACTTTGTTGCAGTACTTAAGTATTTTTTGAGGATTTGTAATTTCATCAAGTATTTTTTAATCATTACTTTTATTTGTATTTTGTTACTTTTAAAACCTAAAAATATTACTTTTACTCATTTATTTTAAAATGTAACACCTAGTTACTTGTTATAAATTAAATATGTCCAAAATTATGAAAGGAGTGGTTTATACCAGTTTGGTTAAGTAAATTCAACACTTTATTTCTTAGAGCATGTGTAAAAGTACTTTTACTTTCCCTATTTTTGCAACCAGTTTTATCTTTTACTTAAGTACTTTTCTCATCAGTGAACTTTATTTTTACCAAAGTCATTTTCTGTTCAGTTGTTTTTCTATTTACTTAATTTTTTTTTGAAGGAAAGAGTTGTCTCAGCAGATTAGAAAGAAAATTATAGAAAAGCATGTTAAAGGTAAAGTTATAAGACCATCTCCAAGCGGTTTCATATTTCTACAGGTGCACATGTTATTCAGAACTTTATGATCCATGGGACTGTAGCTGACCRCAGGAGGAAAATTGATGACAAATTAAAGAGATGGATAATATGAATGGTAACAAAAGAGGTTGGTTGAACCAAAGTGGACTTAATGAGAGACCACCAAGGAGAACAGAATTGTTGAAAACAAATCATAAAAAAGCTAGACTGGAATTTGCCAAACTACATGCTGACAAAGCAAAAATCTTCAGGAAAAATGTCCTATGGACAGAAGAAACAAAAATAGAACTTTGTGGTAAGGCACATCAGCTCTATGTTCAGAGGGAAAAATGAAGCATATCAAGAAATAAACACTGCTCCTACTGTGAAACATGGAGGAGGCTCCATAATGTTCTTTGCAGCATCTGGCACAGGGTGTCTTGAATCTGTGCAGGGTACAATGAAATCTCAAGACTATCAAGGGATTCTAGAGAGAAATGTGCTGCCCAGTGTCAGAAAGCTTGGTCCCATTCACAGGTCATGGGTCTTGCAACAGKATAATGACCCCAAACACAGCTAAAAACTACTGAGCCCACGAGGGGACATGGGGGATTTTTTTTTCTTTTTGCATTCCCACTCAAAAATATTGCGTTACCTCACAATACCTTTTGCGTTCCCTCGCAAAAGTCATTTATCACTGTTGTGCCTGCCGGTTTATTAACAAACTCACATGTTCACCATCAGCGAGTTAGCCTACTGCTTTAATTCAGCTTCAGAATGAATATATCMCACAGCCACGCATGGAAGTATGCCATATGCCGATRTTTTAACACAGTGCAGCCACGCAACATCAATGTCAATTTCACGAACTTGTGGCGACACATCCTGTTTTGGTAACCAGATATTTCAAAATAAAAGTCTGATTTAATTCAGTTCTTTTACAAATCAAACTTTTGTGTGGGAACACTAAACAATATGGCGAGGTAACGCAAAAGTATTGCGAGGGATCGCAAAAGGTATTGTGTGGGAACATAAAAGAAAAAAATCCCCCCATGTCCCCTCGCGGGCTCCGTAAAAAACACCCAGGATTGGAGGAAATCATTGGATCATTCTAAAGTGGACTTCTATGAGCCCTGACTTAAATCCTATTGAGCATCTTTGGAAGGAGCTGAGACATGTCGGGAGTTATCCTCGACTCCCAAGCTTCTGCTTTGTGTTTATTTAAACATTTCTCAGCTTTTTAGGATTAGTTGGATCTTCTAAATATGAAAATGCTTTTGAAAAACTAAGAGTTAAAAATATAAATATGTATTTTACTTAAAATAATAAAATAAACTTAAAATAGTTCCTCTGAAAGACAACCAGTATAAAATAAATATCTTCAGTATCAAGATGAAGCTTCTCATGAGATTAGAAACATTAAATATATCAATTTTTTAAGCTAAAATATACAGTTTATAAATTAACTAATATACAACTGGACTTCTATTTTGAACCTAAGTTTCTCTTCCCTTTAGGGAGGCTTTGTCAGTTCAAAATGTTTTGAGTAGTGGGGAGTTATAAGCTTTATAGACCTTCATAAAAGGTTTCTGATTAAAAAAAYATTATTTTTGATTAATCATGATCTTTAGGACTGAGAATTTTCATCAGCATCATAAATAAAACATTTGGAAGCTCAGTAGCTCTGTTGGTAGAGGTGTTGTTTCTCAGTTGCTGGATTAAATCCCAGCCTGGGACCTTTCTGGATGCTGTTTACATGTTCTCCCTTTGCATGAAGGGGTTTTATCCCAGTACATCAGTTTCCTCCCACAGACCAAAAACATGCACCTTAGCTTCACTAGTACACACTGTATATCTCAAACAAATGCTTGCTTTGTAAATGTTATTAGTTTTGAGCAAAATTATTCTCAGGTATGAGTAACTTCAGCTCAGCCGTTGAAAGTGGGCCAGTGTGTCGGGAACTCCCAGGCCACTTTCTCCTCCCAGTTCACTCCTGATTATTTCTGTGGGTTTTTCCGTTCACRAAACAAAGAGTACCAACAATTGTGTCCATGTGTGTAGTTGTGGGACCCAGAAATACAAACAGACATGTGGAGCTCAAGAAAAAAAAAGCTTAAGATTTATTTAACAAAACAAAAAGTACTGGTGTGGTAGCAAAACCTATAAATAAATAAAAAAAAAACAGTTTAGAAAACTCTCATGCAGTTCTTTCAAATGACCACATATACACTGAACTTGAAGAGAAAACAAACCCACAGTCTCAGAAAAAAGATGCACACAGCACGTGTTATTTTTGGCYTCAATTTAGTGTGATGTGATCTGAATGTGACCTTTTACTTTATAAACAGATTAAACCTGTTTTAGTGTGATTTAATTCTTCCTTGCAGCCAGTACTTTAAGCATCTTTTAGACAGACATACTTTCACTGAAATACACATTTAGTATTACCATCATAAATATTATATACAACATCCTATGTGTTTACACATGCAAGATTTATGTTGCTGAACTGTTGAAGCTTGGGAAATGTTTGGTAGCCCAGTGTTAGAGTGAGCCTTTGGAATTTAAAACGGACKGATGAAACCTTCCATCAGAACTCTAGCTGCTGAATTCCTGCTGGAGTAATGATTTTTTTTTCAATCTTTATAACTCAAATAAACTTTGAAATGAGCAAAAGTGAAGTTTTTTTTTTTTTTGTAAAATCTTTGACTTATTTGCTTCAAGGCAATCCATAATTGATTTATTGGAACCATGCAGTGTTTGCTCTGTTTCAAAGTTATTACAAATTTRAAGACAATTTAAAAAGAGCTTATAATTTTTGCATTTTAATACAGTTTTAATTCCRTCATGATCTTCTTTCTGTCTGTCTGCTCGGTCCTTTAGGGCTCCATCAGTTTGACAGTGACAGGTAAAATTACGACAGGTAATGACTTTATCATTYGAAGCCTGGCGTTTACTCAAAGCTGAATGGTTTCGTAAACTGTGCAGATTATTTCTGTCTGAAAACTGTTTCACCTCCGAGGAGCTCAAGCATCTCTGTTACATTGAAAGTCTCAGGCTTAACRATATTTACATCTCATGACACACAGCTCTGCCCACATTTACAGGTGGCTTGACCCATGGATCATTCCTGTATGTTTTATTCATGGCTGCTGTCGCATGAATGTTTTATCAAGGCGTCTACAGCCGCACTACCTTTTTTTTTTCTTTTAAGCAAGTACACTTCACTARACTGCCAATGTGAAAAAAACCCCACAAGGATAAATGTTGATTCAATTGCTGCGGGTGTGYGCCTAGGTTATCAGCTCATTGCCTTTAAGTATCAAATTAAATGCTGTTCTTTATGCATTTTTCCRCAGGGAAAGGGAGATTTAATTAAATATTCAATCCAAATGGCTAACGAAAATGAAATATTTATGACTGAACACAGAAAGGCCTTTGATATTCTTTGGCAATGCTTAGTTTCATATCAAGTGAACACTCATTGATTGAGGAGATATCAAATATTTACATTCGCCTATTGCCTGGGAATATCTGGACATCTGGGTTAAAGCAGCACTTTAAATAAGATCCACTAAATTATACTGCATATTTGACAGAGTTTCTCCAGTGCAAGGAAGTCCACCGTGTCAAACATTTTGTTTGTGTCAATTGTGTAAAGAGGAGCTAAGTTAAAGGTTCAAGAACAGATTATTTTTTGTAAATGAAAGTAACTTTTTTGTTTGATTTTTGGCAGTTTAAAAGGAAAACYTAGTAACAAAACTACAACCAGGAGCTGGACTTGACACAAATCTGACTTTAGACAGGTCTCTCCCATCTGCATTTTTAAATTAAAACAAATAAATAATTTAAAATAAGAACTTAATTTGTAAAAAAAGAAAAAAAAGTACTTATTACAGTGTAAGATGTGCATTGGATTATTACGCTGAATTTTTGTTTGTCTTTTGAAAGTGTGAAGGCATTCATTTGTAGTGTTACCTAAGCAGAATCTTTTGTGTATTTATGGATTATAAAATAAAAAAACTCAGACAAACAAAAGCTTATGAAAGTTTGTAAGATGCTTGCAGGTAGAGAAGGCAATACCACTGAGTCTTGTTTGTGGCAAGTCCACAAATCTAATCATAGTGCAAATTAAAAAGAAATGATTTTTGGATTTGATGGCACAGGGGCTCAGTTGTTTCCTCTCATCAAGGTTGCCAGATTGAATCCTTGTGGGGACCTCTCTGGATAGATGTCCTGATGTGTCTCAATAATCCAGAAAAATTTCAAAAACGCATAGGTCTTCTGGACGGGGTTTTCTTTGTCTTGGAGGAGAGCCAAAACATTTATTCATGTCCAGTTTTTACCTGCCCCTTGCACTGCGACTGTTGGATATGAGGACCAGTGACCCTGAAAGGAAGAAGTGGATTAAGAGAATGAATCTATGAATGGATTTTAGGATTTTTTTGGAGCCTAAACGTCTGTTAAAAAACACAACATCAAAGAACTTCCTGGCATTTGTAAAAAAAAAAAAATCAATAATCATAATAAGTTAAAAGTGGATTTAAAGCTGTCTGTTTTGTGTGTTGGCCCTCTGATGGCATACCTGTCCAGGGTGGACCCTACTTTTTGCCCATTGATTGCTACAACAGGCTCCAGCCCCCTGCAATGATCCTGTAAAGGACAATTCAGGTTTCCACTGCAGCAATAGGAAACATTTTGTCTCTCCTGAGCAGTAAGTCAGTGTTCTGCAGTGGAGGGTCAGTACAAWATCGGTAGTGTACGTAAGTCCATTGTATCTTGTCCACTCTAAAGTTTCATGACATTTTTTTTTCCATCTTACGAGACCTCCTGTATGGGTGTCAGTTTCAGTTCCAGCCTCATGGGCTGCAGTGGCTGATCAGGTAGAACCCACATCGCTCCCTAGAGATTTCACCATTATCAGTGTAACCACCCAACCCCACCCACCTCTCATTTTGACCTACATTGTTCACTATGTGGAGACTTCCATGCCCTCATAGACCCCATGAGACAGCAGTAGCATCCTTGGCTTGTCACAAGCTCCAAGAAGAGGTCGCAAATTAAACTCTAATAAAGTTCTGGCTCAAGGTCTAAAGGAGAGAAAAAAATAAGAAAATGAAAAAGAAAGGCCTTTTGGGTGAGAGATGGCACGACACGGTGCTTTATTGTACAAGATAAAGAAATGCAAACTGCATATGAATACACCATTGTACTGGAGTGAATTTATTAGGAATGATTAAGAGCTTAAAAGTTTCATGTTTCCCATAATTGTGTCCATTTAAATTAGCTCAATTTGATTTTAGGGATTATACTAAGACGACACTCAGTTCAAACTTGAGAATACATTATAAGAGTTAATTCCCTCCCAGGGTTTCAGTGGCTCACTCATTGCTGTTTTTACAAAAATTCCTAGGCAAATATGTTTTACTCTTTTACAGTATTTTTCTTCACCGCTGATGACTCCTGGGATGCAAACCAAGATGCTGCCTGAGTCATATGAGGACATTACAAAATGAGAAGTAGTCACAACCTCCTGGTCTGGTGTTGATTATTATCTTTGAGAAGGAGGAAGCTCAGCAAAACATAGTACACTACTGGAATTGATCCAACAAACTTTACGTTTTTTCTTGAACACTAAATAATACACATGGACATTATGTTTCACACAATGCTTATAAAAATAATCATTGAAGTAGAGTTGAAACAAAAACCTCGAGGTCTTATATGAAAATGCAATAGTTTTATCTTTAAACTGATAATATTGCTGAAGTATCTGAATTAATTTTTATATAACTTTTAAACCATTTTACAGAAAAGCATTGTATTGCTCGCTTAGACAAAATGACATAAAGATGTTACCAGATTAGTGGAAGGATGTACATAAATGGAATCTGAGCTCTTAAAAATATTTTTAAATCACATATTTCTAATTCATCGCACTAATTGGAAGTACTTATAGGCACAATGACATTTTATGTTATTATACTTCCATAGCCAAATATGTTTTGCATGAATTAAAATCTGTTAAATAAACATGGCCTGTATTTTTATTTATTTATTTTTTTGTATTGTGTTGGTTCTGTTCTTTTGGGTATTTTTGGCTTGCATTTGTGTTGGTCCTGTTTTGTTAGGTTCCTTGTTCTGCCTTCTTGTTTACCAATGCCCTCAGGGGTGGAGAATGGTAAACAACATGTAAAACTACAAAGTATTATTATTTTTTTACCTTTCATATTAGTTCATTTTGTTGCACYGAGTCATAAATTTAAGATTTACAGTTGGTTTAACATCTCATTTTTTATAGTGAATAAATAAAATAAACATGTAAAAATTGCAAAGCAAAAATTAAGTGTTAAAAGTTCATTCTGTTAAAAACACAATGRAACTCACAAGGTGATGTCACTTTGAGGTTATTAACAATATGTTTCATGGTGTTTATGAGCCTTGATTTATTTTTAAAGCACCACTCAACACCATATTAGATATAAGATATTCAAAAAGCTTCTCAGATTTAACTGGATTAGTCACTTATTTGCTTTACTAAATAATTCTATTAATAAGCAGATTTCATTTCACATGCGGTAATCATATATTATGGGTGTTGCGTTTGGTCTTTACGCATAATCATTTGATAATCCAAATTCAAAACAAGAAGTCCAAAAGTCATCTTCAATCAGTGTCATACCGACAACAACAAACACATTTCATAACTAACTGATGCTTACAGTAAACAGCATTACAGCTAGTATCTGTGTAAAAACAAATTAACTTTAATCATCTGTATAATTTGCCTGAGCTAATTAATTTTAATTTTCCTCCTTATTTATGTTAAGATTAATTAAATACGGGGGTAACTGACATTTTCTAAGTCTGTTAGAAGATCCATTTAGATAAAATAGTAATTAAACTGACAAGAGACAGCCAAACAGCTTTGAAGTTCAGCTTAGTTTTAACACTAATGGAAGCTTTAATGGTAAAAGGGTTTTTACTTACCATGTTTTAGTGTGTAAAGTTTGTAGGTTGAAACCCAGCTGGGCCTTTCTGTTGGAATTTTCTCTTTGAATGTGCAGGTTATTTTCCCCTCCAAAGTACTTTAGCTCACTCCCACAAACCACAAACATAAATGAGGGTTTAATTGGCAATTGTCCTCAGGTGTGAGTGGATGTCCTCAGGTGTGAGTGGAATAATATATATAATCTCCATATGGCCCTGTGATGAATCATTGTGTTTAACAGCAAAACAGGGGTCAAAAAATTTATCAACTTCAGCATTTTTTTTAGAATTTTGCAATTTTTGTTTGACTTTACTTTTAATGGCAGAATTTCAGACCTGTCTTTTTKTTGGTAATTGAATTTTATGGATTCTTCAATGATAAACGTTTGATCAATTTCACAAGTTTCTGATACACTTGACTTATTTCTTCTTTTACAGCAACTTTTTTTAAGTTTTGAAAATGATGTCTTGGGATTTCAGAGG
The DNA here is from genome assembly GCF_001266775.1 of Austrofundulus limnaeus. NCBI lineage: Eukaryota > Metazoa > Chordata > Actinopteri > Cyprinodontiformes > Rivulidae > Austrofundulus > Austrofundulus limnaeus. The sequence continues at coordinate 3,097,136 of NW_013952405.1, forward strand.
CATTTAATTGCTATACATTTTCTTCCATTTGSAAATATTTGTCTTTGTACACGTCCTGTTTACAATAAAATAATACCTTTATATTGTACAGTACATATAAGTGTTCCTCCATATGCAGATGATGTGGCTCTGTATTTTTAAAAATTTTTTAAAATTTTTTTTTTTCAAAAAAAAAAAAAAAAAAAAAAAAAAATTAATAACAGCTGTATTTCATTTTTCAAAAAAAAAAAAAAAAAAACCTAATGTAAAATGGTTTCAAATTGTCTTAGTTTTAAATGTATATTCAATTTTTATTAAGGTGCTTCGTTTTTGTTTTTCAAAATTAATTTTTGTTATGTCACTGTCTAAACGCAGAACTTTTATAAACCATTTCTTTTCTGGAATGGACCACAAGGATTTATTCATCGGCATGAAGCCAATTTTTTTCTTTCCAAACTGTTAAGTACAGCTAATCTCGCCAACTTGTGATGCATCGTGCTGAGCTATCTCACCTGCTGAGTCATGACTCRCTTTGTAGCTGCAACAAAATGTGCTCCATATACTTGGTAGAAGAGTGAGATTATAAAGTCTATCCCTGACTGTTTGCAAAAGCATGGCAAGAGAAAGACAACACTTTAACATATTTTCTCTAGTTTGATAAAACTTTATTGCAGTGCATGAAGGGAAGCACTGAAAATAGTCCAAAGATTTTAGTTTAYCAGCAGAAACCTGCTCTGAGTAAGAATATACAATTGGAAACAGTGCTGATAGTCCTTTGAGACCTCCAGATCAAGAGAAGACAGAAATATTCATGCCTTTGCCTTCAGCTTGAAAACACAAAACACTGTTCTGCCTCACATACTGTATATAATATTAGTTTGTCTTTGTAAGTTAACGTACCGTTCATGCTGTTGGTTAAAAGAAACATATCTAAGTTTGGTCTTTAATTCCATTTAATGTTTGTTTAGTCCATGTTGTTGCAGGCAGTCCTGACAGAGCGTTCCACCTTAATAATCCGCTGTACACGCTGTGAATCCCAAGCCGAGACAAGAGAATCAGCTGTTCAGTTCACAATACCTGATTGACTTTGACGAGTATATATTCCATGTCTTATAAACACCCTCCAAACAAGGTTGTAAATGTTTTTTTTACAATATTCAGTTCAGAAAAGCAATCGTGGAAATTGGTTCTAAATCCAAATGAGTCTACTGTAATTCTTCAGAGTCCTTCTCACTAAATTTTATTTATGAGCAAGGACCGAACTGGAACACTTTTGAGACAATAACATAATCATTCAAAGTAATTAGCTATCATTGGAAAACATTTTAGAAATAAGCAAATTAGGCATCTATTGAATTATTTTTGTAAAATACTTTAATGAAATCAAATCATTGTCTGTTAAAGCAATAACCTGTTAAAGTGTTTTTCTGTTGTTGTTGTTGAAAGTGTATGAATATCTTACCTGTCACTCAGATAACTCTTTGAAGAACCTCAGTTTGCTAAAGCTTGAAGAGTCTATATTTCTTTGCAGGATCCACAAAATCACAGTTAGTCTGAGTTAGGTCAAGACCAAAATAAATTGCTGTCATCCTAAAATACATGTAGTGTCTAAAATGTCATAGCAGTTCAAGTTAGACACTATATTCTACATATTACAAGAATGACAGGCCGACATTACATTAGTTATTACATAGAATTCTAAGCTTAGTTTCAAGTGCAGCTCGCTGTAGGTGCAGCTTGAGGTACAGCCTCGGTAACTTATTTTATTAAAGGGGCAATATCATGCAAAATCAACTTTTTTGAGTTTTATATCATGTTATAATGTTATACTCTCATGAAAAAAC
>NW_013952405.1:3101111-3143303 GCF_001266775.1 Austrofundulus limnaeus
AAATGGGCGAGACAGAAGCAGAAGGAGGTTCTTACAGAGGCAGAGGCCAAATTCAAGGCATTTAGAAGAGGAAGTGATAAGATAAGTTTATTTTCTATTTAAACATAAAACAGCATTTTRATAACAACTGAAGGTGACATAGATACTTTATTGAGGTATATTATTTAAATGTATGCCTGAGAAACACATAATATTGGCCCTTTAAAAAAGGTTCTAATTAGCAGTTACTCTGTCAATCTAGTAAGAATTAAACTTTATCTCTCCAAGCTGATGTTTGTCAAAGAGATTTACACAGAAGATGAGATATTAATTGTTCAGAATTTTTCCTCAGAAAAGATCTGAGTTATCTGGTTAAAACAAAAAAAGTTCTTTTCAGTTTCTGAACACCAGTAATGCTTGACAGATATGATAGAAACCCATAGTTATTTACTGTATGCTGTGGGATTCATCTTTCACTGTTTGCAGCCACTGAGTGAGCAGTTTGTACATTTTGCATGTTTTACCTTGATGGAAACACCAGGCATGAGTCAGACAGTAGTTACAGTGACCACTGAACAAAGGCAAACTGTGCCCAAACCATGTCATCTGGGTGTGATTGCAAAGCGTAGCGAAGAGCATTCATTCTCTTTCAGTAGCCTGAGGGTCAGTTTGCAGACAAAACACAGGTTTTCCATTAAGCACAGGCGAAGCCGGTGGAGCCTTAGGTTGGATATTAGGGAAGTGGGAGTCCTGTCTGCCACAATGTGGCCTGTCCCAGAACTCACAACACTCAGCTGGCCTGGTACTGTCATCCATGTAAAATGAATTGGCCCATAAATAATTATTGGAAGGGGGCAGAGGCTGGGAATATGGCAAGGAGAAAATGGTTTATGATTTTCTTCTTCCTTTTTTTAAGGAGACTTGCAATGAAAAGCACAAAGAGCAAATAAAACTCTTACTGCAGTGAATCTGTGTTGTGCCTAGAGGCCTGGGAATRRAAGAAGTAACTCATACAACATGAAGTCTAACCACAGCAGGGAGTAAACGCAGTTGTCTAGAGGGAAAAAAAAGCTTGAATTACAATGGACTACAATTAGAAAACATGGAGATCAGATGTCAATCAATAATGCAGTGTTTTGTTCCCAGAAAAAGGGACAAAACATGTGTGGACCAAAAACAAGCCAAAAATAAAATAAAAATAAAAAATAAAGTGTTTTTAAAGTGAATTCACTATTTTGAAGCCACTATATTAATATGAAAATGAAAGCATGCTATGCCATGACTCAGAGTTGGAAAAAAAATGGAGTTCTCATCTTTGTTTTTAGTTTTAAAAACAGATTTTGAAAAACAAAACGTTATTTTATTTTCATCTTATACTCCAAAAATGATAAAACATGGTTTGGTTATTGTTAACTTAAAGTTTATCACTGTTATCAAGGCAACTCAATGCCGTCTTGTGGAACCTGCTGCAGCTTTAAGTTCCTCACCATGGTCCTCTTGGAGAAAGGATTAATTTGCTAAAAGCACCAGAAGCTCTGGGGATGTTTGAATTATCATTGATATCAGTTGACACCTGTTAAGGAAATGTAAAAGTGGAGTTAGATAATTCATTTAAAAAATATTAGCTAAACTAGCTACTGTATGTTAATACAATTACAGTCTATAGTTAAAGAAATGGAAATGTAGTTAGCTAGCATTAATTTATTTACAGGCAATCTCTTGTTATTAAAAAGTAATTTAACTATCTCTACCTTGAATGGTTTGGTAACAACAGTGTTAAACTTCCGGTATGACGAAAATTAAACGATGGACATTTTTCTGTTTTGGGAGTATGAAATGAAAAATAAATGACCATTACTTTTTTAAATATGTGTTTTTAATCAAAAATTGAATGACCAAAAGTACACGGACCAAAATATATATCTACCTAGGTCACTTCAATGTGATCATCAGTTTTGTGACAACCAAGATTCTCTGATAAGACTACAGAGTTATAGCTATTTTGGTAAACCCTTAAAACCTATTTTATAAGTAATCACCTGATCAAAATCTCACAAAACTGTGTTAATACTCAAAGTGTGTATCAGATAAACCTTAGCTACTACCTCATYAAGTTTTAGCTCAGTATCTGTAAATTTGACTAACTTTTAGCCAGCTTTCTGTTGGCTAAGGTCACTATGGTGGTCATCTTGAAATGGGGTCACTTTAAAAGTTAATCAGTTGCAGGTGTACGTCCAATGATAATATTCTGAAAGTTTAATCAAAATCCGTCCAGTGGTTCATGAGATCCTTTGCTAACAGACAGAAAAATGAACACACTCGTGCACGCATACACACTCAGACATGAGCAGAAACCTCACTACTACTAAGATTTATTCTGCTAGATTTTAAGATGTGTAAAAACAGCTGGGTTAATGAAGAAAGTTTTGATACAGACACTTGAAAAATAGATTTGTTCAAAGATTACAAACATTCTGAACATTTTGTTCCCAGATTTTTACACTGCAGTCAGTGGTTCTTGTGGTGTTACTCCCATTTGCGTTGCCACTGCTCAGAGCTGCGCTGCACGAGTGTTTGGGAGGCACAGGGGCTTAATTAATCTAATTAACAACACCTGTGAACATGTGGATAAAAGACCTGTCTGGAGAGACTTCTTGCCAGTATGGCTGCGTTTTACTTACTTTTGGTTTGTGTTTTCAAAACCTTATATTATTAGTAGGTCTATAAATATTCACTTTTCCAACCATTTATCCCGTTTCCCCTCTCTTTTGCTCCTGATCCTTAACAAGCCTTTCACATGCGCTGCAGTTCCACTTCTCATCAACATGACACATTTCACCCGTTGCACACACCCTGATGGTTTAGCTCATGAGTGGGAATGGGTGGCAGTCGAAATAAACAAAAAAAAAWTTTTTTTCGCATTGTCCTGCTCATTACTGCTGTCAATGACGTATTAAATGAATGAACAGTTGAAGCAAACCACCGTTCGTGAGAAGTGCAAAATATAGGAAGTGCTGGACTGCATCTTAGTGGGAGATTACAGCGGTTTGTTGACACCTGCCTGCACCGCTGGAATCCCCTAAGCTTTTAGAGAATACGTTTTCACAAAACACACAAATTGTCCACCACTGCTGAATTTCCATGTGGACTGTTGTGACTGTTAAGAAATTCACCTTGCTTCCACTGTTGTAATACTGTAAAATGAGATTTTCTTGAATCTCTGTAGATGTACATCATTAGAATTAGAGATAGTAGCCATGTTTATAAAATAAAAAGTCAGGTTAAAAAAACTGCAATATTTATTTGACATGCAGTTTCTGTGAGTTTAGAATGCAGTATAGTGAAACTCTGATTTTTGTGTGCGTTACGTTCTTATAGTACCTGGGAATCGTAAAAAAAATCATGTTGGATGCGGTCCATAAAAGGCATAGTTTATTGCGTTTTAGGTGGCATTGTACTGCGGTAAAAACACACAAGAGCAAAACAGTTAGCAGCTACACGGCACACGATCCTGTTACAAGGCAGAAATGCTGCGCTCTGGGCACCAAGCATGCATCATGTACTGAATTATATTGTTTTCTTTTCTATAGAATTGTATTTACGTTAAAATTTATGTTACAAAATTAGTAAATTACATTATTCTTAATAAATCAGTGAGAAAAATCTCAAAAAACATAAAACAATTGCCATTCGTTACAGTTCTCTATTTATAGTTTCCGTGAAATCTTGGAAATTACTGCCACTAGGAGTTAAGTTCTGTTGAAAAATTTGTGGAAGACTGAGTCTGCAAACTGGGAAACACAACTTTGTGGGGGTTCACTGTACATGGATTTCAAACCCGGGTGCTACTATTACTGCAAATGCAACAGCAAATGGGTACACTGCGTGTTCATATAATCACAGCTGCCTACTCGTGTCCTCCAAGTCCCACCCTCAATGGGTACAATGACAGCAAAGCAATCAAATGTTCAGGTGTTGGGTATACAAAGAACATGCACAAATAATAGTAAATATTCAAACCCTGATGCTACAAAGTCAATGATAATTCAGAAAAGTACTAATAAAAACTAAAAAAAAAGTGCTGTGTACGTGGGTTGTATCAGCTTCTGTTCCCATCGTAGGAGGCACTTTGCCTCAATGTTACTAATCATTACCATTATCAGCATCAAAATGTTGATACACTTTTAACTAATTGGCTGAAATAGTTTACTAAACTGCCAGATATTTAGTGAAATAACTCATGTGTTGAATTGCAACACAATTAGCTGCTTTTGATTGTGTTTTTAGATAACTTTATATTTCCTGTTTAATGTAAGAGATATATTACACTATGTAAAATAGTTATAAAAATATTTTGTATGTTTAGTTGACTTTAGGATTGTGGTAATGATAATCATTCAAACTRATGTTCCAGTCATTCAAACTAGTGCTCATCAGTTAGATCAGTGCTTTAGATTTACTCAGTGCTCACTTCTTTTTTTTTACCAAATCTCAAAAAAGAGATTGCATGTCTCACATAAATTCAGTTTGAAAAATAAAATGTTTAACTTTTGAATTGATTTTTCATTTTCAATGTCTTCATCTTACAATTCCTCTTCACCTTTTCATAACTGCTCATTATTGYAGCTCAACAGGATCAATCAGAATACAGAGAGGTGCTCACTACAGTGATAAAACGGTTAGTGATATTTCTTTCTTTTTTTCCCCCTTTCTTTCTTTCCTTTTTTTTGCTTAATGGCCTCACGTGATTCTACAAAATAACATAAAATACTCCTTCTTTCAGTGCAATGTCACACAAAATCAGACACAGTTATATTTCACCAGCTTTTTGCTAAACAAATCGGAATGCTTTAGACAGAAAAATGCTGTMAATTATGAATAATTCAAACTATTAGAAATGCTAAAAAAGTGATATTTGTTGAAAGTGACTTTTAATGAACCCAACACATTTCTGAAAGGTGAAGCTGGGAATGTTCACCTCTGAGTTGCATAATTCTTTTAACAAACCTTACTTCTGTTTAAATGAAGAAGCTTTCCATTTTATTGAAATTGTTTCCAGATTATTCCCATTTGAGGAGAGAGATGTGACATCATGTAAACAAAAGTTACTTACCTACTCAGATGAAATGAGTTTAATTAAATGCACGATGATTCAGACTCATAATGAGGACATGACTCGTCACGACTGTATGAGAGTCATGACTTAATTTATTTCAAGACACTGACAGCGCACACAGTTGCTATGTTACATTATATTTGGTGGAGATTTAACATTTGAAGGGACTGAAGTGTTTCCACCATGATCTGAGAGCAAACAGACACACAGACTTGTTAATTAATTAATTATTTTTTTTAATATCCAAACACTACACTGACACTTTTTAATTCACAGCGTTTCAGCATTGTTTAAAAACTGTCTATGTTGAACTTGATAGCTATTTAATGCTATTTGTCCTATTTATTATTAACTTCATAAAAAAATTGGGCTCTAATAATAATGTTGGAAAAAAAAACTGATCTTCGTCACATATAAACTTGCATTTCAATATTTTTTATTCACATTTGAGCCCCTGATTAAGTTAGATTGTCCTCTCTCAGGGGCTGAGAATCAAATTAATGAGACAGCACTGTTTAAATGCTAAGTGGAATGTGTAATATTCTGCATCCTAAATTTCATTTGAAAATTTGAATTAAATTTCTCTGTTTTCAGGACATTTTTATGTGGTCCTGGTTTGGTTTCATACCTGCACCTGTTGTCCCAGCAGTTCCCGTAAATAAAGTCTGGTTGAGCCTGAAGCCAAACTAAATTCAGTGTGGAAATGTCAAAATATGCATAACAGCCTTTTCTACAACATCCAAGGTGAAAGGTTAGACAGATGAAGGCTGCACAGATGGCAAACAGAGAGCCGGGGACTAACCTGAACTTWGAGTGAACTGTGTTCTGAACTAAAACTAATTAAAGTATGTTTCAGAATTAAAAGTGGCATGTCTTCCAAGCTAAATGACYTGAAAGGTTGTGTGTTTTTGCACTTAATCTGACCCAAGTAGAGATATTTTGTTGAATAGAGCAACCATAGGCAGAATGACATGCACATAAACATATTATAGATAGATAGATAGATAGATCGATCGATCCATCGTAACCATCTTCTTCCTTTCAGGGTCACTGGTCCGCATATCCAGTCACTGTGGGTTCCAAACCCTGGACAGGTGGCATGTCCATCACAGGACTATAGGATTTGATTAGAAACATTCAACAAGAAAAGTTAGTTATTGGTTCACTATAAAAAAAGGTAGTCCTGACCTAAAGTTACAAAAAGAACTGTATTATGCCTGGTTTACATGGCAAGATTTCAAAACTGTTGGCTGATTTTCAAAGACTGAGAGACTCCACATGTGACAATAAAATTTCTAATTATAACAGGTTTTGTCCTATATTGTGTGGTGTACAGCCACACCGCAAAAGACAACACACCACACAAACAGATTTCACTCATGAACGTTCAGATGTCAGATGGGAAATCTTGCAAGACGTCTCAAGGTAAACATGAGTTCAGAGTAAACAAACATGGCAAACGAGGGAGAAGCAATGGTGATAGTTTGGACTGTTTTTAACTGAGAAAACACAAACAAACCGAGACTTTCTGGTGCACTGTGGCAGATGTTTTACATTGTGAATTTTAGATTTCCCTCCATGTTTCCATCACCTCACTTTCTGATTGGCTACTTATCACATTTAATAAACTGCAAGCTCATTTGTCCCAGGGGAATACCACACATGCTGGGATATTGGCAATCCGACATGTTGAATATTCTCGATTTGCAATCCTTGACATCCTTTCAAACTGACTAGATTACTCTTAACGCACCAAACATATCAGGAGCAATTCTTAAGATTATTTTTAGAAACATCACAATAATCGGGCTGTCCTAAAGATTGTTGGAAGGGCAAAATCAAGTAAAAAATCTGCACAATTATCTCACTGATTGTGTGTGCTCTTTTTGTGGCAGCAGACGAGGCAGAATAAATACCAAGAATATGTATGTAAAAGTGGTAAGGAGAAATCAAAGAGTTTTCAGTCCGTCTCTCATGCAACTTTGATCTTAGCCTCCCCATCATCTTCTTAAAGAGCACTTGTGACTCAGATAACCTCTTTCTGTATGCCACTTTTGATTATGTTAAACAGTACACAATAACACAACAAGTGATTACGCTTTATATATGCTTTGAATGAAGATGAAAACAAAGGGTTAGCTCAGCGACAGCCATGAGCAAAATTMATTTTTTTCCTAAAATTTATGGGTGTTACTGACACATTTCCAAATGCTTTAAAGGGGCAATGTTATGTGTTTCTCAGGCTTACATTTAAATATTATACCAAAATAAAGTATCTATGTCACCTTTAGCTGTTATTAAAATTCTGTTTTTATGCTTAAATAGAAAATAAACTTATCTTCTCATCACTTCCTCTTCTAAACACCTTGAAATTGGCCTCTGTCTCTTTGAGAACCAACTTCCGCTTCTGTCTCGCCCATTTCGGGGGGCTGCCATGATGCAGTTTACTTGGCATCTGAAAATACATTTCCTCAAAGGTATTTTTAATCTGAAAAGGGCTACACTGAGTGAGAACTAATGCTGAGAGCTCAGCAGTCAAAGTTTCACTTTCACCCGAGAGCCTGCCGGAGTTATAGGCAGGGTATGTGGAGGGGCTCCGCCATGAAGGAGCTTGGCATAAAGACACATCCCAGGGGCGTTTCTGGTCCCCACCTGTCGTTTTGCTCCTCAGCATGGCTTCCTAAAAACGCTGTGGGATTTCTCAAACATGCATGAATGAGTCAGAGCAAGGCTTTGGGCATGTTTTTTATGAGAGTATAACATTATAACATGATATAAAAATCAAAGAAGTTGATTTTACATGATATTGCCTTTTTAAGTTTGTGTAAAGCTACAGGGGTTAAACAATGAAACTGAAACACYTGGTTTTAGACCATAACTTCCCTTTCAGACAGCTTCCTCTTGCGTCCACAGTTAATCCTGTTGGATGTGGTTCRTCCTTCTTGGTGGTATGCTGACATTACCCTGGATACTGTGGCTCTTGATRCATCACAAACACTTGCTGTCTTGGTCACAGATGCACCAGCAAGACGTGCACCAACAATTTGTCATCTTTTGAGCTCTGGTATGTCACCCATAATGTTGTGTGCATTGCAAAACTGTGCTCTTACCCTGCTAATTGAACCTTCACATTCTGCTCTTACTGGTGCAATGTGYAATTAATGAAGATTGACCACTAGGCTAGTCCACTTTACAATTTAGCCATGAAACYTCCCACACTAAAATGACAGATGTTTCAGTTTCATTGTCTAACCCGTGAATGTCAGAAATCTGCTCTTATGTGATTCAAACAAGAAACATGAGCTGTTGTAATTACCATTTGGGGAAGTTAGATGCATAAACATGGAAGCACCTTTATTTGTCTTATCTTTCTGAACTGCTTAGAAATAAAAAAATAAAATATACACTCTTTTGGTATGCTATGAATTTTGATAGCAATTTCACAAAATGGAAGCATTTGCAAAAAAACCTGAAAGACAAAAATGAACGGAGATCAATGAGCTTTGGTGACACGTGTGGTTACCATGGTGACCATAATGAGCCGACAGCAGCAGCTTTAAACGCTCACTTTGATCTTGGTTATCTTTACACTTCTTTTACAGCTTCTTCATAGAACTGTAGGCAGTTTTTGATTTTTGAGCATTTTGAGCAGTATAAACACTAGAACCCTTCAAATCTTTCTTGTTCACTTCACCCTCAAGTCATCACCGTCTCGTGATGATTCATGATAGCATGAACCTTTACGCATACTGTTCTAGTTAAAGTSAGTAGTATCATCCAGATCCCTGAATTAAGATTTATTGTAGGGACGATTATGACTTCATTACAAAAAGCTCAACTGTGTGCATGTTACACTGATATTCCATATGTTCAGTGTACGAGTCAACGTTAACAAGTGGACCYGCTGCACCAACTGTTCATAAAGCACCATTTAGCAACAGCATAGCAGATGGCGGGTGGTTTTGCCATGGCACAGTGTTGTGCTATATACAGATAGACAATTTGGGAGATTATCATAAATCAGTGCTCCCTTCTAAACAAGACCATAAACAATTGCATGTAAGTCAGTGAGGAAACACTGCACACCCTTTACCTACAGCCAAAGCAGTGACACTGTTGCTTATGAGCGCCAGGGATGAGTTAATGCAGGAGGTAAACACTGCATCCTTATGAGCTCAGCATAAGAGATTAAGGCTGTTTGGAGCTGCGTCTCGAGTGCTGTAATGTGATAACAAGGAGGAAGAATATTGTTTTGGTTGTTGCTGAACTGGCTTCATCAGCATGATACAATAAGCCGGTGGATAAAATKCAATGTCGTCGACGAAACCTATCAATGAGAGTAAAACACATTACATCTAATATATGAATGAGTTCCCATTTTCACACAGCAAAGTGTGAAACAGTAATTATCCTTAAGGCACTGTCATTAAACAAAAATACATTTATTACTCTGATTACAGAGCAAATGCCCTGACAGCTGTACATGCCACGGATGTTTGCAATGCATAAAGATGTTTGAACACTGTCTGGATGTGTTGAGGTAATGCAGGTAGCTCTGACTTATGTCACCAAACTTTACTGAAGGGCTATTCAACTAAATTACTCTAGAGGCCACAGTTTTCTCAAAACCAACWGCTCTGGGGTTGAACATTTGGAGCTCAATGATGGTAGTGGAAACAATGCATTATGTAAAAATACAAGTATTAAAGAGAAGTCCTGATTCTTGCAGGGGGTACATTCTTAGCGGGCCCACAAAACTGTGAAAAAAAGTGAATATTGGATGAGGTCCAGAAAAGGCCTACAGTGCGTTTGGGGTGGCATCTTGATGAGGTAAGAACGAAACAAAAACATGAGAGCTAAACAGTTAGCAGCCAATCACCACGCAATACTGTTAGAAGGCAAAGGCTGCACTCCCAGGCAGAACGTGGGCAAAGGGCATTTGTCACATTCTGTACTATATTGTTTTTTTTTAATGGAACTGAATTTACAAAATTATATTATTCTTAATAATTTAGCTTGGAAACTCACAAAAAAAACAGGAGAAAAAATAAATATCATAAAGATTACAGCAGACTACTAACAGTTCCATTAAAAAAATCTATGAAAGACTTTTGAAAAACTGCGAAAGGCAACTTTGTGGGGCTTCACTCCATTATCTTGTACATTTTAAATATGTTTACTTTGTTGCATTGAATTATAATTGTAAAATTAATTATTGCTTTAAAAGCTATTTTGTTGTCAAATTAAGTAAAAAGAAAAAAAACAACAACCCCAATGTTTTTTTTCTTTTGAGGGGAGCTCATTGGTGGGCCATTGAACCCGTGAGCTGAATCTGGCCCATCAGTTGAATGGCCCTGCTTTACTATATGCAGTGTGTTTGAATCCTTCTGATCACTGCTGCCAGTTACTATTACTGTCATGTTACTCTGCCTTCAGTCCAGACCTCCATTGCAAGAAAGAGCTGTGATCTCAGCGGGATTTGCCTGGTTAACTAAAGGTAAATAAATAAATTATTGATGCTTTGAGCATTGCAGTGCCGATGGGTTGAGACTTCATCTACAACTTCTTTAAAACGATCCTGATTCTTTTCCAATGCTGGACTCGCCTCACTGCAAATAATAAACAATCCAAAGCACATTTTGCGAGTTTTAACATCTTTCAGTCAAACATTTAAACACGGGTCTGGTTGAAATTATTTGTATCCAGGGCTTCATTGTGCAACAATGATAGAAAGATTATTTGATGAATTTCTCTTCTTTGCAGCTGGCTGATCTTTTTTTCCCTGGCTCAGCTCAATGGTCAGGGAGTAGGAGACACAAACCCCTGCCAGCACTGACTACAAAGGTGCCTAACAACCCCCAGGGTGTTTGGTGTGTTCTTGWCCTGGCTTGTAGGCAAAATCTTTGACAAGTCTGACTTTGCATCCAATGCATAAATTCATCACAATATCTGAACCAGTTCAGTCTGTGTCCACATTTTACATTACACACAATATGGCATAAACTGAAAGTACATGCTGAGGATTCAACAACTATGAGACAGATGGTTAGCACTCGGGCTGTCACCATATATTTTCATACTGGACAATGTGTAGCTGAGAATGTTCACATTAGTCATGCCTGCAAAGCTCGGAGCCAACTGCCAACATGCACAACCCAAAGTGTAGCTCTCTTACTRCTATTTCTGGACATAGAAGGCATGCATGCTTCCTGATGCATTTGTATGCAAAGCAGTTGGTTTTTATCAGGTCTGTTTGTTTGCATCATATTACTGAGCTTCAGCTGAAAAAATAACAAAATTCCATCATTGTTACAAATCAAAACACATGCACCATGTACTGGTCCTTACTGTTCACTCTGAACGAGTTCAGGAAGATAAACTCCTTCTGAGTCCGAGATGGCACATAAATTAGTTTAGGATAGGTTTTATTTGTTCCTCTAGATTGCTGCTAATTTGAAATTAATGGGGAACAATGGACATAGTGATTTGAGTTGACAGCAGGGAAACTAGCAAAACATGTTGATCAAGCCACTTCCAATAACACTTTGAAGTTTATCGTTTATGAACTCAACAGCTTTCCAATTTAAGTTTAATTTAAATTTAATTTAAATTTATTAATTTTGGGGCGAAAATGTGTGTCTCACCTACTTGTCCACTTGAACTGTCTGATTAAAGGAGACATGTTTTTAAATCCTTCTCATGACACTTAAGGCAGGTGTTTGCTGGATTATTGTCCATAATCTGGCTCAGTGTCTGGCCATTGTGACTCTCATGCACTATACTGAGAAGTTACTAACTGTTGAACTTTAGTTGACGTCTCCAGTTCCTCGCTTCCTGGTTCTACTTCTCGTCTCTATGCTCAAGGACTCAAGACTTTGGAGCTGCCTATGACAGTACAATATACAGGTGCTGGTCATAAAATTGAATATCATGAAAAAGTAGATTTATTTCAGTAATTCCATTTAAAAAGTGAAACTTGTATATTATATTCATACATTACATACAAACTCATATATTTCAAATATTTATTTTGTTTAATTTTGATGATTACAAATGACAACAAATGAAAATCTCAAATTCAGCATATCAGAAAATTAGAATATTACTGAAGACCAATAAAAACAAAGGATTTATAGAAATGTTGGCCAACTGAAAAGTATGAACATGAAAAGTATGAGCATGTACAGCACTCAGTATTTAGTTGGGGCTCCTTTGGCCTGTATTACTGCAGCAATGCGGCTTGGCATGGAGTCGATCAGTCTGTGGCACTGCTCAGGTGTTATGATAGCCCAGGTTGCTCTAATAGTGGCTTTTAGCTCTTCTGAATTGTTGGGTCTGGTGTATTGCATCTTCTTCTTCACAATACCCCATAGATTTTCTATGGGGTTAAGGTCAGGAGAGTTTGCTGGCCAATTAAGAACAGGGATACCATGGTCCTTCAACCAGGTACTGGTAGCTTTGGCACTGTGTGCAGGTGCCAAGTCCTGTTGGAAAATGAAATCTGCATCTCCAAAAAGTTGGTCAGCAGCAGGAAGCATGAAGTGCTCTAAAACTTCCTGGTATGTGGCTGTGTTGACCCTGGACCTCAGAAAACACAATGGACCAACACCAGCAGATGACATGGCACCCCAAACCATCACTGACTGTGGAAACTTTACACTGGACTTCAAGCAACGTGGATGAAGTGCCTCTCTTCTTTTCCTCCAGACTCTGGGACCTTGATTTCCAAAGGAAATGCAAAATWWAMTTTYWTYWKAGAAMAWRAMWTWRGACCACTCACCAGCAGTCCAGTCCTGTTTCTCTGTAGCCCAGGCAAGACGCTTCTGACGCTGTCTGTGGTTCAAGAGTGGCTTGACACAAGGAATGCGACAGCAGAAACCCATGTCTTTCATACGTCTGTGTGTGGTGGTTCTTGAAGCACTCACTCCAGCTGCAGTCCACTCTTTGTGAATCTCCCCCACATTTTTGAATGGGTTTTGTTTCACAATCCTCTCCAGGGTGCGGTTATCTCTCTTGCTTGTACATTTTTTCGACCACATCTTTTCCTTCCCTTTGCCTCTCTATTAATGTGCTTGGACACAGAGCTCTGTGAACAGCCAGCCTCTTTAGCGATGACCTTTTGTGTCTTGCCCTCCTTGTGCAAGGTGTCGATGGTCGTCTTTTGGACAACTGTCAAGTCAGCAGTCTTCCCCATGATTGTGTAGCCTATAGAACTAGACTGAAAGACCATTTAAAGGCCTTTGCAGGTGGTTTGAGTTAATTAGCTGATTAGAGTGTGGTACCAGGTGCCATCCATTTTGAACCTTTTCACAAGATTCTAATTTTCTGATATGCTGAATTTGAGATTTTCATTTGTTGTCATTTGTAATCATCAAAATTAAATGAAATAAACATTTGAAATATATGAGTTTGTATGTAATGTATGAATATAATATACAAGTTTCACTTTTTAAATGGAATTACTGAAATAAATCTACTTTTTCATGATATTCTAATTTTATGACCAGCACCTGTAATCAAACTTAACATTTCCACAAAGGTCCGTCCTGTCACACACTCCAACTTCTGCATTATTCACCTGATCACCTTGATCTGTTCAGGCATCTGGAAATCCTCTGGACCTCCTCCTCACTACGTTTTAAAGGAAAGGCACATGTAAATCTGTTCTGAATTGTTGTGGGATTAACACAAATTATTCTGCCCCTGGATACTCGCAGATACCTTCTGAGTACCTGAAAGTCTCCTTTGTAAATAAACACGTTTTACTCACCTATTGTCTCTTGTGTCACAAATGGAGCTCTAGGTTTTATTAAATACACACCTAGTGTGATAGATCTGATGAGGAGGAGATAGCTGCACTTAATGAGACAGGAAACAGGTGTGAGTGGGTGTGGCAGGACTGAGGAGCAGATGCTGAACTGAAAAAAAAAAAGAACTGAGAAAATGAACTGATACAAGGAAACTCAGAGGGACAGAATCTAAAAAATAAACCAAATAATTTTTCTTCGAATGTCCTAGATGACACAAATCTACACCAAGTATTAACTGCTTATACAGATTGTGTATGTGGAAATACATTTGGAGCCATTTGAAAGTCATAAATGATCCATTTCAAATCTCAGCAACCAACACAGCAAGCACCTGCATCAGTCACCTTCATGCTAGTGCAGGAAGAGGAGTGTTCACGTCTTTAACACACACTTAAAGACTGAACTCTAACCAGCGCATGCCTCAGTTTTTTCTTTGTTACAATCATAAACAACTACCTTCAGCACTAAATATGGCCTTTCAACAAGAATTTATGTTTAAATGAGCCAGTTAGGTCATTAATGGATCGAACAAGCTGGCGCTAAAAGAACCATAAGTAATTTTTAGAAAAACACTCTTACAGTATGAACCCCTTTGTTCAAGTGAGATTTTTTTTCTGTCAGTTTGCAAATCAGCATTGACTGTGCAAGGTTGGTGTCAGTGCTGGTTCCAGCGGGTTACTTTTGTGTAGACTGAAAAGAACATCTGTGATCTAATAATATCCACATATATCATGCATATTTCATGTGTTTTTACAGCTATTTCTCAAACCCACTTTGGTGAGTCATTTAGTCTTACATTTGGAGGTCACTACACACCTTGGCAAATCAGGCTCCATTTCCTGCTCAAATTACAGCTTATGTATGATTCACGAGCAATACACACGTTCTAATTTGACCATGCTAAAATATTAAACACAAAGATGACAAATGATGAGGGAAGCATTAGTTCCGCGATTCAATCATATCAAAGATTTGAAAGTGGAATGTAAATCACACAGTTTACCACAATTATATAAGTGACACCAGCTTTCTTATGCCACCATTCAAACAATGATCTATGGATGACACCAATTACACTTTTCGGCAAATTTGAGCAACAAGKGAATCTGATTTCTTTTCTATGACAATAGATAAAGAAATACAGCGTTGCTATTCTTCGTTTGTGAGGGGTGATATGATGAGGCAGCAGTTAGAGCAGTTGCCTCACATGAAGCATGAAGATCACAGAATTGAGTGGAGTTTCCATGTTCTCCTCCTGCACATGCAGGTTTCCTCTCACAGACCAAAAAACCTGACTGATAGAWTCATTTGTCCCCAGGTGTGAYGAGAGTGTGAATAGTTGTTTGTCTTTATGTGGCCGTGTCATAGACTTGTGAATTGTCCCGGATGTACCCCACCTGTCGCACAGTGACTATTGGAAATGGGCACCAGCTGCAACTCTGAACAGTAAAGCGGGCAAAGAAAATGGATGACTAGTTGTTTGTGAGGGACAGACAAAATATTTAAAGGGGTCACATCATGCAAAATTCACATTTTTTAGCGATTAAATGCATTTTGTTGTGTACTTGAAGTTTCTAAGAGTGCAGAAAATTTGAATTTTGGTATTCCTTGTGCTGCGTAGATATCTTTATATACTGTTTGTGTTTTATTTTCCAACCCGTTCAGTTTGATCTATTTTCCATTATGTTTTCTGAATTATCACATCATAGTATGTGCGCCGGAACTTCGAAATAAAGTCATGAACTTATACCAACTAAAATTTTGTCATCTTCACTCTCCTCCGGCTCTGGGTCAGACTCTGACTCCAACATGTAAAACTGGATGGACAAGTCTTCCGCTGATGACGTCTTTTAATGATGCCACTATATAAGCCATAAACCTCTCAATCAAGCTACAATGGACCACTCTGAAAGCTGGAGGGTGGGTGGGCTGTAAAGCACCTCGTTTGGATTTAAACAGATGAGTTGATCTGATTTTGACCTCAGAAAAGGGGTGAAAGAGGGGCTTGTGGATTTAAAATGAGGAGTTCAGATCAAAGCATTACAGTTTCACTTTATGTAAACCCCCATCAGAATGATTTAAATTTGAAAAAGAAGGATTTAAGAGTGTCTTGTTTATGCATTTGTTGTCAGTTGGCAGTGACCTTGTGCACATGTAATAATGGTTGAAGTAATAGTTCATATTATTTGAAGTTTGTTCTGTGAAAAGGTTATGAACAATTATTGTAATATAATTTAATTTTGATGGTTTGAAGATGTCCAGGATTAATGTGAATTGCAGGCATTTTCCATTTCAAAATCCTGTTATAAACTGTAAGGACCATTTGTTTGCTTTTTCAGTGAGGCCAACATTAAACATTATTTCTCCAAAGTGAGGTCATTCAAAGATATGTCTATACAAAAATAAAGAAAAGTACATTACTGTTTTTTACAGAACCCAACATCAAAGGAGCTGACCCATGATTTATATATTTTAACAAAAGCCTAATTTAATAGCTTCAAAACCAAACAGCTGCCAAACATAACTGAAGTTTGAAAGTAGTCAGAAAAAACCATTTCAGTCGTGAGTCTTGTTTTATAAATGGTCCTTTTGGTCTTCATATGCCAAGTCTGCACACTGTTAAGTAATAGGTACCTCTGGGTTTGTACAAGCTAAGCCTGTAAGAGAGTGCTTAATTTGCACTAGCATGAGAGCAGAACAAGCTAAATTATCTTGAGATTAAAAAGATCATAAAGATGATCTAATTGCGACGATTTAGGAACATAATGTCAATTTTAGTCATCTTACTCATGTCAAATATGTGTTTTATGAAATACCCCTGAAAAGGAAACACCAGTTACTATCTGGTGGATGGTTATTGTAACTTTTCTGCATCGACTCAGAGCTGGAAAATGGATGCTGGAGGGGTGGAAGTTTTAAAATGCAATATAACAGCATGAGAAAATGACAGTATTATAAGTAGTGTAGCAGCAGGCCTATCGCAAAAGGAGGCTGTCATCCCAAGAAAAACAGCACTGTCCATCTTTTTTAGCAAACTCCCCCAAACAACACATGCATATTTCCAGTGACAGATCCCTCCAGAAGCTGCAGGACTTATGACACTTCTTCAATATGAGCAAAGGAGGATGTATGACGTTGATATACAGCCATACAGTTAATGAAGGGCAGAGGGMAGAAAAACAAAGTGTTGGACTTAAGAGAAAATATATCCTCTTTTCTTTTTTCCTTCAGTTTGAATTAATACATAACTATAACTATAAATAACCAACTAAAAACTTACTAAACTTGAAACTATTGTATGATTGGCCTTTTTTTATCAACTAATTAACTTTCTGAGTCAACCCTATTCAAGATGTTGACTTTACCCAACACTAAAATTGGCTACAGCTGTCAGTTCTTCAGATATTAAGCTAACATTTGACATGGTACACGTTGCACAACATCTTCACTTAAAAACAGTTTTTTCAACTGTTACAGCCAAAACAGTCTATCAGCAAAATATTACATTAACCACTGGACAAATGAAATTCTTAAAATTTATTAACTGGATATGTTTACACTTGATTAACCTTTAGTCAGTACAATTCAAGCTGGATAATTGAAAAAGGGCTAAAATTTAATAAAACATACCAACACTCAGTGTGACATCTCACAATATTGCATGAGATGTCATTTACAGGGTTTGACCAAAACAGCTTTGGGTCTATCCCCTCCCATCATTCATCATAAGATATTCTTAATTTAACGGGGTCACTTACGTAAAATGCAGCGTGAGGTATGCATTCCTTTCAGGAGTACTGGGTCTTTATTTACTTATTTTATTTCAGATGACACTCAGACAAATTTGGCATTTAAAGGGTTATTCACAAGAAGAATCTCAAAGATTGCCAATAAAGTATCTCTCACAGTTTTGCACAGTCAGCAGTCTGAATGGCTGACAGGAGAGGTAACTTCGTTCATGCTGTGTTAACACATGAATACATTCCCTGTGTTTGGCTGTTTTGGGAAMCTGAACCCAATCTAGTCTCACATTTTAGGTCAAAGTAGCATAACTTACTGTAGTTTGTTCTTCTAAAGAATATATGTACTGAAGTTTAAAATAGTGTTCACTCAAATATACTTCCTGTTACAAATAACTGATTAGTGTTGCCTTTTATATGCTTGCAACAAGCCAGGTCAGTATTTTCTATACATAACCTAAAACAGGCATTTTGGCCTGAGTGGGTGAATGAAAGGCTGTAGTTAATCAATAGTTTTACCACAACGAAAATCTGAAGAAACAAACCATTTTTTCCTCATTAACACTTCAACATTTCCTCTTGACCAGGCCTGCTTGACTACATGCAACAATTACTTGACACATAATTATGCATAGGTGACAAAATATTTGCATAAATGAGAGTTGTTCTTAGTCAAACAGTTGAGCTCAGGCTGACTGTTTAAACAGAACTTGAGTTGAGTGTTTTAACTGGGTCACGGTCTATGCTTTGGTTGCATTATCTGCCTGAGCTCACTTGCCTATATCCCATCCACGTATTGCCTGTAATTTCATCAAACTTCCATGTGTGTAATTGAATATCTTTTTCCAGAGAGTTCTCTGTGGGATTGCAGCAATAATTGTACTAATGGCCTCATTTGGGCGAACTACGATGGCTTCATTAAAAGCGTTAAAGGCAAACTAGCATGCAAAGCTTGTACAATGACCAAGGCCATTTTACAGATGTCAGCATTTCATGACTTACCATGCCACAAGCAAAAACGCTGTAGAAGGGATCCAACGTTGGTGCAGTTTGGATGAAATATCTGTAGCTTAAAGCCTTATGTCTCCGGCAGCCATGACAAATGATTAACTCTAATCATATGTCTCCCAACTCAGAGACTCATGAATCATTCCGCATGAACAGATTAATAGCTCATAAATCTTGCGAGGTACATTATATCTCCGCAATTAGAGCAGTCGAGCTGCAGCACAAGTCTCATGGTATATTCAAAATGTTTGGTGAATATTAGAGTGAAAAGAGCAGTTAGGATTGCAGAGAGGAACTGCCTCTCGCTGCAGAGATACATCACAGCCATCGAGTGGGGCTCCAGTAATGACAGAGAGAATACCAGGGAGGGAAATTACAGCACTTGATGTGAATGATGCGCTGGTTCTGCCACAGTTATCAAAATACAGAGAATCTCCATTAGACCATTTATAGATGAATGTGGCTCTTTGAGGATGTTATCATTATGAGCCATTTGTTCTGTGGAATACGGCCTCATGGAGGCTCAGTGTAACACTGGATGAATGACAGAGATGCTGTGTAGGCAGGAGGAGCAGAAACTTGTTTTAATGTGTATTAAAACAAACAGAACATTAGAAAGAAAGAGAGTTTTTCATGCTTCAGTAATGCCACTAATGTTTTAGTAAGTATTTTTAATCATTGTAGAGTTTATTATTTTAATGTGTTGAAAAGAGGAATAATATTCAGCATCATGTCATTAGGTATTGGCAGGATTACACATTGTAAAAGGCTATGTCCACATCATCAACTGCTTGGTGAGTAAAAGCAAACTACATCATTTCAAGAAGCAACATGGTAATTACTTGTGCAAAAAAGAATCTCGTTATTTTTGGTTGTTTATTTATTTATTTATTTATTTATTTATTTATTTATTTATTTATTTATTTATTTTGCTGCACAAAAATATCAGGAACCTATTCAAGAAGTGATCTATTTTAGGGTTAAAATTTTTATTTCTCTTCATCTAAACTGTAGAAATAATTATTTAAACTTAAGTTTAAAAAAGTAAATTTTACCACTATGTAGATATGTCACACTGTGATTTTATTGTGAATTAGTAGTTCTCAAACTTTTCCTGGATAAATAAATGTTAAATAAAAATAAATAAATGAAGCTTTGTCTTGCCTATAACATTTTTATATATTTTTAATATATTTTATTATGAGTGTGGTATTTTTCAAAATTGAGCATAACGTTTCATCAAAATGTCTACAATTCTTGCATCTCCGAACATAATACAATCAGTCTAAAACACTGGCATAAAAAGTGGTGAGGGTTTTCCTTCAAAAATATTAAGTTTTTAAATAAATCTCATTGGTTTTTTAATTTTTTTTTTAAAATTTTTTAAGGGTGTCAGGCTCGAAACGTAAGAACCGGTGGAAGTCATCTGACAACCTGGTTTTCAAAATAAATAAATAAATAAATAGATAAATAAATAAATAAACACCCATAGCGTCTGGAAACATAAAGGCAGAAACCGCACCGTTTTTGCCGACCGGTGGAACAGAGACTGTTAAGGGGCACTTTAGTTTTATTCAGTGGTGAGCACAGTTCCACTAAAGCACCAATAGGGGAACTAATTTCCTGATTAGTGCTTTAGGGCTTTGGCTAATTTTAAAATTTAGTAGTGGATTAGCACTTGCAAAATATATAAGCTAAATTTAGAAGCTCTAACTGAGATCTATAAATGTTATTGATCAACATTAATGTTAACAACGGAGGATGAAAGCTGTCACACATTTTGTTCATATGTGTGTCACTTATCCACAAGGTGACAATATATGAACCCAAACACGGCTGTGGAATGTCAATGATAAGTCTTAAGAGAGCAACATGGCAATATGTGACTCATGTTGTGTGTTGAAAAATGTTCATGGGTTGACTGGGTTATTTTAGTGCTTCAGTGCTTTATCTTTTGCTAAAAGTTTCAGTGTGTTAGTGCTTTAGAATTAGGGGACCTAAATATTTGAGTTAGTGTTTTAGGGCTAGTGGAACAAATTTTTAGATTAGTGCTGTCTAACACTAGCTGTGTTTCCATTGCAAATGTGCAAAAAACATTGTCGATATTCTGTTAATGTCGAAAAACACAGTTTCGCAATTGTGTTGTTTCCATTAAGTAAGAAATGCTATTAAAGTCACGCATGAATACATTTGTTCTCGCGATAAGTCATTACAAACATGGCGGCAACGGATGTAAACACAAAGCATATTGCTGACGTGACACTAGCGCTCATGATCAGCCTTCARAGGAGACGTCTGCGTCTTATCGAGGCTTTTGAGCGACAAGCCTTTTATACTTRGGAGCGGCTACGTATGCGGTGTTTTTGGGAAATTGTAGTCAGTGAGTTCACTACTTTCTTTTACTACTTCATTGATTTTACTACTACTTTTATTTCCTGTTATCTTCTTCTTCGTCGTCTTTTTCGCCAGTAGAAACATCCTGTTCTTGATAACGTGACTCCCGTGATGGGAAAAAACTGTTTCCATTGCAGTTTTGTGAAATACACCAATTTCGATACGGCTGAAAAACCACCTCATCTTAGCGTAAAACCATTTAGTCGAAAAACGTATTTTTTTCTTTTCAAAATTGACATGTTTCCGTTGAACAAATTTATTTTCGAAATTCTAATTTGTGCATTTTCATGGTCAATGGAAACACAGCTACTGGTTTTATTTTTTTAAATGTGCTATTAAAGTTATTTAATTGCTAATTTCAGTTTTGAAATGAACATGTAATACGATTTTTTTTACTTGTGTGGAAAATAATCTCATTGCTTGTTTTTCAAACTGAAAACACAAATAACAAGATTATGTAAACTTTTTTTTCTTCCCAGATAAGAAGACAGCAGGGACTGTTTATCCAAACAATCCTCAAATGTTCTGCTTGGTAAAACAAAGATAATTTCCTGCCATTAGTGTTACATTCCCCAAAATAATTATAGAAAGTTTAAACAGAAGAGTGAGTATAATGCGTTTACATGGTTGGTTGTGGAAACAAAACACTTTCTTTTCCTGAGACTGGTTGATTATTCCTATAAAGTCCCGGCCACTAAAAGTGCATATTTTAATTCTTAGGAAAATATCATTTCTTGTCACTTTGCCAGTTACACACAGAGACTTAGTGTAAACTTAAAAGGTAATGAAAAACCAAATGTTCACAACTAACATAACACAAATAACAAAAAAAAAAAACTTAAAAGAAGCACAAATTGAAAGATAAGACTTCATCAAGTTTGGCCAAGATAAAAAAAGGTCAGAGGTCATATAAGAACAACCAAGGCACATGTTCCTGAGGGTTAGCAACAGGTGTGTCAGTTGAAGCAGGAGATAGCTGAGTAGGCTGGACAGGAAGCAAGTGAAGAATGTACCGCAGAAACGTCTCCAGGGGTTCTGGAAAAATTGGAATACCTGCAGGTTCTAGAACAAGGAACTGGGAACTGGAGCAAAAGGGTTTGGATCACGTTAAACAGATTATCCTAAACAACTTAAGAGTGTCTCCTCACCATACAAGGTGAAATGTCTGTGTAGATCATCAGGACTTGGACCAGCAGCCCATCTACAGAGCTCTGGATTTAAACACAAAAACTTTTGTAAGCTGATGCTTGGGGTCATCACATTGGCAGCACATATGTACGATGCTATCTATACGATGCTGTATGTGAAAAATACCTTAAAACAGGCTGAATACGCTACAGCTTTAAGCAAAAAAACTGGGGTCGTGACCATTAAGGGATCACTTAAATTTGGTTATCTCTCTGAAAACCCAGTCAACTATATATTTTTCAGTGGGTCATCTGCATTTCTGCTCCTCTCCCCTTAGCACACGGTTATGCCTCCACAACGGTAATAGCCGACGAGCAATTCCAGATGGAAATCTAATAGCATAAGGTGACCTCTTTTGCATCAGACCATTTTTGCGATGTTTTCCCTCAATTCTCTGGTGTGTCGGTATAAGAGAGGTGAAATTGAATTTTCCTCCTCCTCTTTCTTGTTTATTGTGTTAGGCCGACGCCTGCACACACCCACACCAAATGATAAATAAAAGAGAAGCATTTCATATGTGTGTTTGTGAAACTGTGTAAATTAAAGCTTTCTTCCCTCTCTTGCGTGTGAGTCTGCAGCAGTGCATACTGTCGGATAATGAAGTCACTTTGATTTTTGCAGCACAGTGGTAACCGTGTGGCGTTATACTCCTGTCTTTGTGTGAAAACTGAACGTACTATCTTTGATCTCTGTGCTCATTTAGGAGGCAAACCATTATTCTCTGCCTCATTCTCAGAATTGTGCACAGGTCCAACAAGCCACAGCCGATAGCACTGCTGAAATATATGAAGCAAGAAGTTCAATAAAACATGAATTATGCTGCGTCTTTTTTGGTAATGATTCAAAGCATTTGGAGATAAGTAAAAGCATTCATGTTTTTGTCAGTGGCTGCTGCGATACAGTGTTCTTTTTTACTACACTTTCCCATTAAAACCGTTTTGCTTTGAATAATAYGTTAGATCTGTGGAAGCAGAGTGAGCGAGGCGCTGTCATTCGCTGCCAAAAGGCACTGGCTGCAAAACAGAGCACTGACCCGACGTTAAGGTCCGTAACGTGACTGTGAATATTCATCAAGTTTTGGAATTCATATCTGTACTCAGAGCTAAACAGAAGGGAGCTCAATTACAGATATCAGCTGTCTATTGTGATGCTGCCACAGGAACAAAAAGTGGAATATTTAGGGCCATAAATGCCTGTTTATGAAAGCTGATTTATTCAGCTGTGTGGTTTTGAATCAACGCAACCCCTGGGGACTCTGATGTAGACCATGGGGAAATTAAATCATAATCTTCACTGGATCAATTGCACACAGTTCCCTTGAATATGTGATTATTTAATTTTACACTTTCAAGTACACACATACACACAAACAAATGTGTACATTCAATGATGTTAAAAAATAAAACAAAACATAAAAACGACTCAAATGTTGTCAATTTAGTAGATACTGTACACAATAATTTAGAATGGTTACAGCTGACAGTCATTCACAACTTGTTTCAAGTGTTACTCTGTGCAATATGTTAAAACTCCAGCACTCACAAAGTCATTTATAAAACACTGGACAGATGTTAAGAAAAGTTTCAGAAAGTAATAACTAGCTGGACAACTATACTTGATTAACTGGAAATCCATCAGAAACATGTGTTGCCACAGTTATTCGACTTTAGTCAACACAAAAATGYCTRTAACTTTGTAAATTKGACATATATTTATCAAAAATTAAGRGGTACCAAGRGTAAAATAAAATGTAAAAAAGTCACTATCACTTCCTGAATGTAAAATCCAAGTAAATAAACAAAACAAAACAAAACTACATGGTCTTGTTATTAAGCCAACTGTTCTTACATTTTGTCAGTTTTTATAAAATGTTAAATTGTAAATTATAAAATGCTGGTATCTGTGCATCCTTAGTTATGACATCATCAAAAATCATCATCCTGCAACAAAAGCAAATGCTGACGCTGCTCTTCTTTCCTGAGACATCAAACTTGCAGTTGGTGTCCAAGCTGTGCTTCAAACTGCCGGACCACAGGGACCATCCTTTTCTTTTTAATAAAAATATTTTAAATAAAAAATTTAAATGGCTTCTTTAGCAGTGCTAGCTGTCATTTTAGTCTCAAAATGATGACATCACAACAAAAGCTGTGCATCAACAGAAAAGGTCTTTCCAAATCTTTAAAATGTAAGCTTTATCTTTTTAACTGCAAMATTTAAGATTTATTTTTTACATTTAGATTTTCACATTTAGATTCTGGATTTAACATTTACATGTAACATTTAAAAATGTAAGAACAGTGAGCTAAATAACTATAAAATGTTAGAAGATGTTCTTTTACACTCAGAAAGTGAGCCAAGCAGTAAAAAATGTGTTAACATTTTATTTTACACTTGACACCTCATATAAAATTGTTTTTAATAGCTGAGAATGTTTCAGGACACATACACTGAGGTTGTGCATAACATGGCAGTGCATGATAAATATACTGTGTGTGTATTATTATCACTGTGTTTAAATGCTCTGTTGTTACCGTGGACTCTGCTACTGTGTGTCCTGAGTCGGGACAGTGCTTAAAATACGTGAGGGAACCATCACTTCAGTTGAGGTTTGAGAGGAAATGGAGGGCGGAAGGGGAGGGATAGTAAAGCACAGTTTGGCGACTAATGAGGGAGACATTGAAGAGGCATGTGCTGTGTGATTAGTTTTTTAAACAAACCAGAAGCAGAAAGCCGCAGGGCAGGTACTTCTAGATTCACATGTCTGGATTCAAATAATGTGTGTTAATATCAACTCACTTCTCTACTGATCTGCACACTGTAGGAACGACACAAACTTGCCATAAACCATCGAGCAGAAGCACAGTGGACCTGATGTATAACTACAAGTTCTACTAGTAGTTTGGGAAATCTAGTGCAGCGTGCGTCTCTGGCTGACTTTAAAAATGACTGATTTGTACCGAAGCCCATGTGTGGAAATATGAAGACRTTGGGGACAATATAATACATGGCTTCCAAAGCATATAAAGCAAATACAGCCTTATTGAAAATTGATGAAACAAAGGAGAAATGGTCAATAAAAGTAAAAGACAGCCCTGTGGTTAAGGAACGACTTGATTTGTGGCATAGAATAAAAAGTGCAGTTTTCATCGAGTTACCATCTGTATTAGTTCACAAGGCGAGGAGAAAAGAAGTAAGCAACATCAAATATTAAAATATGTCAAATTTAATTCTACATTTTCAGTGCAGCAAATAAGAAGCCATGACATTGCAAACGAAAGTAAAACAGCTGCAGGCCACTAGGTTAAATGACTTATTGGTGCAGTGATTAACTAGACAAAGAAGTCGATATGTGTCTGCTCAAACATGCGCATACACACACGTTTGTGTATACAGTTTAAAATGCATATGAATGAAAATAATAGATGTGGACAGATGGAGCACAAAGGCTGACAGTTTTCATTAACCTGCAGAMTTTGCGAGACAAGATGTACCGAGACATTTTATGCACTGAAATGACAAGTATCTTCATAGGGCTGAGCAGCTGCTCCAACAGAGAAATGAGTTAAGTTTGAGTAAGTTTCTTAAAAAAAAAAAAAGAAAAAGTTCTCCAATGTGCCATTTAGAAAAGTGTTCATTGAAGTTTGACCAGATTGGATTTGTCAGTGTGCACTCAGTTTGAGGTCTCTCATTTCATTCAGTTTCTAACTTCCATGAGGTCACGCCAGAAGTTTTGCAGAGATTTCCTGAGGCCATCCTCATCTGTGTGGCACAGTGACTCAGGCTTTTGTCTTAGTGAAACCATGCCCTGCGTGTGTTTCCATCAGTCCTAAACCAGACTGAATAAAATAAGTCACAAACACAACAGGCTGGATTGAAAAGTTATTAGAGACTGCAGTGGCTCTCTTTAATTGCTCTCACTGTTTTGTTCTGAGAGCTGTCAGACTGGCTGCACTCCACTCCTCACTCCAGGCTCTCATTCCTTCTTGTGGCTATCCCTGCCGGTAATGATGAAAAATAATAGCATTGTTGAATGAAAACTCAGACCGCACTCATTTTGTTTCGATTTCGTGTTGAAAAAGCTTATCTGTGTAAATCAGTGGAATAAAATATCTTCTGTTGATTTCTAAATTTTTCAAAACTGATATGACTGGGGGGGTTAAGCAAAATTGACTCTTTTGAGCTTTATATGATGTTATAATGTAATTCCCTCATCAAAAACATGCCCAGTGTTGCTTTGACTCATTCATGTGTGTTTGAGAAATCTTTGAATTTCGGCTTGTGGACCATCAGAGCTCCCACAGTGCACTGTTGTGAACTTGTGCTGAAGTGGGACTGTTGGAAATGGTAGGAGGTTCTTAAATAGACAGATGCTAATTTCAAGGCATTTAGGTAGGCTATGATGTAAAGTCAAATTTATTTTTGAAACATATGTTTTATTAACAACTGAAGGTAACATAGCTACTTGATTGTGGTATATAATTGAATTAYGTGCCTGGAAAGTGCATAAAAACCCCATTTAAGAAAATCTAAAGCTGTCAGTACTGTTCTACGTTTTTTTTTCCCCAAACATTCTTAGCTTAATGTCTGAGTTATAGTCATTTTTGTGTTGGGTAAGGTCAGTCATTTGTGGTGGTCATCTTGAATTGGATTGGTCAATTAGTTGCAGTTGTGCATCCAGTGATTTCTTTGAGTGGTCCCTTRAAGTTTATCCAGTTGGTCATAAAATATTTTGCTAACACAACAAACAGCTGTCACTAAATTTAATGTTTACGTATGTATGTTGTTCATAAACTCAGTCATTTAAAATTCCAGAGACATAAATTACTCTTCTTCCTGTACCAGTGAAGACAGTAAAGTTTCCCTAAAGATGGGCTGAGACTGTTGAAGACCAATGATGTGAAAATGTGAAAAAATATACATTTTAAAAAAACTGAAATCACACTGAGCAACGTGTTTGCAACAACTCTAAACAGAATTTGAGCCAAAATGTGCTGCGAGTTTGCGGGGAGAAATACAGCTCCAGCATTCTAGATTTACAGAAACTAAATTGAGATAGGTTCATGATGGGCCCATTTTGAACTCATCTTGAATCCATCAAGATGGGTTCTGTATGRTGACAACGGCGTATTGACTGTTTTGCAAAAAATAAAAATTCCAGCAACGCAAAAGTAAGGTCCTGCAACCTTCACAGGGAATTTGCAAGCTCTTGAGATTGAGGAGCTTTGGAAACTCTCATGAATGTTGTTTGTAATTTGTTGCCATCAGCTGCAGCTCAGTGAAATTACCTTAAATCGGGAATGAAAATAAATTTGTTTCATATCAGTGAAAAACAACACAGTAGACAAAATTTGCTTAAAAACAGAGGAGAAGGAATGTTTCAAGCAAATCGAATGATTTTTTTAAAGTGTATTTGGAGCTTTTTCACATTTAGAACTGTAAAAACCTAAAGTCAGGAGGCCTAATGTTGAGCTCAATGGAGTGTTTGGTAGTTTTCTTTGTGGGAAAAACACCTCACATATGATATACTGTAGAGGACAAACTGCTCAGATCAAAATCAAAACTTCAGGAAAAAAATCAGATAATAATRCAAGAGATGGGGAGTCACTGAATGATATTAAAAGTACTGAATCACCAGTATTYCCCTCARCATTTGCCATTAAAAAAACGTTTCMATTTATGGCACTYTCAACACTGAAATCAAATTTCTGTTCATGACCTGATAGATAAAAAGAACAAAACTTGAAATGGTCTGAAAACTTTCTGTCAGCACAGTATGTAAACCTTTGCAATCTGCAAATGTTCCATTATCAATCTCATGAATTTGCATCCACATTCAGCCCCGAAGCTGTTACTGTGATTGCTGTTCTTTTCCTTTCTTCTAACAGCGCACCAAAGTAATTACCCGTGTTACTGCCGAACCGCAGCAGCAACATTTAGTCATGCACTCGTGTGTAAAAAAGTATATAAATATGTACAGAGTGCATTTTCAATATTGGATTTTCAAGCTCTGCTGATAATAAAAATGTTCTTTTGTACCTCTTCCGGTTCCTCACTCATCTGTACTCTGACAGGTATATTTGAACCTTGCTGGAGTTATTGTTGCATTGAGTGAATGGGCTAATTGCTGAACTGAGCACTCAGCCATCATGCAGCTACACT
This sequence comes from Austrofundulus limnaeus, assembly GCF_001266775.1. Taxonomy (NCBI): domain Eukaryota; kingdom Metazoa; phylum Chordata; class Actinopteri; order Cyprinodontiformes; family Rivulidae; genus Austrofundulus; species Austrofundulus limnaeus. The sequence continues at coordinate 3,129,506 of NW_013952405.1, forward strand.
GCACCTTCCATACAACCAAGCAGACATGAAACAATGAAGTCTGCTTCAGGAGTACAAATAAATCCAGTCAAAAAAAGAAAAAAAAAAAACCTAAGACACTGCAACCTGTACTTTATACCCTCTGTTATTATTGGTGTGAGTGTTGAGTCAGCATTCACATTATTTTTGCTCTGTTTTTATCTTCTTATGCTACTTTTTGGTTTTGGCTACCATTCGGYTATTTTTAGCTTTTAGCCAGCTTTCTTCTTATTTCATCCTGTATTTTTTTACTTTTAGCTTTTTCAATTGACTACTTATAGCTTTTAAACTTGCATTTTTTTGGCACATTTACCTTTTAGCTTGTCTTTGGTTACTAAAAGCTTAAACCTACCTTTTGCTGCACTTARCTTTTAGCTACTGTTGCTATTATTTAGTTTCCAACTAGCTTTTTGTTAATGTATCTACACATTTTCTTTCTTTAGGTGGAATGTTGCTATGTTTATCTTTAGCTAGCTTTTTGCTACTTTTAGTTAGCATTTTACAATTTATGGTTTTAAGCTGCTTATTATTAGCTGTAAGCTACTTTTTGCTACACTTAACTTTTACTTTTACTATTATTTAACTTCTAGCTTTTTTGAAAATTTACTGGGTCATTTCTTTCTTTAGGTGAACTGTTGCTATGTTTATCTTTAAACTAGMTTCTTGCTACTTTTAGCTTCTAGTTATCTATCCATCTATACCCGCTTATTCCTTTCAGGGTCACAGGGGTCACTGGTGCCCATTTCCAGCAGCCACAGCGCGAGAGGCGGGGTACTTCCTGGACAGGTTGCAAGTCTATCACAGGGCTTCTAGTTAGCATTTTGCTATTTATGTTTTTAAGCTGGCATTAAAATTGCTCAAGCTTTCATATAGWTTTAGCTTCTGTTAGCTTTCAGCCAGTGMTCTACATCTTTTAACTTKAACAAATCAGTTTTTGGCTTCTTTGGCAAATTTCAGCAAAGTCATCATAGTTCAGTATTCACACTTTTTTCACATTAAATGCAATTTCTTTAATGGTGTTTTATCTACAGACTAAAATTATCTGCATTATTATTATTTAGTTCACTGCTCTGCTTTCTGATAGCTAAWATATGTGTCAAATAGGCCTACTCATACCTGTTTTTTGTTTGTTTTAAATACATTCACAAGGTGAAGATGGCTTCAAGTAACTATAGCTTTAAAATCATCCCATCCCATCTAAATTGATCATTATTCAAAGACAGTGATTGTTTCCATTTCTACTCTTCCTGATCACTGGTTTTAAATTAATGTTTTCCAGCTGTCAGCTTTGCACTCATCACAGAGGAAAAGTCCAGTATCCATCAAGCACTGAGATAAAACTCCTCAAAGGAGAAATATCATCTCCTCTGTCCTGGCATTTATCATTTATTAATGACTGTAATTGTTTCTGGCACCAGTGAACATAGCACTCCAGACACTGGATATTAAATCACTTTATCACCCTGAATGAAGGCTGCAGTTTCCCCTGCATCAGACGACTGCTGACAGTTTACATTTTGGAACTTTTCATTGTCATTCATGCAGTAAGTCCAGCATTTTGGAAACCATTTTTTCATAATAAGATTTCCTGTAGATTCTTTTTTTTTGTTCATTTGTTCATTTCTTTTCTTCCTAAAATTATTTTTATGTTGGTTTTATTGGATGCAGCACATCCTAGATGTTGTGTAGTAGAATTGCAGGATATTAAAAGATGTCATTGCTCCTCCTGAGGCACCTGTTTGAAGTTCACTGAATGCTTCTCTTCTTTAATCATTTTTGAAAACAGTAAGTGAATTGRAAATAAACATAATTATCTGGGTGATGATTAGCTCAGCTGTCAGCATGAAGTGTTTGGCATGCTGTTYCACAACATATGGTTTAGGAATGTACAGTTTCTTTTCAGTTAAAAACTAAAATGCCAAATCCAAACTTTTTTCTGAGTCAATGTTTTCAACAAGGAGAAGTGAGTGAGAAAATGTGTACTTTTGTTTAGCCAGTAAAATAAATAAGTAAAAGTTTTGAGATTTAAAATCTAATTTACACGATTGTTTTGTCCAAAACATTAAGGAAAGAACAGTCATTMAAATCCTTTTTTTAATAAACTGGAAATAAAATAGTTCTTTGTTAACACCTGACAGTTTATTAATTAGTTTGAACAACAATTAGAGGCKTTAGACAAATGTAGAGTTTAACTTTATAGCAAAAAATTCTTTATTGCAGCTGGTTCTCAGACAGTGTTRTGTTTTTACTTATGGATAATCAGAGAAAACAAGAGACAGTATATGAGCCTTATACTTTTAGGGTACTTTTGTATTAATTTGCACTTTTTTGTCTGGTTTTTCAAACAATAAATGAGTTTACAGATGGCAGAACCCATTGGTTCATTTTGGCGTGGTGGATATATTTGGCAAACTTTTACATTAAAGCAGGCATCAAAAATTAGCCAGGACAAAAGAAAATGTGATGAGAAAATGGTAAACAGTATAAATAGCGAGAAAATCATCATTCACATAAATGACAATTCTGCACAGCAGCTCAACTGCTGAAATCTTTTCATGCCATAAATATTCTTGTGATTTTTCAAGGGTTGTAATCAGTTCAAAAAGCTGAATGGGCAACTGAGAGGTCCTCTGAGGCTGAATACTCTCCTGAAAATGAAGTGATCTGAATATTAACTTCGGTGCCAAGGGACAGGGGCCTGGGACCAGAAGCGTGAAGTGCAAAGAGAGTAAGATAAGGCCAACAGCTAAACTGGGAAGGTGAGAGGAGATGAAAAGGAAGTTCAAATACCCATGCAGTCTGATAAAAACCTGATAAGAAATCAATTAGCTACACCACATATCAGCTTGGTTTATCTGAGGCATCTAAAGATCTGCACTAAAGTTAACAGTCATGATGTGTGCCTGTTTTTCAGAGGTGTGCTGCCAGTCATTCTCAGTGAAGACTTTTATCTTATCGTTTATGATATAAAATATGTAGTGATATGATACCATACAATCTAAGATTTGATTTAAGTTCATTTGTAAAGTATTAGTGAACATTTTTATTTTATAAAGTTYACATATTTTATTTTTAATAATAACACATTTCAACACAAGTGAAAATCACTGTGCTAAACAAAACAAATCCATGACAAAAACAAACCACTTCAGGATCAAAACAACTAAAAATATCACATATAATAATTATACAACTATGTAATAGCAGAAAACATWATATAAAGAATATCAACTAAATGAYGGTTGCAHTCAAAGGAAAATACTAAAAACACAAACATGAAATGTTATAAAAAGCAGATAGCAGATAGAACACAGACAGATAAGAAGAAATTTTACAGTTGTTGGCCTGAGTCTAAAGTGAAATAATTACTCTTTTGTTCATTATAACAGGGAGTTTAATCTCATGCAGGGAAGAAAGAGCAAGGGCTAGTCATTAGTCATTTTAAACAAAAATGTTTCATATATATCTAAACTACATAGTAAATTTAGTTCAAAACATTTTACACTAAATACTGCCAAAAATACTAAAGCTGAACTTTGAGTATAAGAATTTTGACAAAAATTGCTTTTTATCGGTTTTGAACTCACGACTGACATAAACCCTGGCCTCCTATGTCTTGCATGTTTAGATGGTTTCCAGCTCGTACACACCTGACTCGCATTAATTAATTACCTCCTCAGAATGTGATTAAGGTCTGCAGAAACCTGATTTTAGTCAGGTGTGTTGAAGCAGAAAAAACATCTAAAACATGCAGGACATTAGCTATGGTTACATGGACATAAGTACTTATCTTGTAAACACCCTAGTCGGAATATTCTGATCAGATTCAGCTCAATGAGAATTAATTTGTAATCCAAATGAGACAAGCGATTTATGCCGATTGAAAACCTGAAGCGTGTGCATGTAAACAWTTATTCTGACCATGTTCTGAATAAAAGTTTGGTGCATGTAAATGCTCATCATGATGAAATTAATTAACTTTGTGTCCATATAAATGATACATTTAGATTATTTAATCTAGGGATGTCCCGATCCAGATTTTTTGGCTCCCAATACAGTCCGATTTTTGTAATGATCAGCTTTTCCAATACCGATCTGATTCCRATCCGATAGCTTTATTTTTTATTTCTTTCCAAGTGACAAGGTTGGTAGAATTAAAGCGAGCCCTGCTGTTCCCACCACAAGAAACATCCACTTTGCAGATTTTCCAAGATGCAGTTTCAGCATCATCGTTTTCCATTGAAAAGTGTTCCCACACTGTGGACATGGTTGCATACTTGTGTGCATCTTGACTTCTTAACAGCAGTTGTAAAGTATGGCGATGCTGAAAACTGTCGCAAAAACTGGATCGGCCCGATCACATGACTAAATCCGATTCAACCCGATTTTCAAAAAATGGCTACATCTGCCATTGAGACCGATACTGAGTTTCTGATCGGGACATCCCTAATTTAATCCAAATACATTTCACTCAGATCAAAGAATTTGGCGCATGTAAACATTGCTATTGAGAACAAGAGTCAGGCATAAGTGATTTATGTCATAAATACCTTATTGACTGAATAAGGCAGCCTCATTCTGATGTAACAATTCACAATGTTAACTTTGGGTTTCAGATAGGAGGCTGCAATGATTACTTTGATAAAATGATGCCTCATCTGGCCTTAAATTTGTAATGCTTGATTTAATGCCTACAGTCTGGGGAAAAAGTAAAATAAAACAGCATACTGTACATCAAAAAAAATCCCTCTYCTTGGGCTGCCACCTTATCGTAGTGAAGAGATTTGAGTGTCCCAATGATCCTAGGAGCTATGCTGCCAGGGGCTTCATGCCCTGGTAGGGTCACCCAAGGCAAACAGGTCCTAGGTGAGGGATCAGACAAAGAGCAGCCCAAAGACCCCTGATGAAAACAATAAATAATAAATTAAGTGTTCCCTCGCCTGGACGCGGGTCACTGGGGCCCCACTCTGGAGCCAGGCCTGGAGGTGGGGCACGTTGACAAGTGCCTGGTGGCCACCCATGGAGCCCGGTCGGGCACAGCCTGAAGAGGAGATGTGGGTTCCCCTTCCCATGGGCTCACCACCTGTGGGAGGGCCCGTTGCGGTCAGGTGCATTGTGTGTTGGGCAGTGGTCGAAGGAGAGGACCTTGGCAGTCTGATCCTCAGCTACAGAATCTGGCTGTAGGGATGTGGAATGTCACTTCTCTGGTGGGGAAGGAGCCTGAGCTGGTGTGTGAGTTTGAGAGGTTCCAACAAGGTATAGTTGGACTCACCTCGACACACGGCTCTGGCTCTGGAACCAGTCTCCTCGAGAGGTGTTGGACACTCTTCCACTCTGGAGTTGCCCATGYTGAGAGGCACAGAGCAGGAGTGGGCATACTTATTGCCCCCCATCTMGGTGCCTGTACATTGGGGTTCACCCTGGTGAACCAGAGGGTAGCCTCCCTCCGCCCATGTGTGGGGGGACGGGACCTGACTGTTGTTTGTGCCTATGCGCCTAACAGCAGTTCTGATTACCCACCATTTTTGGAGTTCTTGGAGGGGGTGCTGGAGAGTGCTCCTAACGCGGACGCCCTCGTTCTGTTGGGGGACTTCAACGCTCATGTGCGTAATGACAGTGAGACCTGGAGGCACGTGGTTGGGTGGAACCCCCCCCCCCCCCGCCCATGTGTGGGGGGACGGGACCTGACTGTTGTTTGTGCCTATGCGCCTAACAGCAGTTCTGATTACCCACCATTTCTGGAGTTCTTGGAGGGGGTGCTGGAGAGCGCTCCTAACGGGGACTCCCTCGTTCTGCTGGGGAACTCCAACGCTCACGTGGGTATTGACGGTGAGACCTGGAGAGGCGTTACTGGGAGGAACCCCCACACCCCCGATCTGAACCTGAGCGGTGTTTTGTTATTGGACTTCTGTGATCATCATGGATTGTTCATAGCAAACACCATGTTCAAGCATAAGGGTGTCCATATGTGCTCTTGGCACCAGGAAACCCAAGGCTGCAGTTCTATGATCGACTTTGTCATTTCATCTGATCTGTGGCCACATGTCTTGGACATTCTGTTGAAGAGAGGGGCAGAGCTGTCAACCCTGGTAGTGAGTTGGCTCCGTTGGTGGGGGAGGATGCCGGTCAGACTTGGCAGACCCAAATGCAGAGTGAGGGTCTGCTGGGAATGTCTGGCAGAGTCTCCCGTCAGACGGAGCTTCAACTCACACCTCCCCCAGAACTTTGAACACGTTCTGGGGGAGGTGGGGGACATCGAGTCCGAGTGGGTCATGTTCCATACCTCCTTTGTCAAAGCGTCTTACCTGAGCTGTGACTGTAAGGTTGTCAGTGCCTGTTGTGGTGGCATCCCTCTAACCCACTGGTGGACACCAGCAGTGAGGGATGCTGTCAGGCTGAAGAAGGAGTCCTATTGGTTTTTTTTGGCTTGTTGGACTCCGGAAGCAGCCGATAGGTATCAGCAGTACCAGTGGATTGCAGGCCAGGTGGTTGCTGAGGCGAAAATTTGGGCATGGGAAGAGTTCGGAGAGGCCATGGAAAAAGACTTCCACATGGCTTCGAGGTCATTCTGGTCCACAATCCAGTGTCTCAGGGGGGATACCGCTGTATCTTGTACTCAAATATAGTATAAAACTTTTTGATACTTTTTCTGCAGATTTATGAATCACAAAAATTATCAATTATATGCCATTCAAAGGAAACTCACAATGGCTGAACTTCTGAAACTTAATAGGACATGCCTTTCTCTCTCTCAAAAAAAGGACACTGGTCCTGATGAAAGCAGCAATTCTCCTCCCCACATCTGTCATGGCCTCAACGTGGTCTTGTGAGCAATTCTATCTTGGCTCACACAGATAATAGCCGGCCTGACTCTTGATCAACAGCTCTTCTGCTGTGAGCCACTGAGGAAGGATCATCTGATTCCCAGATGCAATTCTCTGGCATGAGCRTTTTGACAGATCAATTACACCATATTCCCTCACTTCCACCAGAGTGACATTGGCTGGTTGATAAAAAGAAGCAGGCATAAGCTGGCGAATGAATAGCAATTTGGTCTTCTCGGGTTGTCGGAAACAGCTGTAAATGAGACCAAGCTTGTGGTGTTTGTCTGGAGCATGGGGTTATACATTATTTAGTCTTTGAGAAGGCAGACAGGGGCTAAATAGAGGCACAGCCCAGATAGTATTGGTTCTGTTGTCTAGGCTATTGTATCTGCATGGGTGTGATGTGAATGCATGGGGATGAGAAGTATGGAAACATTTGAGTCATTATCTCTGATTGACAGTTGATACCACAGTGGGAGAGACCATGACATTAAATACTGACAAGGTAGCATCAGTCTATTGAGCTGATGACAGACAACTGTGAGTGTGTAAGTACAGGTTTGGCCATTCCGGAGGTTGCACATGAATGCGAGGCCTTGTGATGACTCCAGATCTGAGACTGTTTTTTGTTGCAGTCCTTGCCAAGGTTTGGTGGGCTGTTAAATATTTAATCAGTGTTTGATGGTGCTTGGTTCTCCTGGCCAGGTGAGGTTGTGGTTTTCAACCTGAGATACCCGTAGGCTGCATTGTCAAATTAAAACTAACTAACTAACTAACTAACTAACTAAACAAATAAATAAATAAATAAATAAATGCACACACAGCATTCTTTTTAAAAAATTTACAAAACAACTAAACTTCAAAGTCTTCATATATATATATATATATATATATATACGTATATACTGTGAGACATCTTTATCTAAACAGGACCTCTACAGTGTGCAGTCTGGAGTTCTGCCCTGGAGCCTCTGCCTGTGATAATTACACTATAACACACCCTGAGTTCACGTTATTAAAGAATCACCAGAGACTGATGGAGCTTGATGTATTTTTAGAGTTTAGGTTGCCCTTTTGTCCTAATGGCCATCGCTCTGGGGGATGGTGGCAGATCTGCAGCAGATGTGGGATAGGAATAGTACGGGGGAATATTTGTGTTGACGTATTTGTTTTTATCGTGTTTTGATCAAAACTCCTATCAGGGCATTTTTTACACTTTCGGGATGAAAAGCAAAGCAAACTGTGTTTGGTATTCACAGAGAATGCTGTGCAAACATCTAGAAAGCCTTAGACAAATGTAGAGTGCTTTCTTTTTAAACATTTCTTTAGCARAAGGCTCAACTTGTAGCATCTTAATGTTCCCTCTTGTATCATCTAAATCTGAGAGGCTGCTGGGCCAAAGACGTCGACAGAATATATGTGACGCTTGTGGACATGAGGTAATTCTCCTCCTGACAAATTCGACATATTGGTCCATCAGTACTCCCTTCAGTACGGGCTGTAATGATGAACCAGGACAAGGTTCATAAATCAAAACCCAGCAGGGATGGTGACTGACAATGATGTAGACTAAAACACTAAAACTACCGCAGAGAGAGAGAGAGAGAGAGAGAGAGAGAGAGAGAGAGCAAAACAACAAAGAACTGTTGATTGACTTAATTTAAAAAAAGTGTCAAAATGTATCATCGGTGTGGGTTATGTGAAATAAAACACTTTTTTTTACAAAACCTCACAGGAGCTGTGCAGTTCTAGGCTGATATATACAAGTGTCCATTCATCAAATAAGGTATTTAAAAAAATCTGATAAATAAAAAAGGTCCATAGCGTTTGCYAAAGTTTCATATTAAATCATGTTGAGAAATTGTAGCTTGAAAATAATGTTATGTGGGATGTTACAAGGTTATTCCAAGATGTAACACTCAGAGAGTAACTCTTATCTACAACCATGTTAAATTTAGCTCAGTATCTGTAAAAGTAAATAAGTTGTAGTAATTTATTTGTTGTAGTGTTGATTAGCTGTAGTGGACAAATTGGATTGACTACAAAAGTTAGTCAATTGTGGATATAAATACAATGATTAGCTTCTGAAAGTTTTATTAGATTACATTCAGTAATCAACAGGTTGATTTAAATAACTAAGGCTAAAGTTTTAAGTAAAGATCTTGTGGAATGCGTTGTACTTAGATTATGACTGTCAACTACAACCACACCAAATAGCAAAATATCTGAAAATTTGACCAAATTATAACCTTTTTATGTTTTCTACAGTCAGTTGGCTATGGCAGCCATCTTGATTTTGGTTGGTTTCAACTACAGATGTGCATCCAGTGATTATTTTCTGAAATCTTCCTTAAAATCTGTCCGGGGTATCACAGTATTGATTTATTTATTTATTTATTTTGCTAACAGATAGCCAAACACATGTAGAGACACTCAAACACACAGGCAAGAGTCCTTATTGTCAGCCCTAGCCTTTCAGCAGCAAACAAGCTGTGCCCACCCTCTATACCACACAGGTAATAGAGTTTAAAAAGAGTGGGTGCTTAGAGCTTCTGATTCCTGCCTATATATTAAACACTTTTCTGAGGGCTGCACGGCATCTGATTTCGCAGCTCACGACCTTGCCTATGTGTGACCATGAGTGTGTACGCAGTGTTGGCCTCGCCACCAAATCAGTGCAGTCCATTTAAGATTTTGCCGTTATAATCCTCGGATCCTATCTTTCCGGTAGATTTCTGTCTCCAGCCTGTAAAATATGCTCGGAGCAGAAATAGACTGGGCTCAACTACACTTACTGCCCATTTTAAAAGACAACACTCTAAAGAGAAGCTACAAAATAAATCAGCCCCCTCGCAATATTACAGAACACAGTTTGTTCTGATAATGGGATTTTGAATTATTCTGAACTTTAGAACAGGACTGAAAACACGCTTGCCTCTGGAATTGATTTAAATCCAGTATGCACGTGGAAGCACATCCCTTTTCATTTTTTTCGTGTGGCCTCAGTTTTCTATTTGAATTCTACAACCACAAGGTTAAAGTCATTGCTGTCAGTTAAAAGCAATTTGATTTTTTTATGCCCAGTTGGAAAAGTTTTGAACATAAGTGGAAAAAGAAAGCATTTGGCATTAGCCTCGAATAATAGCAGAAGGGCGATGTTGGATATCTAATCCTCTACTATACTGAAGAGTTAAGCCCAGACAATGAGTGATGCTGGCTGACACCTCCGAGGTTAGATAAAAGAGCGGACCCATTTCTGCTCACAAATGATCGATTGCTTGATAAACAGCATTACCATTTTAAATCTAACCTCAGGGTTGTTAGAAACATTTTCCTGGCTGGATGACTAATTGAGTGAAAACGCAGCACCAACTGAAATCTTCTTTTCCCATTAAGATCAAGTATCTTAATGTCAAAAGAAAACTTTAATTGKTTCTCAACAAGGACACGTAAAAAACAAACAAACAAAAAAATAAAAACAGCTGGTTCTTGTTGGACATCTGCTGCAACCCTTGAGCGCAACACTACGTGTATATTCATGTTAGCGAACAGTATGGTAACACGAAAATGGAGGGAAATAATATCTGCGTGACTCCGAATATGCAGTGGAAAAAAGGGAAGCCAGGTTATGCTGTGGCGGAGGCGTTGAACATCTCTGCCCCTGTTCGAATCACTGTGTCATTCTCCCACATGAAAAGAGCTGCATAAGATATTCATGTGTGCCAGTAACCTAGATTTTTAAATGTTTTATTTGACAGCTCATCTCCTGTTGCTCAACAGGACCAACGATGCCTCGTTTGATGTCTGGACTAAGTCTGGGTCTGAATGCATATGTATGAGTGTTTGAATTGCAAATTAGTGAGCACATCTTCATGTCTGCGTGCTCCATAACAATGCCAGACAGGAAAGAAATATAGAAAATTCTTGGGTAATGAATGCAAACATGTCAAATTGGGGCACCAGCAGAGATCTGCTCCCTGGCACAATGAGGCCTCTTTTTTTAAATGTGCATTGTTATAGGAGTATGGTTGGTGCTGGAAGTGACTAAATTGGAGCCAGTATACACCACACCACCACAACCGTATCGCATTACAAGAGAACTGACACTGGTAAGGATCAAAATCCACACAACAATCAGTGTGTCAGTTACAGAGAGGATGACCAGCCGGAAGCTTTTAAGAAACCCCCATGGGGTGGATGTCATTTGAATCTGCCAGGTCAAGAGAACAGGATGTGATCGGCTTTGCAGCTTATTGTCATTTAGGTAAGACAACTGTTACACTTCCTTTTAGCATGAACAAATGATTACATGCAAAATACTAAATACAGTTGTACAGCACATCTAAAATCAGCATATTATTTAGAATAATTATCTCAAACAAAGTAAATGGTACAAAATAAAGAGTAGATTTGTTGTATTTTTTCTCAGTCATGCTCTTTTTTTATTTAATTTAATTAAAAAAAAATTTTGTTCTTTGGACTTCACGGGACAGTTAACTCTGGACTGTATTTTCTCCATTAAAAAAGTAACCACATCTTAAAACCACATCTTAAAATGATAATAAGGCCATTTTGAAGTAATAGGTAAGTTGGTAGGGATGTCTGTGGTGCAGCGGTAGGCCAGCCGACTTTAGACCAGAAAACCGCGGGTTTGATTCTCCGTCATGTCCAAGACACTTAATCCCCAAAAGCTCCCTAGGTGCTCACATAGCTGTCTCTACTTGGGTGTATCTCATGCATGATTGGGTTAAATGCAAAGCATAAATGTCATCATTTTATGGGAACATACAGTACATAATATATTTAAAACTTGCCGGTATATATTATTAATTAGTACCTCATCAGCTGTGACATTAGTTATCAAACAAAAAAGCTCTGTCTCAGTTTAGGGGTTGCAGCCCAAATAGATCGCAGCCACATATTTTGTACTAATATATTTGTGACCTTTTAGCTCGGGCACTAACACAATTTTGCCAGCTCGGACGTTAACAGGAAAACCTAGAGAACATTATTTTGTACCCAGAATGCTTTGTTGCGTTACTAAATTGGCGTCATCTGTGCAACAATATATATTTTTTAATTTATAAAGACTCAACAACCAACAGCATTTTTACAGTTTTTGTTTTACAGATGAAGTAAATGTCTAATGTTACAAGTAATCGGGGATCCCCTAAATAATTTCAGTAGCCGTACTTGTAATTGCATTTTATTCAATGTCTCATTGCAGGAAAAATTCCATGAGCTAATTTGCTAAACCTACATTTGAAAACAAATTTCCAAACTCTGCTGTTAAAAACAACAACAATAAATCAATAAATAAATAAATAAATAAATAAATAAATAAATAAATAAATAAATAAATAAATAAATAATCTCTGTTTTTCTGTGTAGTTTTCTTATGTCACAATGAATCCTGGGATATTGTGGGCCATGTAGAATACTTATTAGATGCAGTCAATGTTTTCGAGGTTTTGTCGGCTGCATACAGTAAGTACACGTCTATGAATTTGGACAGCTTACGGTGCASCACAGTGTCATAAGAGGCTGACAATTGTACCCTGCATGGGCTGCATCCCCTGAACACAGCCAATGTAGGAAGACAAAGACAGGAGTTTTTGTACAAGCTAAGCTCATGGCTGGTCAAATTGAAGCCCTTTTTGTATTGTTTATTGGGATTATAAAACAACTCTTCTTCAAAAATGTCCAAATACATTTACCAAACTTCTATACTTGGCTTGTTTCTTTTGTTGGTTTTCTCAACCAAACAACATCACGTTTACTAGACAAATGTATGAGTGCTGTAGTTACTGATTGTACTATTTCGCTGGGAGTTAAGTAAACATTTGAAGTAACAAGTTGTGTTGATCGTGTGGACTGATAAAAGTGGGACTGGTTGTGGACAGTGACATCGAAGTCCATTCCTCAGTGCATTTTGTATTTTCATTCTACATGCCACTGAAGAAGATTTGAGCCTCGGAGAGACAGGATGTAAAAATTGTAAGCCAGTTTTTTTTTTTTTTTTGCTGTTTTTGTGGCAGTGTTAGGACAAAGACAGATTCAAAGTAATCTCTAACACTTTTAAGATCATCTCTATAGGGGAGCTAAAGCAGCTGATCTTCCTCCAGCAGTCAAATTCAATTCACCAGGCTTGTTCACAAAGGGATCTTGGATGTTTTCTGTACTGATTCAGAGATCTTTACAGGATGGGAAGTTCAGCTTGAACTCTTTTGAAAGCTGAGAAAGTTGATTTATGTTCCAGCTGGGAGTATGTGGGGTAAGKCTCAGTCTTTCCAAAATCCCTGCTGATGTTCATTCATCTTCCTCACAACYTTTCATTGACTTTACAGTCAGATGATAACTAATACACAATGAKTGAGGTCTAAGGCACATACAAACATCCTTATTTATGCACATCTTTGTTTCCTGGGCACAGATCAGGTCCTGAAGGTACTGCTCCTGAAGATTATCCACGTTTTCTTTATTTTGATTAAATATCAGCTTCTTCCATCACTTTTACGTCAGTGTTGCAAGTATTTTAAGAAAAAAAAATGAATGAGCAGTGGTTCTTGTGTACACTTTTTTGTGAGAGTGAAGAAAACCCTGAGTATAACTCCATGAAAATCAATAGAAATTCCTTTTTGAGACTTAAGTAATTAACTCAGTCTGCAGTCTCAGTTTTCCTGACTGATCAAAACCTGCTGATAGGACTCTTTGCAACAACATTATGTTGACGGTCCACCAGCAAYTGGTCTGCTATAAAGAAAAGTAATGAAACTAACCCCAAACACTTTAAGAACACTTTAAGAAAWAGTCATAACTTTCTTTTGGTGTAGGCACAGTTTGTTTTCAAAGTGTTTATTTAACAGTCATTTTTATGTGTTCTAAAAATGTAAGTAATCAGAACAACAAAGTAGCAAATTGCTAATTAAAAATCTAAAATGAATATAATATATCAG
>NW_013952405.1:3144253-3147464 GCF_001266775.1 Austrofundulus limnaeus
TAATAATAATAATAATAATAATAATAATAATAAACAAAGCCAATAGGTGCAAATTAATGCCAAATAAATGAGCCAGTAGTAGAAAAATAAATTGTTAACTCTGACGCACAAAAACAGTGCATGTTTTTTTAATTAAAGTCAATATTTTGGCACTCAAAAACAACCAACTTGTAAAAAAAATTGAAATTCTGTGTTTCAGGTAGTTGCATCACTGCTGTGGCTGTTCTTTTCTGGAGAAATATCCTGTAGAGCTTTTCATGTTGTTTGGAGGAGCTCCAGTGTAACAGAGTAGAGCTAAATTCAACACATAAAAACTAAATGTGGGACTAGAGAACATCTTGTGATGGAAAGTGTGTCACATCGGCAGCGACCCACGAGTCACATTAATGCACCGGTATTTGGCTAAAGGCCTGTAAAGTTTTATGACTGTTGAAAAGTTGTGAAGCTGTTATGTTGACAAAAATTTGTCCCCCAACATCCAGTTAGACATCCTGACACATAAACTAAAACTGCCTCGGATCACACCAGTTGCACTTCCTGCTATTCTGGATGCCTTTTCTTTGCAGCMACGCCCCCACCACCACCACCCAGTCCAAAACCAGGCGTATAAGTCTTAGATGAATATGTTGCCATTTGAAATCAATCCTATTTTGTCTGTTTGCAAAATATTTCATGAATGATCAAACAAATGTTAAAGTGTCTGTGACATGCACATCCTTCAAATACAAAAAGTCAGAAAAATGATCTTTATGTTTAAGAAATTTGGCATAACACACACACAGTTTTACCCATTTTGTCTTGTAACTGGCAGATTTTCTTCTTAATTTGGCTGAACTATAATGAAACAGGAAGTGACATCAAAGTGGAACTCTTTGAGGAAGAAAATTCCCTGGTCTTTGTTTATTGAAACAATATGATTTGAACTCTGACACGTCTTCATCTCTCACATATAGAGACTTAAAATAACCTGAAAAACATCAAATGCTTCTCTACAGTCTGTGTTGTCAGATGTTGTAGCAGTGTTCACATTCAGACATTCCCAAGATTTTTGCTTTAAACTTTAGCATCAGATTCTAGAATTGACCCTGTTAGTAAAATATATTTTAGAACTTGGTGGATTTTAAGGAAATTTTCAGATCTACATCAGATTAATTTTTGGAGTCAGTCCAATTCAAAATGGCCACCAGAGTTAATTAAAATTAACCAACACAAAATAAGCCATTCGGACAGCTTTTCATATACTGTGCAAAGATATGACTCATTCAAAACACATACTTTAAGTATAATATTTCATTTTGCATAAAAAATGCACAAAAGATTGTAATTTTGGTTGAACCAAATTGGCGACAACTACATTTCTTAACATGAGATGATCTTTAGTCTAAAGCTTTTGCTAAAAGTTGATGTGCAACACCCAATGCATCAAGGAAGCCCCCTTTTAAGCATGTACATATCTATATATACACATTTATTTAATGATCAGTCTGCTTTCTGAAGCCTCCTACAAGCACTTTCAAGAGTTTCAGAGGAAATTTTCCCACTTTTGACATTGATTTTATGTAAACATATTACCTTGTGACAGTGATTAATTTCAGGCGAAAACATATTATGTCACTGAAGCTTTAATAGAGGTTTGAAAACAAAGCTGTCAGCTGACAGGTTTTCTGCTAAATGTCTTAAATGTCAAAACAAAACCTGTCAGAGGACAAAAGACGTGGAACACAATCGGTATCATCAACATGATACAGCACATCACAAGAGATATTCATTTGGTCAAGAACAATAAAAACACTTGAGGGGATTTGGCATATAAACAGCTAATGAATTTTGTTTATGCTCAAGTAATTTTGACGTAAGTGAATAAAGGTTAATGAAACACTTCATTATAGCTCATTATAGCTCGCCTTGTGTTAGCCCATAAATGTGTATATGTATGTGTAATTGTCTGTACTATTACCAAACTATCTAATAAATCATTTAACAGATGTCAATTAAACTTTCAGGAAGAAATCACTGAATAGACATCTACAACTAATAACTTTTTGGAGTCAACCCAATTCAAAATGACCAAGTAATTTAAAAAAAATTTTGAAAAGTCTGTTTCAGCAAATTTTTACAAAAAAAAAAAAAAAAACAAGATAAAATGTGTTATAGTAGCAGCTGAGTATTGTCACATATCAAGCAGTGAACACGAATGTCAACCGTTTGTCTGGTCATGTATAGATTGCTCGCTTGGGAGGCGAAAGATAATTAAATATCATCTGAGGGGTAGAAGACGAGYTCGGTTCTAAATTGAGAAATCCACCATTTGAAAAATGTGACTCTCTCTGACACAATGATTGCTGGCGTGAAAGTAAAAGTTATTACAGCGTATTAATGAAAATATCAGCCATCAAAAATAGGGTAGTTTCTGATGTGGTTGTTCATCATCTGCTTTGTTTACATTTTTAGATTAAAGTCAGATCAGTTGTACAGCGCAAAGAAGATGTGACGTTGTTTACTGTCCAGCTGTCCGTTCAGATGGGCTAACAATGCATGCCGAGTGGGAGGTTTTTTTATATTTTTATTTTTTGCTTTAATTTTTCAAACTTAATCTTGTGATGAGTTTTACAATTTGTAAACAATATTTATTTTGTATCTTTTAGCACTTTGGTCATGTTTTTAGGTGTGCTTCCTAAACAGTTTGCTTGAGTTGATTKACTACATATACAACTGATTGACATTTGGATTCAACCCAAATAAAGATGGTCGCCAGCATGATCAGCTTTAGCGAACGCAAATTAACTTCACTTTCACAGAAATTGAGCTGAAATTTTTGGGGTTTTTTGGTGTAAAACTTTGGCATGCATGGTGGCGAGTGATTTGATTTCCTAAAACATTATTGCTTTTAGCTATTTTATTTTTGAGACAACTTTCCACCGTCACCTATTTTCTTTAAAAAAAAAAGTGTACATGGATGGCTTTCAATGTGTGATGTGTGAAATGTGTGTCCCTAAAAAATGTTTTAAAGGGGCAATATTATGTGTTTCTCAGGCATAAATTTAAATACTATGCCATAATAAAATATCTATGTCACCTTTAGCTGTTATTAAAATGCTGTTATTATGTTTAAATAGAAAATAAACTTATCTTCTCATCACTTCCACTTCTAAACGCCTTGAAATTGGCCTCAGTCTTTTTAAGAACCTTCAACTTCTGTCCCGCCCACTTC
>NW_013952405.1:3147574-3163173 GCF_001266775.1 Austrofundulus limnaeus
TTTTGAATCTGAAAGGAGCTTCACTGAGTGAGAAGTAGTTAGGAGCTCAGCAGACAGTTTCAGTTTCACTTTCACCAGTAAAGGTAAAGATGCTTTAATGGTCATCAATGCATGTTTCCACACAATGACAAAATGTATGCTCTGCATTTGACCCATCCACACCCAAGTGGAGCAGTGGGCAGCCATATGAGGCGCCCGGGGAGCAGTTAGGGTTAGGTGTCTTGCTCAAGGACACCACGACGTGGGCATGGTGGGGAGTCGAACCCAAGATTTTCAGGTCCCAATCCGGCTGCTCTACCACAACACCACAGCCGCCTTCCTATACCACAGCCACCCTAGTTGTTTGCTTTGTTGCTGCCGAGAGCCTACAGGAGTCATGGGCGGGTTGTGTGGGGTGGGGGTTGGGTAGGTGTGCTCCGTGATGAGGAAGCTCGGCTTGGAGACGCAGCCCAGAGGCGGAGATGGTCTCAATAGGCGTTTCTAGTCCCAACCTGTCATTTTTGCTCCCCTGCCTGCTGCCTCAGGACACCACAGGATTTCTCAAACATGCATGAATGAATCAAAGTAAGACTCTGAGCATGATTTTGATGAGAGGATAACATTATAACATGGTATAAGACTCAAAAAAGTTGATTTTACATGACATAGCCCCTTTAAAACTGAACAACTTAAGAATGAAAGAAAACACTCGAGGTTCAAAACTGTCTGCATTCAATGGTACGGAAGTCACATCATAAGGAGAAAAAWWWWTTTTCAAGGAAATCTGACAGAACATGCAAAAGATGCCTCATCCCTTAGTTAATCCATCCATGGCAAGCCAGGTTTTCATTTTATTTAATCTTTAACAGATTTGACTGATCATAACCAGAGCAGCCTGGTGATGGCAGCATCCATGACAGGATGCATTGAGGTCATGTTTGGGGCAAACCTCACATTTGCTTTTATACTTAGATTAGGAAGATGTATGATGACAGAAGCAAGATTTCACTGTAAATCATTTTCTCCCTGTCTGAGTGCGTACGTGGGAGCCCATGTACATATGGAAGGTTGAGTTACAGTGTTGTGATCAAACAATGCTTCCTCATCCGTTCTTCTCTCAAACTGAATATAATGGCTCATTGACACACTCTGGATTGCTAAAATGATATGCTATTTATAGATCACCATGGACAGTGTATGTATTTACTTTACTAAATGCAGGTACATCAAAAGTTTTGCCTTTAAACTGGCTTCAAACGTGACTATCAAAACCAAATTTGGATTAATTTTTCACTTTCTGTTCAATCACAAAAAAACAGCAAAAGGTAAAAACAACTTTTTGATTTCATTCATAAGATGAATTAGGTGCTCAGTCCTTCTATAGATTCCACTGTTTGTCAATGCAGTGGGAGCTGCTTTAACAAAGAAAATGCAAAACAATGAGTAGCAGCTTTCTCGGGCGAGTAAATGAGCTGCATCCCATCACTTTAACAAGGATGGATAGCATTCTGTTAGGATTCACAACAAACTGTGACCCCAGGAGCAGCTGTTTCACTGTTCTGCATGGGAAACAGCAAAAATAAATCAAACGCTTTWCTAAGGAATGGAAAGTTGATAAATTGTCACCATTTGTATGTGACAAAGAAGAAAAACTTTGATGTTTAGAAGTGTTTTGTAATTCAAAGTAAGTTTTATTCATCTCAGCATTGAATGGATAAAGGTTTTCTTGTTTTTAGGTGAGGCACTTTAGCTATAAATATGATAATATTTCCCTGAAAGGCGAGCCATCATAAGCCATGTGTTACTAGTATGTTATCAAAATATCTTGTTAACCAGTGGACAATTGTAATATGATTAATCAATGTGCACGTACAACTGACCAACATTTGGAATCAACCTGATTTGGCAAGGCCACCACAGTCGATCAATATTAATAACCACTGAAATGCCTCTAAATTACTTAATTTTACAATTATTGGGCCAAAGGTTAGTGTGGTATTAATTCAGTTCATTTCTTAGTTTATTTATATAGCGCCACGTCAGAACAAATGTCTCAGGGCACTGTGCAAAAACAATGAACCTGACGAAGTCAGCACGTTGCRTTGAATCTTCACTTCATSACAGTCTCCCATCTKAAGCAGCACATTGGAAACAGTGGAAAGGAAAAACTCCCTTTAAACAGGAAAAATCCTCCAGACAGCCAGKCTGGGTTTTAGAGACGCAGCGAAACAGAATGACTGGTACTGGTGTAAATGGTTATGGTAAATGGACCTTACTCATATATTGCTTCTCTATCCAACCAGTGTACTCAAAGTGCTTTACTCTACAATCTGAGCTCTCATTTACCTATTCACACAGCACTTTACTATGTAYTTCTACAACACTACTYTAGATAGATCATTCTATGGAGATTAATCAGTGATTAAATCACATTCACACACTGATGGGACACACATCAGAGGCAGTGGGGAGTTCAGCAACGAAATCGAACTCCCAACTTTCTCATGGAGGATGACTCCCCTAACCAYTCATAGTTGCCTCAGGTGTCATTTTCTACAAGAAGAAAAACATGTTACTTATAGAAATAGTTACAGCAACAAACATGAAGAGGAGAGTGACTTAAAACAAAAATTGGGAAATGTAGTCAGTTTGTCTTCTAGMACAGTGATTCTCAACCAGGGGTACATGGAAAAATTTTCCAGGTATGTTAAAAAATAAAAAATAGAAATAGGATAGATATGTGGGGCCCTATGATTTCCAAAATGCGAAAAATGCAAACAGAATCACAAAATTGACACAAGATGGAATCCTGTATATAACGCAGAATTTGCTCATTTGAGGTAGTAGATGTGWTTTGGACGCTGCTGCTTCCTGCACCTACCATTACCTGGTTTATTTAATTACTAATGAACTATCAAGGCAACATATTCATCTTTATGTTTAAAATGTCTGAGAATTAAACATTCTAGGGGGTTAAATAAAWAAWTTWCATGTAATGATCAGCTGTTGTACATTATAGTTTTGGAGACTCGTCATTAYGTTTGACAGAGGGGGTACTARGGGTACGACAAAATGGCTCAGGGGGTACACAAGCCTAAWAGTTTGGGAACCATTKCTCTAGAAATSTAAAGCAGCGTAARTAARGAATAACTCGGGAAACCAACCATAACTATWGGAWTTATCAAAAAGGAATTTCTTAAGTCTAGCCTTAAATATATAGAYAGAGTGGCCGCCTCATGGACAGAAGCTGGAAGATGGTTCCACAAGAGAGGAGCCTAAGAACTTAAAGCTCTGCCTTCCAGTCTATTTTTAGAAACTCCAGGAACCACAAGTAAACCTGAGCACATGAGAGTCATCCTCTCCGGAGCGCTAACAGGTCTTTGTTTTAAAGTTTGACATGCAAAACGACAAACAACACACATGCTAGTTTATTAGAAATAGCTTATTTGTAGTGCTACATTAAACAGACGATCCTTCATACTTACACTTAAAATATACAATTATTCGGTGAACATTAAATGTAATTTTGCATATGTGTATTTTGGAATTTTTCTATGTACATTTTTGCCAGTTTTAGTGGCTGTGTTTATAAAGCATAAGATGCTAGAAAAAATATAACAGTAAAGTATTGTTGTGATCCTATCTCTGAAGAGAGGAAATTAAAGGGGCTCWGTTAGTCCACAGAGTCATACAACAGTACTGGGACTGTAAAAAGACAGGTAACTGCAGACCAATATTTCCAGATGATAGATGAGTAGATATATGTTTTTGTTTTGATCAAAGCGGTGAGGGAAATGTTAAAAGACACCCAAAAACAATTTGATGTAGAAGTACYTTATGGTGTGTTGTTTTAGAGGTAGAAATAAAGTAACCCTTCATAACGATCAGCTGCCACTCATCTCTCTCTCTCACTTTAAACAAAAACAACTTTTGACCTCTGTGTCACAGTGCAGCCAAAGTCTTACCTTTCTAAATCATGAATTTGTGTGTCAGACGGCACTCTGGAAATAGCCTGTTTCACAGGGGATGAAAAGGCTAATCTCAGTGTAATGACTCGTTGTGGACAGAGTGCAATCACACAAACATGAAAAAACCACGCTCATGTATTGTGTGTGTCTTTGTGTGGACCGTTTTATCAGGTCAGGAGCTTTGGTCAAAGGAAAACACYCCTCTCCTAATTTCTTTAAATAGAATCTTTTGATTTAAAATAAACCACTAGAATATTTTGTCAGACTCACAGCCACCATAAATCATCTCTGTCTGCCTTAGTTTGCCTTTAACAAGGATGTTATTGACCAAAGCTGACAACCAGAACTCTAAAAGTGCTGCCATCTGTTCCCCTTTTAAGGAATAACTGGTATCATCCAAGTGGTGGTGGCTGGTGGCCTTCTGTACTGGCAGCAGTAATTTATTATTCCCACTGCATGTGTTCAACAAGCTCAAAGGAACTGTCTGTGCTCTGAGGATGGATCCACACCAATGCAACATTAAGCTAATGTTTATTTACTTTCTATAGGTGCTGCTTTGTGTGCTCTCAAGCCATTAGTATGAAAGTACTTGGCTCAGGCTGGAAATGCAGTTTGACTAAGTAATTGTGATGTACTCGAAGATGTCTAAAAATAAATCAGAGTGACACTGATCTCGACTTCATCTTTTTATTGTGTCAGTACAGAATTCAAAGGGAATAAAATTGGTCTGTTTTTTYCCCCTCCCTCATAATTTTCAGAAATGAAACACTCGGTCCTCATGTTAATACATGGATTTTCATTGCTTGTGTATACATAGATTTACCATCTATTGCTCTTTTACCTTTGGCAGTGGGTGATTATATGTGTGCCTGTGTGTATGCACACATTTTTATTTGTTTGTAGTTTTAGCAAAAACCTCATACTTAGCAGATTTTCATAAACCTTTGTGAAAGTAATCACTGAATGCAGATCTATACTCAACCATTCAAGATGGCTGCCACAGTTAACCAAAAATGGTTTCACCTCAGCCAGTTTTTGAAATATTGAGCAAAAAATTGGTGCATTTGTGGTATATACAGTATTTATCACAAAAAAAGTAAGGATGTTTGTGTTTGGTAGATAATTTCTTTGTTGTAAAAATGCTTCTTGGCAATAAATCTTATGATTGGCAGCCCCAATGGTGCTGTGTGGCCAGTCAACAACAAAATTCACCCCACAAAGTAGTTCCTCCTAATAAATAATGTAAATGGCTCATTTACTTAGCTGTTTGGTTCTGTGTTTTTCAGCTATTTTGACAATTTTAAATGTGATTCAAAATAGGGTTAAGAGATTCATTCTCAGTTTTTTACTTGTTTACAGTTATAGGGCGGTATAGCCCGACGCCCGGCGTTTGCCAGTGGATTTATCAAATTAAAACATACTCCCCTTGTCTGCAATAATCAGTATCAACTCCTCCAAACAGACTGTCATTGGGGCATTGGAAATTACACACTGTGGACACTTTTTGATGGGTTTAGCACAATGAAATGAAGAATAACAGGAGCTCATAAAATGCAGGAATAGTGTTCAGCAAAAGTTTTGCCCGACATTCTGTTTAAAATGTATTTGGACCAGACAGAGCAAGCCTGAACTGAACACTTAAAACTAAGGACACAAAAGGAAGTAAAATAAAACAGGACTTTTTTGCCAAGAAGGCACAAACTTTAATTTGTGACAACTGTATGTGAATTCGTGCTAGCTCTATGCTAATACAGATCTATGGTTTTACAATCATGTCTGTGAGTTTGAGTCTTCCTTAAGGCCTTGGAATGAAGATGCRTAGTTCACCATTTAAACAAGATAATCCCCCCCCCCCCCMATTTATCTTTGTTAATCTGGAATATTACTGCAGGATTATTATTCAAAATTAAATTAGAAATCCAATCCAGAAAGCTGTGTATCTGTCTGACATATTATTTTACACAAACTGAACAAATAAACCTCCCTAAGAGAAAAATAGAGCCTCCTCCATCCATCATCCGTCTCATTACACCTGACAGCAATGTGAGCTCTGATCAGTTTCTCCAAACCATCATAATSTATTCCAACATTAGTATGCAATGCATCCACATAAGAGACTGGAAATACAATGAATTGGTTTTGCAGCGGATGACCAAAAAAGACTCTCTTTGATTCAAACACAGCAAGGTAGTGATCCTCACGTGTGTTTTGGTGTATTATTTTCTGCCGGTGGTGCTGCGTCTTATCAGATCTCCAAAGAAAACAGCTTTTAGGAGCTCACAAAGCAATCTCAGTCCGTCACATCCTCTCATTTTCCCCCCAACCCCTCTGACAGTGACTGCAAACACCCAGATTCTAACCAGCTTTGAAGACACTCCACCCTCAATCAGTCTTCAACTTCCCCTATAGCCCAATCGATGCTTACCAACACGGTTGCCTAGCACCAGTTGCTTAGTAACCAGCAGGTCATTGCCTTCTACTACAAAAAACGTCACGCTAATTCTGAATCAGAACTAAATTTAGAAACGCCTTTGATTCGTCCGTCACCCCCCTCCCTGGATTGACAGAGGGAGTTGTCTTTTTTTTCTTCTTCTGAATAGTAGCTTGGTTTTTCAGCTTCAGCTGTCACCTTGAGTTGAAACCTTTTAAAAATCAGGTACATTCACAATAAATGTGTCAAGATGGGAAAACGATTCATACTCCCACACAGACTGAGCACACTCGTGAAGCTGTTCTAGGAACTGATTCACAAAAAATAAATAAATAAATAAATAAAAAACAATGAGCTGTGTGGTTAAGTTTCGGTGTTACTCAGTAAGAATATGTTTTGTTTAGTTTGTAATACAAGTTCATTCTGATTTCATAAAGCAAATAATGTGTGCTTACCACCAGATTTTTCTTTTAAATCACCACAGTTAGTTTCTTGCTCTTATTTTATTTATTATTTTTACTTAAATGATTTTTAAGATGTGCTTTTAAGGGTTTGTTGTCAACATACTGAGATGAAATATCAGTATTTTAGTCATTAGCAATACATGTAAAATAACTAAAAACTGGCAAGTAAAAATATGAGAGGCACATTGTGACACACAGACAGGGAAGTATTGTTTTTGTGTGCTCCACAGCTTGCCAAATATTCACCAAAAGCTTTCAGAGGCTTCCACAAACCCAGAGCTGAGACACTTTGGAGCTGCTGACACACCCCACTTCAAATTTAGAGCAAAAAATAAAAAAATAAAAACAAGAAAAAAAGGAGAGAGAACAGGGAGGAAGCAATGCTGAGGTAAATAACAAGAACAGGATGCCTAAAATGATTTCTGAAATTGGGCTTTGCCTAAATTCCCGAAGCAATGCCTCAACTGTCTGTGTGCCTCTTATTTTAATGAACTTCTCCCCAAAAAACTGATGAATGTCTTTTTGTAGAAATTCTGCTTCATTTTCTCTGAATGTCTTTTTTTAACTTCATATCGTTTTATGAATATGAAGCAGCTTTCTTTTTTGTCTCTTCAGAAATTCGGAGACAGTTGAAAAATCCACAAAACAACCAGCATTCAAACATTTACTTACAGCTGAGAAGAAAGAGAAGTACAGCAAGCATCAATGATGAAACTCACTTAAAAGCTATATAATGATGTTCTCTGTATAAGAAAGGGATGGTTCAGAGTATTTGAAGTGAGGTTCTGTGAAAAGGTAATGTATAATTAATATCTTACCTGTTGCAGATGGCTYGCTGCTTGGAGAAATAGTTTCTTTCTGACCCCAGTGATATACTAATGGCTATAAGTGGGACCAAGAAATGGAATGCTTCCATTTAAGATTTCCTAAAGAAACCTAGAGTAAAAGGYCCAGCATRCTTCATCCGAAGCCAAACAGTTGACAAACGTTCACAACTGACATCCGTTTCTGCACACACCTTCCATAGCTCCTGGGAAACCCCTCCAGGTGTGGTACACATTACAGCACGAGGTTTCTTCCTGCTGGAGTTCTACATGGAGAAGAAAAAAAAAGTCTCCACTCCATTATCCTCTGTTAATTTGGTCAAAAATTCTGTCCTTGTTAAGCTCTGCACTCTTTGGCAGACAAATTCCTTCGTGCACAACCTCTGTTCTCTCTCCATCCAGGAGTTTTTGGCTTTCTGACTACAAGTGTCTTCTTTCGAGTACTTTCAGCCAGCTTCTGGACGGGGAGCATTTGAAGCAAAATGCCGCCATTGCTATCTGAGTCACACGGAAGGTTTGTATGCAGAGCGGGGCAAAAAGTTTGCCAGGGGGCTTGTGGCAAGAAGGAGTGGACAAAACTGAGAACAAAATGATGTGATTGTCATCACGCAGACAATGAGAACAAACTTTGCAGGTTCCGATGGGACATGCAGAGGCCTTAAATCAAACCTTCTTCATTGGAAAGGGCCTAAGTAGAATTGTTAGAAGCTTCTCACATAACTCTACTCAAAACATCCAAATTATGGCTTTAATCGGACTTCACATCAATATTTAGGCCTCATTAACTCTTGAAAAAACTTTTACAAAGCGTATACCCACAATGTTTYATTTTTTGTTATCTACGTAAAGCTTACCCTAACTCTGGTTTTATTTGCTGAATATTTATAGCTGTACAAATAGACTGAAAATCAGATGCCTTTTCATTGCTGTGAATGCTTTCTGCCTGGTTTATTTGGCCCTTTTTGAGAGCTTTTCTAAGCCTAAATCCCTCAGTATGCCACAATAATATGGTAAACCAAGCTGAAATGAATAAAAAGCCTTYGTATTCAAGACTGGGAAGCATTTGGGCTTACTTACTTTTTAAACCGTGTATAGTGGATCAGAGAGGACATGTTATGCCTTTTGGATTTTCTTTTAGATAGGAGGTAAATTTTTCCATTTTTACAATTAATGTCTAGCTTCGGAGTTTTTGTGCCCAGCTGCCAGGCCTTCATCTGGTTAAACAGTGTTGTTGATTTCCCTCACAGCACAGATGAAGTGTCTGAACGCCTGCTTAGCGTGGCCTCAACATAAAGTTTGAATGAGCAGCTGTCGGGGGATCCAGAGGAGGGAAAAGAGTTTTGGGGGCACACTGGTTTGCTCTGATACAAGTGTGGTGTGTAATTTTGTCACAACCATTTTGCATTAGTATTACAAAAGACGTCCTGACAACTAATTATTTTAAATGTGTTATCAGTGTTTGAACACATCCACCTCCTTAAGCAAGATAAATATAATTATATATATCATTTTGTCATTTTTTTGAGTGATTTTCTCTGTTAAAAGCACAATGTTAGAACAGGAGGGGAGAACAGGCCAGATGCAAATCAAAAGGCCACACTCTGCAAAAGTTTTAAGCTTAATCTCTTCTTTATTTTGCTTTAAAGAGATCAAACCTGCTTTTGAATAATGGTTTTTTGGGCTTCCCGAAGGTCTTTCATCCATTTTTCACATGAATCATAATTATCTCTCTGCACTGCAGTCAGAAATATCCTTGAGTTAGTTGATCTTACCTAATCTTACCGTTACCTTTTACTAACTGTTAAGACAATTGTTTCCATCCACACACTCTGAATGATAACACTGCTGGTTTGATTATGACACAGCTGAGGGACAGAGCTGTGGACGCTTCACATTGACAAATAAGCCGAGGCTGAGGTAAACTGACAGTGTCACAGGTGACTAMAGTTGGCAAATATTGACGTTATCAGAAGTGCGTTGGATTAGAAGAGGCAGGTCATCAGGATTTCAATCAGACCGGCCTGTTTGTAGAGCTGCTAACAGGTTTGGTCTGTCTGTGCTCTTCAGGGGGCCGCAGCAATGATCTGTTGTTTCGTTTTGTGAACTAAAGCAGCAAACTTCCTGTTTTATTAGTTCGCTGAAGCTTGGTGTTGGATTTAATGACAGAGGAGGTGGGTGGCTGATAATGCCATCATGGGATGCACAGGCTAATGTGACTTTTTTAAAGCAACCTCCAAACATTCACTAGTTTCCATCCATCCATCCATCCATCCATCCATCCATCCATCAATCCATCCATCCATCCATCCATCCATCCATCCATCCATCATCTTTTACCTGCTTCTTCCTTTCAGGGTCACTGGTACCCTTGTCCATCAGTCACTATGCGAGGGGTGGGGTACACCGGTTGCAGGTCAATCACAAGGCCACATAGACAAAAGACACAAACAAGCATGCTTTCACTCACACCAAGGGACAATTTAGAGATACTGTTTGGAAATTCCACCTCTGCACCATTCAAACAGCCACTGGAAAACTCTTTAATGCCACTTGAAATTAAATTTAAGACCAACTTCCAAATAAACATGAAGGGGAAAAAACTGATAATTTAGTCTAAATTTTATAGCTGCTAGAGACTTTTAATAAGTTATTAATAAAATAAATATATCAAAACTTTGGCAAAATACTTTAATATCCGAGATGGTTACTATCATCCTACTTACGATGTTCAAACACTTTAAGACTTCAGAAAGATTGATTTAAGACTTTTTAAGGRTGATTGATTTAAGACTTTTTAAGGATCTGTGGGAACCCAAAGGGCGGCTCACCCCAACTAAACTTCTACAACAAACTTGTAAAGGCTGACGTGGCACATCGGTCAGGTGTGGCAGGTTGGTCGGCGCAGAGGAGGTGAAAGCTCGACATCATCGCTTCTCAGCTCATCTTTACACAGAATGCTCGTCAGGCAGCCAATTCCCATTCAGCTCCTGGTCTTCATCGTCCAATCCCTGATGGTTACCTGGACACTCATGTGCATATTAAATTCACACACACGCTCGTACCTCTATGCTCAGCTAGCACATTACAGGTTATAGTTCTCATGGGAAAATACGTGAAACATTGCAAAGCGTGCATTTTATTTAGGCTTATTTTAAGTTGCATGCCAACTACATTACTGAGACACACTAAATCTTAACCTGAATATATATATCTGTGTTCAACTATACACGTGAGATAAAAGTTTAAAGCAAATCCAATTCACCTAATCAATTCCAAGCTCCTTTGAAATAGATTGACTTTAACTGAAACAACATTGGAAACAGCTCTTTTCAAACACTGATGTTCTTGCTCTGTTCTTTTTTTTTTTTTTTCTATAATGAGACCTTGAGATTGCCCTGTTAGACTGTCGGTGTGTAATACAGGTCAGCACAGATGCCCACACTTGGCTGATAGGTTTCCTTTGAATTGGTCTGAATGGCTTTAGTGCTTCTTTTTTTCTCCCGCTGTGATTTCCCATGAGTTCAACCCTTCCCTGTGTGAGCTCAAGGTTCAGACCTTTGTGTTGACGTTTCTTCTTTTCTTTCTGTATTACCTCTCTTAAAATAAATAGAAATGGCTGTGTGATGGTCTCCCACTTTGCCTTTACCTCTTATAGTGCCCATACCAAACTCGCTCGAGAGCTCATTTCTACTACAGGGTTTTGAAATTCTTTTGTCCTTCAAACAGAATCTTGTGAAATTGTACACCTTTTGTTCTCCCTTTTTAAAATTTTATTTATTCGTTTTTTTTTTTTTGGAAAAGTAAAAAAATCTTGTCTTTGTTTGCTGCATCAGACAGGATGTAGTAGGCCAGGAAGAAATACTGTATCTGCCCAACCAGCAAAGGGTTTCTTAAAGCTCAGGTATGACGAAGCAAATATCTTTCTTTAATCTGTGGCCTTTGGCTTTGTGCCACTGCAGCCCTTTTGTGGCACAGAAGTAGACACTGAAGGAAAAAGAAAAGCAAGAAAAACATTTTTTTCCTCTTTTCCAGTCTGTGTACAAATACACTTTAAGGCAGGGCTATTCAACTGGCGGCCCATGGGCCACATCCAGCCTGTGAGTGACCAAAGTTCGGCCCGTCAATTGGTTCATTCATCTCTTCAGCCCAAACCCCCGGTTTTCAACTTTAATTAATTTAAGGTCTTTTAGTTAAACATTTGCATGTTTGGTATCTACATAAACATCAGAATCTTGGCTACAAGCTGGTAAAAACATTTCTATGAACACTCAAGACAGTTAAAATTACAAGCAGTTGAATATAAAATTATGAAAGTAAAAATAAAATTGGTTTAAAAATTTGGCACGTCAGAGATGTCAAAATACTATTTGTGTCAAACAGGAGGCATAATGTGTTAATTTTGATACTGTTTAATTATTACTACTTTTATAGGGTTCTGTACATTATGATGAAATACAGCAAAATAAACTATTTCAAAGGTAACAGATCTTTGTAATACTTGGTTTATTTACATTATGCTTTTAATTGCTGGATGTTAGGCCCCTGAGCTGTTGACCCACAGTAGCTGTGGCACTCGGAGCAATTTGGTTAAATAGCCCTGCTTTAAGGGGATAGTCTGGTCTTTTTTTTTTTTTGAAGTGATGTTCTGTCAAAATAGTTATCGCACAACATTTAAAAACTTAGATGCAGTTTAGTCCTCTTATTATCAGCCACTCTCACTATTCTGTGAACTCTTTAGTAAATCCTGATATTTTCTGGACTAAAAATCCACATTTGTTGCAAACATTCCCTTTTTTATAAACATTGTAGGTGATGACATAACATGTTCTCATGCTGGACTCATACCCCCACGTACCCCCCGCGTGTCCGTCTTTGCCGCCCGCGGCTTTTCTGGGTCTGAGGTTTACATGAGGGATCAGGATTAATGGTTAATTTTAGGGTCTGTGGTGAACATGAGGGATCAGGATTAATGGTTAATTTTAGGGTCTGTGGTCAGGAATAATGGTTAATTTGAGAGACTGAGGTCAGGGATAGGCCTGTACATAGTTTCTATTGGTTAAATTCTGGGTCTGGGACAAAAATGGTTAATGATCAGGGTTAAAATGGTTAATTTTAGGGTCTGTGTTCAGAGACTCGTTCTCCTCCGCCTCATCTCGTAAAGAACAGGCGCGCGGGGGGTAACCCCCGTGTCAACACATATGTTGATGCGGGGGGGCGGGGGGGGGTGCATGAGAAGGGGCTCGATGAAACACTGAATATGATTCTTTTCCGTCATCAACTGGCCTAGTGAAATGCTACATGCTAAAAAACAAACAAAGCCCTTCTAGAAGTATTTCTTGTAGCACGTGCTCAAATGAGCAGACGATATGGATCTTGCTTTTGGTACAGATTGTGCAGTCACGGGTTGTGCAGTCACGGGGATTTTCAAATAAATTGCTCAGGGGATCTATGGTTACTCAAGGCCATCAGCTCTAGTTGCCCAAAGGTAGAGAAACACTGCATTATGTATACGAACAAATGTCATCTTTTACCTTAAAATTTTGTTTATTTTGTTGCATTGAACTATAAATGAGTCTGACATGTTCACAAATGGATCAAAATGTGTGTATTTTTGTTGCATTAAGTAAAAAAATGCAAACACACACACACACATGTTTGTTCTTGAACCCCATGGGTTCCTTACATTGACTTCCATTCATGTTTTTTAGACTTTATAGCCTAACCCTGACCATATACTCTAAAATTAACCTCACAGATACTTACCTGACCTTAAAACTAACCTAAACCTTGGTTCTAAAACTTAACCCCACACCCGTAATTTGCATTTGGACCCGTGGGGACTGCTTTCTTTGGGAAAATTGTCCCCACGTTGTAGGAAAAACCCATCCACACACACAAACACACACATATATTGGTTTGGATTGGATTGGCCACCTTCAAACTAAACCAGTAGAAAACTAGTAACAGGTTTGCTTTAGCCCAGTCAGTCTTCAACTAGAAGATGAAGACATGTGACACACACAGCGTTAGCTTCCACTAATTCTTTTTATCTGTTTAGAGGAGCTAAGATTCTTGTTTAGTAGATAAGTGGTTAGTGGACCTACTGTAATTTTTTTTGGTTTTGGTCTACCACCAGTATTTATAAGATCTCTGATATTTCTTTAAAAGGGCTTTGCTGAAATTGTACTATTTACTTGTTGGTTTTGTGTCATAACAAGTGTTGGAGAAAATCCTAGCAGTGTTTACATACCCAAGCACTGTKGGAGGGTGGTCCTTACTGACAGAAATTCCACATTTCATGCAGAAGCACGTGCAGTTTTTCATCCCCTGAAACCATGCGAAGTACACAGACTATGTAGTTATAGTCTGGGCTACTGTGGCCGTCCCGTTTATGTGGTTGCCTCACAATAACAGGTGCTGTGGTGAAAAGGAAAAAGAGCTGGAAGGTAGAAAGGTCTCCATGGCGGAGCGGTGGGTTGAGAGCGCCATACAAAGCCCCAACTCTCCGCACGACACTTTATAGCATGACCTTCGATCACAGCGTGACTGTGTCTTTTGTGCTGTGTGTTTTCGAGTGCCAGCTAAAAGCTTTTCCAGGCTCCTTTGAGGAAATAGATTTGGTCATGGAGAGATAAGAGTGACGCGGAATAGCAATCTATATATTCTATCATCTACCATTTCTCCATCTCTCTCCTTCTCTCGTAGTTTCCCTCACGTTGGTTAAAATGGTGTAAAGAGACGCCCGTGTGTCGTTGATGGATGAAGTTGTGGAGAGCTTTTTTTCATTCCAGTCAATGTAAAGCGTTAGCTAGAATGATGATACAGTAYATAATAATAATATAAACATAATAATAATACTTGTCTTTCTTAAATGTTGTCACAGTCTGATTTTTACTTGCCACCATGTTTTATTTGTATTTGTTGAATGCTCTTAGTTCTGGTCTTGTTTCAAAATTGAAGCTACTGATGTTTGATGTCTTTCTTTTATTCTGCAAAACAAAAGGTGCCATTTCTTTTGAATGATCTTAAAAGCAGTAATTTTTTTTAAGTTTTGAGGGGGGCTCATTGGTGGGCTGGATGGAAGTCACCCGCTGACCAAATGTGGCCCGCAGGCCGCTAGTTGAGTATAGACTCTCAGTCCTCACTCCTTTTAACTCCAGCATTGTGCTTCCTTGCTCTGTTTGGGCCTCCTTCAGTTTTAGTATTTGTATTGTTTGCTGATACACCAGCTTTGTGTTTAGTCTGCCATGAAATGTTTTAGCTTTATTTAAGCTCCCTGTGTTTGGTCTGTGAGTTCTTGTGTCCGTCTCTCCTCAACAACTGATGTTTGGCATGCACAGAAATTTATTCTGATCACAGTGTCTGCTCTCAGCTGCAAGAGGTTGATGCTTACAGCAAAGGCCCTTTTATCCATTGATCTCATCGACTGACATTCAGTCTGAACAGGTCTGTTTCTGTCTGTTTCACCTCTGTACCCTGAGATTAAACTTTGCATCACTTCAAGCAGCCTCGTGCAGAAATAGACTGTGTAAAACATCCACTGTAAGCATGTGTGCCTTTTTGCTGTTGTTTTATGTGAGGAACAGGGTGCTTTGCTAACGAGGCAAAGTAATTAGCAGTCTTTTCACRGGGAGGATGCAAAGCTGCGTGTGCCTGCAGTGACGTCCCCGGAGTGATGCAAAACATAAAAGCACTRAGAACTGGTTAAGGAATTTTGGTCGGGCAATAAAACACATTTTCTAAGGAGAAAGGCATATGTGAAAGAATTAAATCCAGCTTTAAAACGCTGCTTAAAATAAGAAAAGTGAAGCAAAAACAAAAGGTTGGCAAGTATGTAGATTTTCTTACTTTTTTTTACTTTATGATTTAAGTAAAAAAAAAAGTAGTGTTCTTGTAGAAAAAACAGAAAATGAAATCAAAGAAACCATTGGTG
>NW_013952405.1:3164858-3167140 GCF_001266775.1 Austrofundulus limnaeus
ACATTGCTCTGTTTGTGCCGGGGCACCGGATCTTTGGGKTGAACCAGCCTTTGCCGTAATGTGTTTTGGGGTTTGAAAGCCACTGGGACATCATGTTTAGAAAATAAACGTCTCAGTTTCTCCGAAACACCCGCACCATGTGATGCATCACATGTGTATCACATGTGCTTCCATGTGAGTATCAGTCACATGGAAGCAGTGCTTAAAAGCCTGAATTTTGCCTGAAACTCTCAGACTGAAGAAGTCTCTTGGAGGAGAGATGAAACGTTTCATTAGAGAAGAACCCGTCCAGAAGACCTATACAATTTTTTTTTTCTTTCTGATGATGGATAGTTAAGGTGGGAGGCCAAGTGATGCATGAGCACTGTAAGTTTATCTTGACTGACAAGCTGGAGTTAAGTTAATTATTACATTATCACAACATTAATCATCAATTTGTAAGTATATGTAGAGTATAACACATAATAATCTTGCTTCTTGGCTGACGATTTTGCTGATGCATCTCTATTAAGGAAACCAATATCTTACTAGAACTATATTAAAACATAATCTACTATATTGATACAATCAATATATAGAACCAAATCCTTTTGCAAGTGAAAAATAGTCAAGTTTAAAAATGCTCAAATTTTGAAAACTACATTAAAAACTAGATACAGAGCAGAAGCATACAGAATATGGAGCCCATTCTCATAACCCCCTGCGTCAAGGTGAATGTGTTAGTATATGAGAAGTGACTTTGAAATGGTCATTACAAATAATCATAGCAAGATATAGACTAACTGAAAAAGGAAGGCACAAAATTATAAGCAGCTGATAAGCAATAACACGTGAAAATATGTCTCACCAGGAAATTGTGCTGTAGCTGCTTTAGAAATATAGAAAAGATCCACAGAGACCGTTCTGAGCAGAAGACGTATTGGGTGGAGGTAACAAACATGCATATGGGRCYGTTGGACTCTTAGATRCATTCTGTGCCAAATTTCATGAAGATCTGATCATGTTTACAGGCTTGAAAAAAATAACTAAAAACATTTTCAGTCATGTGTTTTGATTCTTGTGGCAGTTTTATAGAAACATAATGAAATGGTWGCCCTTCATCAGAGCTAAACAACAACAAAAAAGCTGAAGCTCCACGTTGAATCGTTTTTGAGCTATAAGCAATCATATATGTCCAAACATCAGTTTTTCAGATGACACCACCATTTCAAATATGGGGTCAATGGCAAAACCGGGGACTAGCACAGTGCAGGTGGGCCACATCTATATTCCTAACAAATTTTAAACTGCTAGGTGCAGCCGTTTCTGTGCTACGATTGACCAAAAATCTCTCTTTCAAATAAAAAAAGAAGAAACCTTACAAAATACACCTTTGTATTTTAATTACAGCACAATTCTTAGTTACATTTTATTTACATGGATCATAAGCTGTGTAAGGACCTGAAGTAGCAAAGCAGCCCCAAACCATCCCAATACCACCACCGTGTTTGAATGTTGTTGTGATGTTCTTTTTTCTGAAATGCAGTGTTCGTTTTCAGCCGACTGTAATGGGCTGCACACCTTCCACAATGTGGTTAATCAAAATAATAATTCATGATTTAACAAGAGGGACCATTACTTTCTCATTCAGTGACAGGTTGGTTTGAAATTATTATTTGAAAACTGCATTTTATATTTATTTATATACTGTGATGGACTTGTGACTTGTTCAGGGTGCACCCCATCCCTCGCACAGCTGGATAAGGGCACCAGAGACCCCCATAACCCTGAAGGGAAGAAGTGTGGATAGATAACAGATGGATGGGTTTTATTTACCGTAGTTATATTATCTTTGTATATTTTTAACATTTGTTTGCTTATCCACAACATCTAAGTAAGACAATAAAGCAAACTAAAACCTGTAAGAGAACAAGTGTTTATTTTTTCCTCAGCAAAAAATAAATCAGTTTGAAGTAGGGGTGCGAAAGGTGCAGCAGCACCCCCTGATGGACATGTAGTTGCATACCTAAAGGATTAAAATGAACCTAAACAGATTTATTTGGAGTGACATATGTTTATATAGTATTTTTTCTAAAGCTGGTATAAATGGCACAGATAGTGTATATATGTGTACAAAACACTACAACTGCTAAAACCCACAAAAAGGGAACAGATTAGCATAGTTAGCTTTGGGATATGATTGCAATTTACCAAATGTTGTCTGCCCAAAATATAAAACATATTTATTTTTACATTTCACTGCAAATATATATATATATATACACATTATAGAACTTTGGCTT
>NW_013952405.1:3167249-3168337 GCF_001266775.1 Austrofundulus limnaeus
ACACACACACACACACACACACACACACACACACACACACACACACACACACACATTAGAACACAGACAGTTTTATCCCATAATGTAACAAC
This sequence comes from Austrofundulus limnaeus, assembly GCF_001266775.1. Taxonomy (NCBI): domain Eukaryota; kingdom Metazoa; phylum Chordata; class Actinopteri; order Cyprinodontiformes; family Rivulidae; genus Austrofundulus; species Austrofundulus limnaeus. The sequence continues at coordinate 3,167,342 of NW_013952405.1, forward strand.
AACACAACACATGTCTGTGCCAGTTTTTTGTTTCTATTTGATGCACATTTCTGATCATCCTAAACCAGATTTAGTGTCAGAACAGTTTGCTCAGTTGGGAGGCTCAGGATGATAACAGCAGACCCAAGACTGTGGCGTGCTGAGACTCAGAGTGACATGCTACAACTGTTTCAATTGTTTGTTTGTTTTTAATAAAAAAACATTCAAAGAATGCCCAGGTTTTGTAAAGATCACTGCATATTATAAGTTAAACTGTTTTCAATTTGGTAATATTGGGTTTATTTATGTGTTATGGTCTGGAAAAACAAACTGAGCATTTCAGCCTGAACCCTCAATAGTACTCATTATGGTATCAACTAGGAAATAAAAAAAGTTACGTTTTTCTTGCTAAAAATAAGTCACTATAATATTACTGCAATAAGCATCATCGCAGATCCTTCCTACCTGCAGCTGTCAGACTGTGTGACTAGCACCACGCCCGAAATTCCCAATAAATGTTTACAAAAATCACAATAAGTGTTTGCAAAAATCACAATAAGTGTTTACACACCTGCTGCTGTACAATCATTTGCAATGCTACTATTCATTGTAATTACTCAACTGAACAATCATTTGCACTATACTCTGCTGTAATTGCACATATGTGTTTCTTATCTGTATTGTGATAATTCACATTACAGGTATTGGTCTGTTGAGATTGTTTTTGCAATGAAAACAGGCAATTTCTGATTCCTAATGTTAGATTCTGAAACAAAACAGTGTTTTCTATTCTTGCACTATTCTTACATTATATTTTTATTGTTAATAGTTGTATCATGACTAGTTAGTGTTAATTTTGTTTTGTGTGTACTATTTATAGTTTGTAAAGTAACTAGTGTGTGAACCTTTCTACTGATGCTGCTGTGATGAATTTCCCTGCTGCGGGACAATAAAGGCTGTTCTATTCTATTCTATTCTATTCTATTCTATTCTATTCTATTCTATTCTATTCTATTC
>NW_013952405.1:3169345-3178712 GCF_001266775.1 Austrofundulus limnaeus
GTATATACTTCAATTTATTAAATAAAACTCTGTTTCCCAGAGGCTTATTTATTTTTTGAAACACTTGCAAAGACATTTTTCTACACATTGCAAATTCCAGATTTATTGAAAAAGGTACATTTTCACATCCATCTGATCCGTCATTAAAAATCACAAATACATTTAACCATAACATTATGTCAACATTAAATCATTTTCCATACCTGTATCCCAGTGTGTATTTATAAAATAAAATAAATTGTGCAGGTGCTAATTTTTACACACATTGTACTCCAAGTTTGGATGGCCTTTTGATAACATGACTTTTTTTCCCCAATGGGGTTTTTTTAGATGAAAATAAGTGAAAAATGCATATTTCTGTAGAGGAAATGTAGGATCGTGTGAGACGTTCACATGATGTAAAAAAGGTAGGAAAATGAAAGTCTTACGAGGAGCTGTGGAGGGAGGGCTGTAGCAGCTTTAATACTACAACATATCAGTGAGATACAGCGGGCTGTTGAAAATCATTTTTACTTGACATTATCAATGAATATTAGCTGCACTTTCCAGTTAAGCAGAAAACTTAAAGTTTTGGAAAGTGATGTAGAAGAAACATCACACTGCTAATACATTGACTTGAACACAGCTTTGTACATAATATTATCTTTTTTCTTTTCTTTTCTTTGGAATTCTTTCTGGCTCAAAAATCTCTGTCATGACAACTTGCCACTTTAAAGACTTAGTGTGTTTGAGACAAGTCACAGGCAAGAGAGTGGAGAGAACAGGACCAATTTATATATTCATAGATCCCTGAATAGCAAATGAGACAAGAGTTACATCTAAGCCAATTTGAATCATCAAGGGATTAGCGACAGAGGACAGAAATGAATTTTAAAGGTTTAATCAAAGCAGGCAGACCAACTTGCGCAGAAAGCTAAAGTTGTGATATTAAAACTTGTTTCTCCTCCCAGGGCATTAAACAGCTGTTTTTGTCAAAGCCACACACCAGGAGGACCTAGAGGCCCTGAGGCAATCAGCCAAGATTACACACTGATAGTAAAAACATGGTTTGATGTGGGGTGAAATAAAATTTCTATTATAAAAGTGGAAGTGATAGATGTAAATACTATAAATTCAGGTATAAGATGTGTTTTAAGACCAGAATGGATATTCTAGAGGCCAGCTTGTGGGTAGTTAGCTATGTCTCATGTCTTGTTTCTAACTGAGTTAACAAATCACCATTCATTTCTGTTTTTCTACTTGTATGTAGATGCTGAGTGAAAATCAAGGTTGACTGAATCCCTACCTTCACAGCCTCTTTTTGAGCTGGGCTACAACTGAGTCCTGAATAAAAGAGCGCTGGATGTTTCAATACTTTACAGGCCAAACAATGTAAGCTTATGAGCCAGATGTGTTCCAGGAGCCAGCAGTTGAAAATTAAAGTATTGTTAGGCACTGAAACATGGCTGATTGGTTGAAACGAAATCCAGATTTCTGAACATCATTTGTAATTTTTAATGAAAGAGGTAGAGCCGAGGAGAAACAAGTCCATGAATTAAATTGAAGTTTACTGACCCTAAATAAAAGCCAGAGCAAATATGCCATTATGTTCTATTTAAAAATACATAAAGACTATCAGATCAATAACTGCATAAGACTCAAAACTATGAGACCAACAAGCGTGTAAACATTCCCCGAGGTTTTTAAAAGAAGAGCAGATATTCTTGCTGCAAGAAAAAAATATATCTGCAAGTTAGAAAAACAGATCATTTTTTAAAATGCAATTACTTCTCCTTCAGTTCTGCTCGGTTTGATTAGCATAAGAAAACTAATATGGCTAATGAATGCAGAAAGCATCAGTGACCTAAATTAACATTGTTAGTGTTACCGTCAATTGTCTTTTAAAGACGTTATAATTTGCCCTTAAGTGCAGGTATTACAGGAGACTATATTATAGGACTCTGATGATGCACTTTACTTTAAAAAAAATTTGGGGGGATGATTTTAGCTGCATTTCTTTTTGTCTGACATGATTTTCAGTGTATTGAACTCATCTCTGCCAAACCAGTAAACACGTTTATTGATCAGTCAGTCGGTGGTCAGACAACACAAATACAACATCACTTTCAAAGCACGGTGAAGACAGAACCTGAAGAAAAAGACGGAACATAAAATGAATTTCTGTATTCAGCAGGGCAGGCCCTAGACAATTTGGCACCCTTGGCAAGATTTCAAGTGTTGCCCCTTGTGCAATTTTTTTTTTCATTTCACTGACATACAATTACATCCCAAATAAAATGGTTGTATCTTTAGAAACCAGGTTGTCCAAGCAAAATAATTAACAGTATAATTGACTTGAAACAGAATACCAAAGGTTTACCTCTACATCGACTGGCAGCAGTGAGGCACACCTCTTGTTAATGAGCAGATGTGGAGTGAAGTGCTTCTAGGGGGGTCCAGGGGTGTATGCCACCTGGAAATTTTTGGGAAAAAAAATTACTCAAAACTGTACATTTTCCATCAATTTGAAGAATATTTTACTAATTTTTGGGGATTAATAAATCATGTAGAACACTGAAAACCAGATTTGTCCTGAAATTTATCTGTGATCATAACTGAAATTTCTATTATCCTTATTTTGTTTTTTACCTACACATTGAGCACCAGTAGTTACTCTTGACTGAATCACATGATACTTGTATCACGAAATATCCTCTTCACCATATAACCTCACATAGTAACAAATTATTCTTCAGAGTAAATCAACTACACTCTGATAAAAAGCTATAAAATATTTTTGTCCCCCATTTGTGGCACCCCCTAGATCAGGGGTGTCAAACTCCAGTCCTCGAGGGCCGCTATCCTGCATGTTTTAGAGGTTTTCCAGCTCCAACACACCTGATTCAGTGATTGAATTAACTCTTCAAATTGGGCAGAAGCCTGTTAATCACCCAGCGATCAAAATCAGGTGTGTTGGAGCAAGAAAACCTCTAAAACATGTAGGATAGCGGCCCTCGAGGACAGGAGTTTGACAACCCTGCCCTAGATGGATGGCACCCTTACCTTTTGCCTACACTGCCTATGCCCTATGGTATGCAGACTGTTTTGTTCGACTGCCCTAACTTCAACTACTAGCAGAAAGCCTGGCAAGTTTAAGCATAAATAAATAAATAAATAAATAAATAAATAAATAAATAAATAAATAAATAAATAAATAAATAAATAAATAAATAAATTCTTTAAAAGATCAAACCTAAGTTTAACACCACATAAAGTTGTGATTTGCAATCCCAACTTCCAGGCTCTGTCTTTCCCATTTTTTGGAACCGCAGCTGAATGTGGAGCAAGTGGATTTAGTGGATTCAGCAGTTCAGCACGTGCCTCTGGTGGCAGTGACAGAGTCCTGGTGTTTACAGGGGGAGATCTATGTGAGTTTCATCGCACCAAGCTGCTCAGTCTGCACTTTCCCTTCCCAGCTCCCCATGTAAGACAAGGAGCAACATAATAAACTCTCCAAGCTGTCGAACCCTATCACCCACTAAACTCTGGAGATAGACCACTCCAAAACGCCTGACGTGAACGTTCCATGCATTGTACCAGTGTGTGTAATCAAACACTGCTGCGACAGAGTGAACGACAGAGCCATTTAGCGATGATTAAAAGCCACTAAATCACTGTCATTGCATGTGTGTGTCGGTGGGTTGGAAATCTGTGTGAGTTCACTCCTGGTTCTTGGTTCAGGGTTAGTTTTTATTACAATGTACTTGGACTCTTGGTCATATTTTATTGTCCCCAGATAGAGAACATAATTTCCTATCTTAATTAATGACATTAGAAGCTTGCATCAGTTTATTTTTCTGCACACACACAACTGTAAGAAGCATTAGGAGACACTAGATCTAAACTGGGCATCCAGAACTGCAGGTACGTGACTTTGCAGCAGTTTGACACAGTCAGAACGTTACTCAGCTCCCTTGGGTGGGAGGCGGTGGGGTGTCTCAGTGCATCTTTCTGCACAGAAGCATATTGCAGCAGGCCGACTGCCATTAAATGTCCCCGTACGACTCTCGTTGTGACTGAACACTGCCATGAGGCTGTTCCTGAGAGACACTGGCCTGAGTAGTGCATCTATAGACTGAAGCGTAGGGGACTAAAAGTAATTGTAAAAGCTACTGCAATCCACGGAGGGTGTGTGTGGGGAGGGGAGGGTGTTTTAAAAAAAGAATAGAACAATGATCAGCTAAAAGCTAAAAGACCACGTCTAAAAGTGCGTGACTCATCACTTTTTTGTTACATTGAAGAAAACAGTGATGCTGTGAAAGTATTGGGAAGTTATTAGTCTACCACATTACATGACCTTTTTAAAAAGCAAGAAAAAGTTACTCCTAGAACTACTATTCACTTATTTTTGTGACTATCTTTCATTGCCCTGTACTGCCCCCTGTTGGTTTGAGTCATGTGCACTTAAAAAAGGTGAGAAGTTACCCTAAGAAGAATTTTTTTTTTGGGGGGGGGGGGGGGGGGTCTTTCACAAACAGGCTCAAAATAACCTCGACTGATGGCTTCGCCTCAGACCCATGCAACAGTCATCAGAGCTCCACTCTCCAATTTAAATGTCTCTGCCTCTCGTCCAGCTGCCATGGTGAGGCACTTTTTTTTTTCTCCGACATGACTCACCAAGCTCTGCTTACATACAGGGAGACAGGATATGCATAAACACACAGTCACTGCTTATGGGCAGTGACGTCCTATAGACATTCTGCCAAAAGGAAGCCACGCTCCGCTAATGGTTACAGTTCATCACAAATGATGGCATAAGTGATTTTACACTAAATGTATTTATAAAGCTATAGGAGGCCATGTAGGGACTGTGAGTCTTTTTCATGGGATGCAAAAGGTGTGTTGTGTGCCTTATTACAGTTTGATTTTCCTGTCATCTGCTTCGACACTGTCATCAAATTGTCCCGGAGGTGTAGAGCTGACAGAAGGACACCAGACTTCATTAGCAGGTTAATCACCCCCCACCCACCCAGACAACATCTGGAGCACACATCGCTCATCCAGCTGCTATCATCCTCCTCTTGACCCATCATATTCTCTGAAGCATCAAGCTCTTTGTTATGTGTCATTGTTGCATGAATGGACTGTAATTGAACTGTGTCTAACAAACTACCCAAGAGCTACTTAAAACAAAGTCAGGTTTATTAATGGTGGCCTTTTTGACAAATATATTACCCAGTAGTTCGCCGTCTTCCCCTGTGTTTTCACTGATGCTTTACTAATAGCGTTCCCCCCTCTCTTTCTCGTATTCGTCTCATCTCGACAGCTCAGAAACTCATCTTTTCAACATTGATTCGCACCAAAAACAGAGAGAAACCAAATTACTGTCACTCTGTGGAGCACTGCAGGCAGGCAGACAGACAGACGGTTGCTCGCAAAGTGGTGGGCTACCCACGCACACACTCAAGCATGTTGACACTGATCCACGCACAGGGGCTCACAGGAGGACAAGGCAAGAAAAGGAAAGAGGGAAAGAACTCTATTTATCCTCAGCTGACCCAGCAACAGCCAAAGGCAACATTTTCACATCAAAGCTGCACATTTTTTTACTCACAAATCAGCTGGAAAGTGGGGCTGTCTTGCCTTCTTTCTATGTTTATTTCTAAATATTTAAATCAAGTTTTTCTGCAACTGATGAAGTAAAATAAATTCTGTTTTTTTTGTGCCTGCATACAGATTGTCTGTCTCTGTCTATTTAACTCTGGGAGGGTTTCCGCTTAAAAATAAGCAGTAAGACACTGTTTGCAATTTATTTTAGAGGTCTCAAATTTCTAATACAGATTGAATCTAAATAGACTGGTTTTCTCCATATGTTTTATTTTAAGTTGAGAAAACAGGCATTATCGGACACAAACTTTTACCTTTTGTTTTTGGAGAACAAGCAGGTGACCTATGTCTGAAAAGCTGGCACAATTCTCTTTGAACAGAGAAACTCTTGTTCTTTTTGTTTTTAAGGATTTCATCATTTAAACACAAACTGTCATCAGAAAAAGAGAAGAAGAAGAAGAAACAGTAAAGTGTGGAGCAGTGTTTGTGCCTCATTGTGTTAGGCTATCCTACATTCTATGTGCGTTATTACAGGCTGTTACATCTTTCACTACATTTGAACAATGTACACTACACTGGCAACATAACTATACAACACACAACTACTGAATGATCAGTGGTTCCCAAAGTTGGGTTCAGGAGCCCACTCTAGTATCAAATGAGGTTCCCCACATGATTTCCAGACATCAATTTAAATGCAAATAAAATGTAAGTGTAATTATCTTCACCATAATTACTGAAAAACAGACAAATGAACTAAAGTAGTATCATTGGAAATTTATTTAATTAAATGTTTATTATGCCCATGTTTAACAGAAGCAGGTGTTTGTGCCATCTGGGCTCACAAGTTTCTGCAACAGTTATTTCTGGAACACATTTTGAAAAGCACTGATCTTCTTGGTTGTTTTTTTAGAATACTCAACAACATGTAAAAAAACACTTCAGGAGTATTTTTATCAAGCTCAGAAATATCTGCGCTTGTGTTTGCATGGACATAAACATGTCACTTGAGCGAAGGTGGTTGGACTCAAGAATGCAGAATGACACAATGGAGCTTCAATAAAAATAAAAATAAACAGTCATGATTCATGTTTTTGGGTTTGTTTTCATGTCACGCCTGAACTTCCATATCTACAATCCTTACCCCTGACTACTCATTTATTTATTTATTGGTCACGTGTGCCTGTCTAGTTATCTCTACGTGTCTTCTCCAGTATATAAACTTCACAGAGCAGGTGCCAGATTATCAGAAGCTCCACGCAGATGAAATTCAACATTTCAGTCTCTGTGATCTCAATCCTGTTTCTGATTCACTCTGGCTCTTTTGCCTACACCTGTTTTTCTTATGGACTTGGATTTAATGATTTTGACCCTCACCTGACTTCTGGCTTCTCTCTGCCTGCCGGATTCGTTACATGTCTACCAGGGGATGCCACGTTAACGATTTCTGAACTGTCTCTTTGACCACACTCAAGGATCTCCTTTGGGTCTTCCTCTCCACCCTTGGAGGAACAGTTGACAAGTTGGTCCTCCCTGATCTGAATGAGCATGTGCAATGCTATAATCAGCCTCCCCTCTCTGCTTCAGATCTGTGCTTCTGTGTTAAAGTTCTGTGTCGGCTGAATTTTGGAGCCCAAAAATACCCCAGCCCTTTACATACATAAATTTTATTTTAACAAAGCAAGCGGCTGTTGTGGTAGCACAATTTTCAAAACAACAAAAGAAATTCTGGAGACAAGGAACAGAGTTGCACAAGGAGACTCAATACGGACCTGATCCGGCATGAAAGCCAACAATGCTCAACTGGTGAGAGAAGTGAAGCTGAGAAACTAAAAGGACTGGGGCTGATGAGAGAAGTGGCTGCAGCTGTGACAGGTGAAACAAGACGAAGGGTGCACATGGGCGAGGCAGGCTGACTGTGGAGCAGAGGCTAAATGTGGAAATTCAGTGAGATCAGAAACACGAAAGCCAAGAACAACACAAAAACACAAAGAACAAGCAGAAAGCACAATGAGAAAAAAAGCCTGAAAATAAATCTCAACGCAGAAAATGAAAACAATGAAAATACATAACCCTAACCTATCTTTTATTTCTGGTATATTTAATCTCAGAGCAATTCAGCACATACCATCATCCTTATGTTTTGCTTGCATAATTTTAGTATTTTAATTAATGCTATATACAAGAAAAAACAACAAGAAGAATGTAAAACCCTTAATATGGTCAATTTAATGCCTCTTTAGGATCAACTGTGTTTTTTTTTACTTTTAAATAATGAGGTCAAAGGTCAGAAGAGTTTGTGCCAGGTCAATTTCATCAACTTTTAAGGCTTTTTCTTTTTTTCCCCCTCTCGAGCTATTCTTTATGATACAGCATCAAAGTTAGTTTAAAAGTATGTTTAATGGTGTGCAGGGCTGAACTATTCTGAGATTTATGCTCAGGTTGGGATATTCATCCCTTCTCTTGTGGCTGTGCCAAGGAACTTCACTGGCATACGATTCACTCTCAGTGATAAAAGATCTTTTAGACCTTCAGCTGAGTCTCGTGAGACAAATGTAAGAAGGTTTTTCAATATGTTGTCTCAAAGTAGCGTCACTAAAGATTATATGGGTTTAGAGGACAGTGAGTTTGAGCTACGGTACAAAAAAAATGTTCAAGAAGAATTTCAAATCCAACTCGTCAAATTACATATATATATGCATACTTATACTCAGTTTGTAGCAAGTGTCCTTGTTCAATATTAGGAAAATATACTGGTTTATCTAACTAAACAGTTTATGAAAGGAACGTGGCATTTTTTGAAAGTGCATCCCAGAGTTTTAAACAAAACTTTTGGTGATCTGTCTGAATGCCTCTCAGCTACATTCAATTTAATTCAGTTCAATTCAATTCAATTCAATTCAATTCAATTCAATTCAATTCAATTCAATTCATTTATAGCGCCAAGTCACAACAAACGTTGTCTCAGGGCACTGTACACACACACACAAAAAACAAAACAATAAATGCAAAGAAGCCAGCAGATTATGTTGAATCTTCACTTCATCACAGTCTCCCATCCTGAGCAGCACATTGATAAAAACTCCCATTTAACAGGAAGAAACCTCCAGCAGAGCCAGGCTCAGGACAGGTGGTCATCTGCCTCGACCAGCTGGGGGGACAGGAAAGAGACACAGAGAATTACAGAAGGACTGGTTCAGGTGTATTTTCCTCTGGAAGAGAGATAAAGAAATCACACGTTTTTGACAGAAGCATAACTAAGGATTAACTCAGGAAACCCAAGCCTAACTATAAAGGAAAGGAAGTTGGTTCTACAAGAGAGGAGCTTGATAAATGAAAGCTCTACCTTCCATTCTACTTTTAGAACATCTAGGAACCACATGTAAACCTCCAGTCTGAGAGTGAAGTGCTTTGTTAGAAAAATGTGGAACAATAACATCTTCAGTATAAGACAGAGCTTGGATGTTGAGAGCTTTGTACGATTTTAAATTCTATTCTGAATTTGACAGGGAGCCAATGGAGAGAAGCTAAAACTGGAGAAATTCCTTCAACTCTAGCAGCAGCATTTTGGATCAATTGAAGACTTTTTTGGATTCCCAGTTAATAAGGAAGTACAGCAGTCCAGATGCAGTCTAGATGTGATAAATGCATGGATCATTTTTTCCTGCATCATTTTTGGACAAGATGTTTGTAATTTTAGTGATATTACGCAGGTGGAAGAAGGCAGTCCACCAAATATTAATTCAGTATCTGTAAAAATGACTGAGTTATAGTCTTTATT
>NW_013952405.1:3178992-3187092 GCF_001266775.1 Austrofundulus limnaeus
TTCCAGTGAAATATATTTATGTTTGTGGTTGTAATGTGACAAAATATGGAAAAGTTCAAGGGGTATGAATACTTTTGCAAACCACTGTATTTCTCAAATGATTAACATACTATCAGTATCTTTCCTTTTCTTCACCTGTGGCATCAGATTATACATTTCACTACTTTTTAAGGTTTAAACTACAGGGTAAAAATGTACAGATTCTGTTACTTTATTAGCTATGTGTTTCACTGTGAAGACCGTAAGGGGTAGAGCATTTAAATCTGATGGCCTTATTGGAATTCACAGCTACCATCAAGTGGTCAGTATATCCTGGTTGGTTATGCAATTTATTTCACAAAGGCGGATTATATATTTGACTTGAATTTGGCCCAAATTGGCAAAGCTGGAAAGACCTCATGTAGCTCAGGTCAGACGACTCTTATTCACCTTGTTCAGGTAAAACTTTTATCAGATTTATACAGGAAATTGAACCTGGTCAACAGCAAAATGTCCCCAAACAGAATGCAATTACTGTTTTGATATGCTGACTGAGAAAAAAGTAATTATGGCATGAGACCATCTAACATGTCTTTTTCTAAAAAGCAAAATGTGAAAACAAAGTCACTTTTCTCATGTTGTTTTATTTCCTGCTGGTTAGGCTTACACTGTAAATGTACCATTTCTATAACTACACAATTTTATAAATATTTAGCTCAAATTTGATCTGAATCCGATCCCCAACACACATTCTGACAACTCTATTTGGATGTATGTTATTAACTATTTAAAGTCAAAGCACAGTTTCTCACGAACGGCTGCAAACATTTAATGTATACTTCTTGGGAAATAATTATTGGATGTGCATACAACTGATTGACTTTTTTGAGCCATCTCAGTTCAAGACACAATGCACAGTAAACTTGTCTTAGATACTACAAATTTTAGTGAGGTTGTAACTGGGGATCATTCACAAAACTCATTGCACAAGAGCTTTGCATTAACTGTTGGATCAACTTTGTTAGAAAAATATCTCGTGAACCACGACAATATTAAGTTTGAGATTTGAGTGTGCTTACATTACGGAAGCCGAGAGTGGACGTTTTTTTTTGCATATATTTTTTCCCATGGTTTTCTCGTGAAATAACAGGAACCGTTGTCTCGAGATAACAAGTTGATTTCCCAACGGTTTTCTTGAGATAGGGAGTTAACGGTTTTCTTGTGCATCATTCAGTAACCATGGAGATGGCTCGATCCCCTCATCTGGTCACGATAAAGTTTATTACATCAGCAGGATCACTGTGTAAACGCCTGCTGATCTGTAGTCGGGCCAGCCGTCTCCTTGAATGACGAAGGCTGATATGAAAGTTACATATACAAGACAAACAAATCGCAATTTCAGCCTGTGTAATGATACAAAAATGGCACAAAATTATGTACAATAAGTTGACTTCAGGCCCTTGCAAGAGATCTGTGATGTCAGTGGGATTTACCTGATTAAATAACAAATAAACAAACAAACAAATAAACAAATAGTAAACTTCATCGATGACCAGCTGAGGGGACCAGGTCATCTCCATGGTTGATGGAGATGACCTGAATGATACTGAATGATGCACAAGAGGAAAAACTCGACAAAAAAAAAAAAAAACCATTGGGATTGTTATCTTGAGAAGATGCTCCTCTTTCTTTCATGATAATGTTGTTATCACGAGAAAACATGGGAACTAATTATATGCAGAAAACGGCCACTTTTGGATTCTTGCTCCCTCATAATAAATAGCAACAAAACAATTCAATTTAGAAAATTTGAAAATTTAACACCAAAGAACAGTCAACAGACAATGAACTAAAAAGCTCTATTTACTGGGGGGTGGGGGGAGACAATATTACTGACACTTTATGCAACTCTTTTATAACTGAATTTCCTTAGTCCAGTGGTTCCCAAAGTTGGGGTGGGGACCCAAAGTGGGGTCCTGAAACATAAAGGTGGGGTCCTGAAAAGATTTTCTAAATTAATTACATTTTTACCTTTAGTTGCCTAAAATGTATACATGTAGAATAATAAATATTGTTACTATACCCATGTTTAGTTGACCTGATACAAATGTTTATCATCCAAAAACAGTTGGGGGCACAGGTCTCTGCTACTGTGATTTTGTGGGTCAAAAGCTGAAAGGTTTGGGAACCACTGCACTTCAGAAATCAATTTAAAAGGTAATAAAATAATTGGTGATGTAATGTTTTCCCTATATTTATTACAAAAACACAAAATAAGTATAAAAAAATTATTTATACTTGTGTAGCCTTTGTTTTTAGGGTTATTAACAAAGTTTGTGTACTCAGACCATCTGGGGTCACAAGTTTTTGCCATGAATGTTTTGTGGGTCAGAAGATAAAAAGTTTGGGAACCACTGCCTTAGTCCATTCAATAAACACAACTCTTATTACAAAACCTTCTGTTCTCATGTTGTTCTTTCTTTATAACAGGTCTTTGAAGGGAACAAAAGAAAAGTCATAGATAGGTACTCACAGGTGCACCTAATGTAACAGACTGAGACTAAACAAACAAATATTCTGTAAAAAAAAAAGTTTTGTTAATGTTCTCATTGAAAGCAGCGGGACAGCTGAGGTCGAGTTGTGATAACTGTCGTTTGACCATCAAGGGGAGTTGACACATCAGCTGGATTTCCTCTATTTCTTTTGCCTATTTTATTGTAGAGAGAGGGTGGAGTGCAGGTGATTAAAATATACGTTTAATTAGTTTTAGAGTACGTAAACGTACAAGTTGTTTGTGCAGGTGAAGACGCGTTTTGATAATTTCTTACACTATCATTTTAGACTAAATTAATTGCTCTTTCAATGCAATACAGTACTCTGTAGTTTAAAACCAAGATATCAGAACATGTGAAACATTTAAAGGAGAACACATTCGAACAGTTTTTACGACAGCTGAACCACAACAAAACACGAGTGGGCAGAGATCCAGTGTTGGACGTCCGAAACAAAGAGGTTTATCCCACAGACCCGGGAACGCCCTTATCCCCGCCCCCCTTTCGGACAACTCGTCCAGCGATTGGTCGGTTTAGCTGCGCTTCGGCTCTCTGATTGGCCAGTTGCTTCGTAAATGAACGTCTGTTGTTCACGCTCTCCCGAGAGCAGAGAAGCGCCTGTGACAGTGGAGTGCTTTGATTCATGGAGTTGCGGAGTCTCATTTCTGGGGGTTTTGGAGAACAATTAAAGGGAACAGACAAGAGCGCATGAAGGTACGTTCACACGGCAGGTTGAGGAAACAGCCTGCTAGCAACTTGAAACCCTATTCGTAGTTTGGGTTTGATTGTTTTAGTGGAAAAAGGAGGTAAAAGTACAAATAGGAGTAGGTCGCATGCTCTTGCACAATGTTTTTTCTTTTTATCGTGAAATGTTAAATCCAAAACAAATATAATAACTAAACAAAATAATGGTAGAGAGTTGGTTTTAAATCAAGTGCAGATTTATTCAAATGGATGTGAGTGCAATAATAGTGATGCTGTATTGATTTGACCATTTTCGCAAGAGAGGTCATCTATAAATGATGGCTAATGTGATTTTTTCCCCTGTTGTCTGTGGTGCCATATTTAAACATAATGACAGTCTCGTGTCAGACAAAGGCCAATGATGTCGGCAGGTGGAGATTCTGAGCTGTTCCTGAGAAAACCCAACCTCTCATTATCCTCAACTCTGACCTAATATGAGGTAAAATAATGATAAAGGACAGGAAAAATAAAACAATAAACCACCTCTGGTGATACTGTAGGGTTTAGCTGACTCACTTAACCTCAGTAAGTCAACAAATCTTATGATATTCCATCTGTTTCTTCATATTATATTAGAATAAACCCATTCAAATATTTAAATTAACTGTTTCTCGTGTCATCTTACACAGCCAGGATGCATCATCCCCACTTTAGGGTATGTGGGCTCCATGATTCTCATGGTGTGGGTATCCCTGGAATGTTTTGAAGGATTTTCCATGGTAGCCGATTTTTATAAAGACTGGATATCAAGTGACAAATACGAAGCCAGACCAACAGCTAAAACGCACACTCATTTAAATTAATATCAAAGTATGAGACCAAATGTGTGATTATAGACAAGCCTGGGAACCACTTCGAAAGTCCCCAAGAAGTTAGCGGAGCTTGTAAATAAAAACGGATCCGTGCTCTGTTATGTGTGTGGCTAAGCCACAGAAAACACCAAGGAATCTTTTTTGGGGAGACAGAGAACGTTCTGTCAGAAAGTAAACACTCTCATCATTCAGAGTGCGAGGAAACCATTTGTTGAGGACTGTTGGTTTCACTCGCAACGCAGACAAAATTGAAATGAAGAACAAACGATTTCAGGTGTTCCCCTGCAGGGTTTCTTGCTGATTTAATTTAAAAAAAAACAATAAAACTTTTGTGCTTTTGCCAACAGCAGATCTAAATCTCAACTGGGCCACTTTAGATTTAAGAGCCACATGGCAGTTCATCACTGATATGTGTATATGTGTTGTGTAAGAGTCGTGCAGAGTTTTTTTAAAAAAAGGCAAAAGTAACTTGATCAGGCACACCGCCACTTTTAATAAAACACAGTGTGGGGTGTGAACGACAAGCTGATCATTACAGAGCCTCTGTTACCTGGTTTCACAGCTCATGTGTACCTTGTTAAACAGTCGGGAGCAAAACGCATTCCGAGGAAACGAATCCGACAGCAACGTCATCAAACTTTGGTGTGTTCTGTTATGTTTCGTGTCTCCTACAGTTTTACAGATGATGCCGGCTGTGTTTTGTGTGGCCTCTGTGATCACACAGGGCCTAGCTGATGAATCACAGGATAAAGCAGATTTGGTGCAGGATGACTCAAAAAAAAAAAAATAAAATAAAACTTTGTGTTTGAAGAGATCAAATTTGTCTAGCAGTTTTAGGCTTTAACAGAGCAGACAGTCATCGGTCCCAAAGCCACTAAATGTGCAAATATGCAAATAGCTTCCTGTTTATAACCCTGAGCACAGCCTGGGGAAGCCACAGATGGGACCCCATCACATAAATGACTTTTGTACAAATCAAACAATCCAGTCCTCTCTGTGTCACACAAAAATCCATTTTTTTAAAATCCTCTGTTGCCATTTTGGGGGAATCTTCTGACGTCGTTACATCTGTTGGCTTATCTCCTGACACATTTTCCTGTCTCTCATGCTTCAGGTGGAGAAGATGAACGTAGAGGCTCTGAGCAGAGCAGAGCTGCTGACTCTCTTGAGTATTCTGGAGGGAGAACTGGAAGCTCAGGATGTGGTCATACATACCCTCAGAGTGAGTTTGATGATAAGAAACCCCACTCCCTCGCTATTACACACATTTAGGAGTGTATGCGCACCAATGGAAATACCACGTGGTTTGTAGTTTTTTAATTTATTATAACTTTTTGTTTGCCATCTGGGAATTCCACTTATATTCAACACCATTACTATTTATGACTAAAAATGTCAGCATTACGCGGACAAAAAAGTATGCGAGCGAGCTGGGTGGGGATGTGTAAACAGGAACTTGAGGAAACGGAGCGCTGTGGAGACAATGGCAGAGGGGCCATTTTGGCCTCCAAGGCCTTTTATTACAACACAGTGACAGTAGTATTGCTGGTCAGACCAGTCTCTGCCGCTATTCACGTGGATATATTGTGTGCAGACCGCTCATGCGTGGTGCTGTCTTGTCAAATGTCTCTTGAGGGACAAACTGGTCCTAAACCAGAGATGACAAATTGTGTCGTCTTTCCACGTGTGCGTAGTTCAAAAACCCTCACGGTAATTGTTTGGCCCGCATCCAGCTGCGCTTGGAATGCTTAAAAAATGTTACGAGGATAATTAAAGCGGTTCAAACCAAGGAAGGCAGAGAGGTGATCCAGACAACCTGGGAATGCTCTGACTTAGGACAGCTTGACTCACCCAGTGCACGTTGTGAATGGCCAGAATTATAAGACCTTTTCTCCAGTAATTGTCCCTTAAATCCCTTATTTTGTTCTTAGCATCTCATTCTGTCATGTATTGAAAAGAGTGAAGCTTTCCTTCAGCAACAATGCTCTTCAGTGTGTGTGTCCAGTCCAATTAGCTCTGTCTCTCCATGCCGCTGGCTGCTTTTTCACACTCACAACTACAGCAGCAGCTGTCCCAAACTGGTCTGGACCCTGAAAGCTTGACTCATTGTCTGAAGTTGTGAGTCTTTGATGAGAAGAAGAAGTGGGGGGCTAACCATGACTGTCTCGTTGGAACACATAGGCCTCGTCGGGGAAGCTTATCTGGGAGCTTTTGTAGCTGTAATGGTGAAAGAATTTCAGTGTCATGGCACAGCAGAAGGCCATAGCAACCGCACCAAGAGAAATCTGAAGCATGCCGTATTTCACTTAAAACTCAATCATGCCGCTCGGACAAGTGCACTGTGTGGTTGCTTTCTTGCCCCTTGTTTTCCTCTGCCTTACTCAACCTCCCCGACACGCACACATAGTTTGGTGGTCTCTAATAGAAGAAAAAAAAGTTGTTCAGATATTTTGAAGCGGGGCTCTGTGGAAAGATAGCTCTTTCAATGAGCCTCACGTTTGGAAAAATAGAGTTTATTTCTGACTGGATTGACAAGCTAATGAGTAGTTTGAGTGGGATCAAAACCAAAGTGTATTGCTGCCTTCTGAAAAAGAAATCTACTCTCAAATTTTACATAACCGTTCTTAAAAAAAAAACACTTTTACGTTGTTTTCAGTTTTGTAAAATGTAATTATTGACATTGAATTTTATGGTTATTTGAGATCACAGTTGCTAACTGTAGCAGCCTGGAGCACTTCCTGCAGAATTATTATGAATTTTACCCAAGTAAAGTCCAATTGATGTAGCAGTTTACAAGTTATCATTTACATGAACTGTTATAAACTGTTTAGGAATTTAGTTGTTTAAAGATGATTCAATCCACTTTGGCTGTGGTCTTGCTCAGACTAGCCGTTAACTTGGCAGTCTGTCAGAGTGACACTTATTTTCTCCTCTCTGTGATTGTTCAAAAACCCACTTAAAAAAATCAGAACAATCCCTTTTGACCCCTCAGACTGTTGTGTTTACTGATGGGAGGATGCACAGTGTTTTTAGGCTCAAATCACCGACTTCCCTTGTTCCCCATGAGAGCCTGTGCAGCAGTTTACTGACTGGTCTTATTTAGGGCAGTCTGGGCAGAAGGGAGCGTCAGCTTTCAATAGCAAGACAATACAATTCCCGGCAGACTCTGCATTAATTTAGTACCTATTTTTTTTCTTTCTGATCGTCCCTCTCTGTTGTTTGTTCTTTACCCAGTTTGAATATTTGTTTTCCTTGCAGCAGCAAGCATTTTAACAGACTTCTCACAGCTACAGTTGCTTTTGAACCTTCCCTTTACTCCGCAAACTCCCAAAACCGTCCAACTGCCCTGGCGTTCCCACACAACCTGAGGTGGCGTCACCTCTGGGACTTGTCTCTACAGATTCTCAATCGCAATGTTTCCAGTTCCCAATGCTAAGAAAACAAACTAGCAGTTTTACTAGAGGGAACATTCCTGAGAACTTGCACCAAACAGTTTTTGCATTCCAGGAGGTGTGGCGTTTTTTTCCCCACTCTGACAATTGTCCTTATCTGTAGGGATCTGATACTATTATTACCCTGGTTTAAATCTAGCATACGCAAACGTTTTCTGTAAGCACTGCAACACACTTTCTCTTCAAATACTCAGCCCTCTCAGCTACTTATAAGGCAATAATTTGTGGTCTTGTATAATTATTTTTGGTGTTTGACACTGTTTAACTAAAAGCCAACAAAAAAAAGGTTTTCTTGTCAGCAAGACAATTTATATTTTTTGTTGCTTATTATGAAGTCATATCCTGTAATCCTGATTGTTTTGTCTAGTTTTGCAGACTTGCATGTTTTCTTGACCGCAGAAACAATAGGGACTGGCAAGAGTGGGCTGTTCAGATAAGAGGGTGTTTTCTGTTTCCACTGAAGAGTTCCAGCTCAATTTAGATTAGTTTTTTCAGGCAGGTTGGGGAAACAGGATTTAAAAAACAGTCAGTCCATGTGTACAGTATATACTGTATATATAC
>NW_013952405.1:3188002-3205181 GCF_001266775.1 Austrofundulus limnaeus
GTATATATATATCATGATTAATTATGGCCTTTAGCAGATAAAGATTAATATGTGACAATTCCACTTGCCAAATGTCTTTGACTCTAAATCAGTTACCCTGTTTTACACTTATTCAAACCTTCAGTCAAATTCAAATTCAAAATTTTTCAAATTCAAATATTTATTTTTCATTTCATTAAAAAAATAACTATATACAATAAAAAACAACGACATGACACAGATCAAAAATCAAAATAAAATGAAATGTAGCAGAAGAAGAATAAATCATATAATGTCTGCCCCTTTTATCCTCAGAACATATTCGAACAGAACATAATTTACAAAACAATACAAATAAAATACAAATAAAAATAAAAGCATCAACTCAAATAACTCATTCATTTGAACAGCCCACCCTAATCTCATTCCAGGGCTTACTTTGCTGCTCAGAAGGGACACATTGACTGAGTAAATTTGTTTCCACCATTTGCTGATGGAGAGTTTGTTGTAACCAACAAGGCCTTGGTCCACATTGTCAAACTCTGGTTTATGGTGGTATTTCAGGTGAAGTTTGTAGTGTTAGCTTTAGCTCTTTGTTAGCATTAGCGTCAGCTCTGTGCTGCAGGTACTTCCACCCAGGATTTTAGCTTGAGAGGTGACTTTTGGATGCCCTGTTAAGTTTTCCGCTGCCTTTAAGCTGTTGCCATCATGGCACTGTGCTGATCTTCAAGTTTGCTGAGATTTAAAAGACGTTTCCATCCGTACCTTTTTTTTTCCCCTCTCTGTAAATTTTGTCAACTTCCATTATTGGTGGGGGGGCACAATTATTTTATGAAGCCAGAGGAAGACAGATAAAGAATAAACTGCATCGGCTTGGATAGTGGAGTTGGGTAGCAATTTCACAGCTTCAGTAGCTGTTGTTGTGTGTTGTCGTCCCATTCTCCGTATCCGTTCCGTATGTAATTTTTTTCCCCTTAGTAATTTTGCAACCTACTGAAAGATTATGTTCAAAAGAGAGACCAAATTATGCAGAGGAGGTCAATTAAATTCTCATTTATTTACATACATGTAGAGTTTACCACACACAACCTCAGGTATGGTCCGTTTCCTGAACCCCCACCCTGGCTTCTGAGACCAAGGAACATGTTCATGAACAACATGTGACCAAAAGCTTTATACCAGAGTCAAGTCCCACCTCGGATATGACGTCATATCCTGGATATGATATCATGGTAAATAAGAAAGTAAGTACTTCTAAAATGAAAAACAGCACATTTTTATACTGTTGGCGCGAGGCACGTATTGAGACTTGTAGAGTCTCTGATTACTAATTAAAAATGATCACAAAGCATGTATCTAAAATTCAGTTAATCAAGTCACAAAATATCCTTCACTTCCATAAGCTTCATAGGCAGTGAGTGGGTGTTCAGGTGATTAAAACACCTTCCAAAATCCTGTCTAAAAGCCTGATTCCACCACACGTGCATATTTACAGCACCACACTGCCCTGATCACAGTTCGTAAAGTCACAAATATTAATTTGTGACAGTTTTCCCTCACGATTAATGGCACATGATATGAGTTTACCACATGGAGCCAGCTTGTAAAGCATTGTAGCACTTATAATAAGCTTTAAAGGCACAGTGTGTAGTATTTGTTGTTTTCAGCCACATCTAGTGGTTGAGTGGTTGAATCATCCTCCCTGGTCCTCCCCCCACCCCCACCCCCCTTCCAAACACAAAGGGGCTGCTACGGTGTCTCTCAGGTGTCAAAAACCTTTGATAATTCCAACGTCGATGTCTACCAGCAGCTTCAGGGCTAGTGATGTTTCAAGTGGTAAGATTATGAGCTTTAATAAGTAAAATTATCCCAGCTACAATGACAGACAACAAATATTACATTTATAGTATTACAACTAAAACCGTTTTTGGCGCCGCCACCGCAGTTTGTCCTTCATGAGCCTTCGTAGACAAGATGGCGGTGCAAGATGGCGGCTGCTTGTAGGGCGACCCGCGACCATGGAGATATAAATAGCTTTTTATGAGGTACAAATAATAAAACAAGGTCTTTGTCTGCAATGATTAGACATGTTTTTTTTTATTATTGTCGTTAGTGATTATCTCAATTTCGGCTAAAAGAATTGACAAAATCCTACACACTGTGCCTTTAAGACAGAATAATACAGTATGATGTCAACTATTTGAGTGCATTTTCAGACTACAGCAAAACCTGATGCTTATCTGTTATACAGCAAAGGCTGACTGTTGACAACAACACTAATTAAATAACCATACCTTTTTTATGACAGCTGTTTTTTTTGTTTGTTTTTTTGCCTAGACTCAACTTCCAAACAGAGGTTAATATCTTTCTACACCCTTCGCTGCTGTTTACACTGAACAGGAGAGTCGCTGCAGATAAAACCGAAACAACCACAGCAGCCAGACCAGACCAAGGCAACAGGCAATCTGAGAGAATAGGAAGCAGATTCTATTTACTTTTCCATAAAGATTTGCCCAGATGTATAACTGCCAGTGAATTGGCTCACAGATTGCCTTTTTTTTACTCAGATAAACTAAAGGACTTTCTTGTTACGCCTTATGTTAATAAACGTTACACCAAAAGCAGTGTCTGGCCAAAGGCTGAACTCACCTGTCTCCATGTTTCATGACTAACTGCTGATGATAATATTTGTGGCAGTTAAACATTACTTTGAGGAGTTTCGTTTGGTGTCTTACAGTTATCTCAGGGGCCATCTGTGGTTAATGTGTGGGTGGGAGGTGTGGAGGATACAGCCCGAACCATAAACACTGACCTAATTATACTTCAAAAAGCACGAGCCGAAGAGCTTGTTTTTTTCCTCTCTTATTCTTTGCCAGATTTTCCTCTATTTAAAGAGAGTAAAACCTTGTTCACGGGTCAAGTATACAAATGGAACACATTTAGCTAATGTTAAAAGTCCATTTTTATTCCATTAAAGTTTGCACTGTCCAAAGAACTGTAGTGTAAACACAAAAATGAAACAAGTGTGTGCAATTTACAATAATAGAGTAACAACTTTCACTTTAAGCGTCAAAAATACCAAACTCCTCTCTTATTCTTTCAGCCAGCAAAGCAGAGCCTCCCATACATCTTACCAAATGTATTCATGCTTCAGATGTGGCAATTTTCAGGGTCACAGAGTAATCTCAACAGCAGTTATCTAACCTGGCCTTAGTATCTGTGTCCAAAAAAATAAAATAAAATAAAATAAACTTTAAGAAGGAAGAAAATCAATTGCTGATCTACTACTCAAAAAGTCTCCACAGTCCAAAACCCGTGGTTTCACTGACTCAGTGTACAATGTTGTTTTCACGCCTCAGTTACTCATTAGCTTCATTCTCTCCAGTCTTGTTGAGGACAACGCAGTGTTCAACTTTAATATTATGCTTGTGTTTAATGGAGCTTTTCCAATTGTGGCTTCCTTTCCACCATCTTTGCTTGAACGGAACATAACCAAAGTGAATGGCTAAAATTAAACTATAATACCTGCAAAATTAAAGGTTAATCACAAAACAGAATAAAAAAAATGTTTCTATCATCATTGAAGCCAGAGTTGTTAATGGAAAAACAATGAGTCACTCTCATTCTGCCCCACTATAATAATAGTGTGTAAAAGTGTGTAGTCCTAGCATATGCACTATATAAGTGTTTTGTCATAGCTTCAGGGTTCTAGATCTAAAATTGTATTCTGTTGTTTAATTTTTGTTGTTTTATGCCTACTTCCTGTTTTATTTTGTCGATGAAGTTACTTTGTCAGTCCTGCCTTAGTATTTCTTTGTCACACCTGCTTGGTCTGCAACTAAAGGATTGATTTTTCATCAGCAAATCAATTTTTGGTCAACATTCGGGAATTTGCATGCTCTCGCCTATCATTTGTCACCCCCCCGCAGCTGCATTTGTTTCCTCTATCCGTCCAAAATCATGCAACTTATCGTTTAATTGGCTTGTTTAAATTTAACTTAATAGTTAATGTAGTTTATCCTGTTATCTGTTTATTTAGGCATATTCACAATGTGGGTTCTTCAAAGATGATTTTCATCAATAAAGAGGATTTGTTCCTTTCTTATCAGGGATGTGAAATCTGTACAATTTAGAGCTGTGATTTTCCTCCTTGTTAACTACTGGTCAATGTGTGACAATCATTTGGGGTTTACTAAGAGAACAGGACTCGGCTGTCTTTTCCGTGCACAAAGGCCACATTTATTCCTTGAGGCTGTAGGGAACTGACTGACAGAGGAGTTTTTCAGGTGAAAGGCATCAGGTTTTTCCTCTCACACCTTTAGCAGCAGGAATGCATTAGGAGGTGACGTGCTCCAGCACGTCCGTTTCAAAGGCAGCAACACTTGAAATTCAAAAGTACGTTTTGTAAATTATTTCTGCATAATGTGTTTCTTTTTTCCCACGACTTGCTATAGGAGATATTTATCATCAGTAGTTGGGCAGAGATGAGAGCTTTAAAGCCGACTGGATTTACTTGTTGTGCCCTCTCATAAAGGAGCACACACCCTGTCATTATGATCAGACCTTTCCTGACAAAAATATAAAAAAGAACACGAGCGACCGAGATCCCAAGTTTGGGCCTCTGCACACGCGTGCGTTCAGAGCACACACAGCCCTTAATGGGCTATTTAAAGATTGTGGCATGTAGACTAAGACTGTTAACTTAGAAAGCTGCAGTTTTGTCTCTGTCTGGATGAAGAGGTTTTACTGCTCTACTCTGAAATCCAACAGAAACTCTACATATCTGCACTAATACTCATTTTCGCATTTAGTGGCCTACTGCATCACAGAAAAAAATAAATAAAACAGGCCCAAATGCAGCACTTGTGCCAAAGCAAGTGAGGAGAAGAGGACAGAAATGCAGACTCAGAAGGAGGTTTTTTTTTCCATAAAACTGCAGTGAACCGACTCGAGAAGTCAAGTTTGTGCTGAGGGACAACGGGTGCTTGTGGTTTGGAGACTCTAATGAAAACTGCATGAGAAGAAAAGTATAGGTGTCCTGAAGGCACGAGGTGTGATGTCTTTCACATGTGCTTCAAAAAGTAGGACTTTGACTCCGAATCGACCTCGAGTGCCTCAAACCTCAAACCAGCTAACGGTTCTGAAGCTAATGAGACCCCCTGGTGGCACTGTGACCAGGACTGGGGTCAGCCAGGGCCTATCTTATTACACTTGCTACTGTGGAGTAAAGTTAGTTTAGTTAGCTTTAAGATTCTAGTTCTTCTGACTCATTTTTTTTCTTTAAACAAAATGTTTTAGCTGATTTAATAACTTATTAAGTGCTCATTTGTGTGTGTTTGTGCATGTGTGTGCGTGTGTGTGTTTGAGAGAGAGAGAAAGAGATTTAATGATCCCGTCCTTCACCCCTGCATCCCGAGGGAGGAGTTAACATCTGCCCCTTGTGGGGGTTGGACAGCAGTGCCTCACCTCTTTGTGTTTGGGCTGACAGGAACGACCATCTGCTTGAGCTCATGCTGACTAAAGCACCRCTGACTTCCTGAACAAATACTGACGCACACATTCCTACAAACTCTGCGTTGTTYGCTTTTTATCGCCAAAGTGATCATGTTTTTGCATGTCTCGCTGTGTGGAATCATTGGCTGGACCTCATGGAGTCTTAGCAAACATAAAAGTTGCTATAACTCATTCAGTTTTGCACACATTAAGCACAGATTTGGTGTGGTTGTAGCTGAGAGTCATTTACAACCAGAGGGATATAAAGTAGCCTACTTGAAATAAATAACAAAGTAAAAGTAAAAATACCTTAAAAGAAAATTACTTGGGTAAAAATACGTTTCACTCATAAGAACAGTACTTATGGTAAGTAAAAGCCATAAAACTGCTCACAACAATTGGGAAAGTAAATAGAAAAGGATTTTTACGCACACTCTAAGAAATGAAGWKTTGAATTTAMTTAACCAAGCTGGTTCCACTAAACYGAGTTGAGTAAATWGCTTTACATTTAATAAACTCGGTTTAGTAGAGCCATTTGACATAACTTAGTTAGGTAAATTCAACACTTTATTTTTCATGATGAGTTCCGATCACCAACAGATTGTGCAAGATATTGTAATATTGATTGTAATATTGTAATATTGGTTTAGTTGATGTGGCCCAAATCTGTCAATGCCACAGCTGGCCCAGTTGTGTTAATGTGGTGCTGGCCTATGCATGGATCACCTCGGGCAACTACATCTGGGCCACCAAAGGGCCATCGTTCTTTGCATTTGAGCTGYCTGCACTGCACGGGCCAGAACTGTGCCAGACAAATTTTGCGATTTGGACATTTTAGTCTAAAATGCTGGCTTCAAATGTGGTGGATTATATTGAAAGAAAATTGGTAAGCSTGTTCGTTTACCCTTTTATGTGCTTGAGCCAACCAGAAAATGTACCAATACGAGGATATTGAATGTGCAAAAGAGTGCATACAACYAACCACACAGAGCGCTCTGGCTGAAGGCAGTGTTTATCCTCAGTCTGCGTTCATGCCTCGTTTTCCGGAAGTCGTTTCAACTTTACAAAAACTTCAGGACATGACTCCGCCTATTTTATTGCATCATCAGGATGGTCCCCTAACGCTGCTAGAGTCATGCCTTCATCATATTCTCTGTCCTAATGAAGACCAACGGTTCAGTTATGTGTTGAATCTGTGTTCAGGCATGAATCTACATAAAATCATCAATTCAAACAAATAACCACATTATATAAGATATTACTGTTCTTGTAATAAAAGAATATACCATGTGTAGTGTAATTAAAATCCATATAAAAGCAAACCCTTAATACATTTCTTTAATTTGAATTCCTTTAAAGATCACAAAGCCTTATAAATCCATTTTTTTAAATCAGTCACATTAAATTCAGTTGTTTTTACCTTGTAACTGTGATTTTACATCATGTCCTGTGCTAAATAGTAGAAAGGAAAGATCCCAACAAATATTACATAAACACATTGATTTCTGCTCAGTCAGGAATGAACTAAATGTGCTCTTGCTGGACTCCAGGACCCAACTAGTTTCTGTCATGTGCTCGTCCACCAGGCCCAACACAGGGACGCCTTCATGCAGGAGCGTTACGGACAGTACGACCTCAGCGATCCATTCCTGGCCCTGCAGCGGGACAGCGAATCCGCGGAGCGACCAAACACACTCACGCCGCCTCAAACACACCTGCAGGCCCGGGCTGTGGGCCCAAATCCTCTGGCTGTTCTGAAACTGGTCATGACTCACTGCAAGAGGATGCAGGAGAGGATGATGGGACAGTTTGCTGCCGCCGAGAGCAGACACAGGAGGGTAGGTGGCAAGTCACACCCACGTGCAGAACGTTCCTACGAACGTGTGTCAGATTTGTAATGTGGGGGGTGTGTATCACAATGGGACTCACGCTTGATTCAGACAAAGGTGTGTGTCAAAATGAACATGCATGAATTATACTGCCTGGCCAAAAAATTAATAAATAGATAAAAAATAAAATAAAAAATAAATAAAACGCCCCCCTCAAAAAAAAAAAAAAAAAAGGTCACACTCTAACATACTGTTTCTGAACCTAGACCTGACCATCTGCAGCAACCTCAGATCATAGACCTTAGTTAAATCCAGGTGGTGGCTTTATTTTTGGCCAGACAGTGTATTTTGATATTGATAACAAGACACAAAGAGTGAGGCACTTTCTAGCTTTGATGTGACTCGAAGTCAGATGATTTGCTAGTGATTGATATTAGTATCAAGACTTGAATTCTTATCCAAAAACCTAACTGTGCATGAAGTCATATTTTTTTACACTCATCTGTGTTCTTGTTAGATGATAGCTGATCTGGAGGAGGAGAAACGGCGGCACGCCCAGAACTCTGCACGGCGTGCTGATTATACCTTCATGTTGGAAACAGAAAGAGACAAACTGCTTCAACAGGTGAGTCTAATCAGTCCACCTCTCTTGTGTCTGGATGAATTTCTACTTTGTGCTGTTTTAGAGAAAATGAAGCGCTTACGTTATTTTTTTAAAACATATATTTATTGATTTTAACAAGAAAACAAGACAGATACAGTATATTCACTCATACGTACATACTTAAATTATAAACCCAGACATAGCAAACCAAAATAGACGTACAGTATGTATAAGGGAAGGAAAAAATAAAAAATAAATTAAAGTAAAATAAGTTAGCAGCAAACCCTCAATAGACCAACCAACATAAAACATCAGTATAAGTAATCATACGACCTTATGTAAATCCTTTTTCCACCCATCTAGTTGGATATCATTTTGGTCCAGCCAATTAAGAAAGACAGACCAGATTTCCCAAAATTTATCAAGTTTGTTCTTAGTAAAATAACTGATTTTCTCAAGTGCAAAATAGAGCGCTTATGTTTAGTTCTAGCCATGATTTAAAACTTAGTGACGGAACAGGGATGCGTTCAGCGTGGAGCCGCTGTGTAACTCAGTAGGGTGGAGAGGGCTCGGTCTTTTTACATTGCACACGCGCACACACACACACACACACACACACACACACACACACACACACACACACAGAAGCACTTTTACCATCCGCATGAGCACAGAACTGTTTCATGAGAAACAGATGAGGAAGAGGCCATTGTTTAGTTGTCCAGCAGCCAGGGGGCTTTATGGCCTCAGGAAACCCGAGATAATGGATGTCCACGTCAAATGCGAGGTCAGCTGACAAACACACACTGTTACACAGGGGCCTTATGTAACAAAGGGTTCCTGAGCTTCTTTCCTTGGGATCTCCCACCTTTGGTGTTTTTAATGGTGCATAAACCACACACACACGCACACACACACAGTTGCATTTTTATCACATTACATTTCCTTCTAATAATCATCAAAAGTTTTAACCAGTCAGCTTTTAGTGACCTCATGGCAAACTRAAGTTTCCATCAACATGCCATATGAATGACATACTGTGACAGTGACATGTCTACCCCTTCTGACGTTGCCTCTTGACCCTCAGAAATCTGAAACGGTCACAAAAAGTCTAAAGCGGAGAGAACTGCGTCTGTGCTGCAGCAGAGGAGCAGGCACGACGAGGAAGTGGGGAATGCATTTCAGTACACCCTGCTGACTCTGAGACTTTTATGAGTTATTTAAAGCAAAGTTTTGAAAAACAAAACTCATAAGATATTCTCTATAAACATGCAAAATGTGGGAAAATTTGTAATTTATGAAAAATTCATACAACTTGACATGTATATGTGACCMCTTTCTGCGTCTTAAACAACATATTGTTTATTTTTTCCTCTTCTTTGTGATACAGGTGGACCTATTTTATAAGACGTATTACGGGTTGCCAAATTTAAATATTCCAGAGAAATGGGGAAAGAAACATAAAATAAAATAAAATAAAATAAAAGGCATAAGATAAAAAAAATAAAATAAAATTTACGCCTGTCACCTTGCATGTCATGAAATCCAAATTATCTTATGGTGAGAAAAGATTGCGTTGTAGCCATTTTCTTTGAACTTTGAAAATTACTTTTTTTATCCGTCTCATGCAACACTGAGCGGCGCCAAAATCAAAGAATCAAAGGCATTCTCAGCTACTACCACATCAAATGTTAGCATATTATCTGTAAAAGTGACAGAGTTATAGCCATTTTTTTTTGCTAATTCCGATTAGCTGTAGATGCACATCAAAAGGTTATTTCCTGAAAGTTTCATTCAAATTTGTTCTGTGTTTCTTGAGATATTTTGGTAACACATGGCATGACATGACATGGACAAAAACATCATCATCTGCCTTTTTCTTTTTGAGGCAGCTGATAATTATGTTACTTTATTAGTTTTAACAGACACCTTTTGGAAATGACACAATACAAAAATGTAATCTTGTCACAAAGGTAGCATGGTTTGAGAAATGAGAAAAAAAATCCAACAGTGTGATGTCGCCTCCTTGTGGTTAAATACGGAAGCACTTCCTCACCTTGATGCATTTCTCTGGGTCTGTTTTCTAGCTGGAGGTGGAGCACGCTGCGGTGCAGAGGCTGGAGAAGGAGCAGGTCCAGGTGGTGAGCAAGGTGGAGGCGTCGCTGTCCCAGCAGCAGCAGCTCTCCTCCAACCTGAGCCTGGAGCTGCAGAAGGCCAACAGCCAGGCTCAGGAGGAGGCCCAGAAGGCCTCCCAGCTGCACGCACTGCTGCGAGAAGAGACGAGCGCTCTCGAGACGCTCCGGGCCGCCCTGGAGAACGAGAGGAGCGGGGCGGCCCGGCTGGAGGCCCAGTCGGAGCGGCAGCTGGCCGAGTTCGACGCGGAGCGAGGGCAGATGAGAGCCAGGCTCCGAGCAGAGGAGGAGAGGAGGAAGGAGCTGGAAAAACAAGTGGAAGAGCTGAGGGAGAGCTTGGCTCAAGAAGACACGAAGCAAGCTGTAACGGAGACGACGCCGTCCCCGGTGATGGTGTCCACCTCTGTTCAGACTGAACCGGAGGCGAAGACAAACGTTGCTCCTAAAGCCGCCCTGGCATCGAAGGCCAATGGCCTCAACGCTCTTAAAGAGACAGACTCGACGACGCTCGACGGGAGAGGGGCAGAAAATGGAGTGGAAAACGGAAGCGGCGTGCCTCCTCATTCGCCTCTTCACCCTCCCCCCCACTCCCCCTCCAGCACGGCTTCGTCCTCCCTCTCCTGCTCCCCCGTGACCTCTCCGGTTCTGGCCAAGCGTCTGGGCAGTCCGAGCTTCCTGCCGTCCTCCTACCAGGCCGGGGTCAACCAGCGCTTCCAGGCCGCCCGGCACAAGTTCCAGAGTCAGGCCGAGCTGGAGCAGCAGCAGCACGGCGGGCCCCTCTCCCCCAGAGACCTCTCCCCGACCACCTGCTCCACCCCTCCGCCGGAGCACAGCTCAGCCAAGCAGCTGGCCCGCAACACCGTCACCCAGGTGCTGTCCCGCTTCACCAGCCAGCAGGCCGGAGTCAAGCCGTCCCCGATCAGCAGCTCTCCATTCGGCACAGACTACCGCAATCTAGGGTCTCCTCCGCCGCGGTCCCCTTCCTCTGGGCCCTTTTCTCCAGGGTTTCGCTCTCCTCTCACTCCTCGCTCAGAGAGGACCCACCCGCTAAGTCCAGCCAGGAGGCCAGGCGTGATGAGCCCGACTCCAGGGTCGCCGGGTCTCTCGGCTCGGAACAACCTCTTCCCAGAGCTGACGGGGAACTGTGGCCACAACAACAACAACCAGGAGGGAGCCACGGAATCGGACCTGGTTTTATCCTCCAGTAGTTAATAACCAAGTTATACGAACTAACTGCTAAACAAATGAGCTGAAAAATCAACTGCTACTGTAATTTCCCTGTTCAAGCCCCCTAAAACAACTAATCAAGACACTTCAGCTGCAGCGTTTGCCACAGCCCTACCTCTAACCTGAGACACTATTAGAAAAAAGGCTATCTGAAAATATACTCTGGATTCCTTTAATAAATTTAGTATCTTGTTTTAACACTGCTGTTTTGATGGTAGAGTTACTAAGTTTAACAGTTTAGAATTGAAATATTTATGAGTTATGTTTCATCTAATATTAAAAATGTTCAGAGACCGTATGTAGAAAAGAAGCAGCTCTGGTAATTGTTTTGCTTTTTGAAAGAAAAGATAATACAAGGTTTTCACGGATCAGTTATCACTCAACCTGTCTATCCGGTTCCTATAAAAACACTGTTCAACCTTACCCAAAAAGAAAAAAACAAATGTCGCTACCATTTTACAAGAAAGGATACAAAAAGGGTTTAGATTTTTCTCTACGAGTCGTTAGTCTGTTTATGATAGACTATACAAATCATTTACTGCTGTACAAATGTTCAGTGTTGTGCATTTCCTGGTAATGAACATTGCATGCATTTGYCCTCACGAACAGTCTTGTCTAAAAAAGGGATATGTTTTGCACTACATGGCTTTCTTCTGCTTTTTTATTCATCAGTGCTTGATTTTGTGTCACACAAATCAAGATAAAGCTACACTGTCATGCTGTATTTTCTACAAATGAGTTATTCATCATTTTGAATATACTGGCTAATAAAATTTTTAAGATTTCTACTATAAATATCTCACATCTGACAAATTATTTACACAAATTGTCYCATGATAAAGTTGTGGGATTTTAGTAAGTTTAGCATTTTGTGCCTCAACACCATTAACAATAAAGAAATAAAGGTAGCACACACTCCCTTCCATAGTTTAGGTGTTTAATTAAAAAAAAATGTAAAAGTTTTAAAGCATGTGTCAAATCCAAGGCCTTGCGAGCCAGATCCAGCCTGTGGGTGACTTTCGTCAAGCCGGCCAAAAAAAAAGAAAAAAAAGTTTTATTCAATTCAAAATGGAAATAGTTTTTATATCAATGGTAAACTTTAAAATTTATGATTCAATGCAACAAAATAAAGCACATWTAAAAAGTTAAGGATAATAATACTTGCACCTGAATAATTTATTTTAACCCTGCATTAGTCTCAAAATAAGATGCTTTATATATTTCAGCATTTATAAGAGGATGTGTTAAAATGCTGCTGCTATGCAGGAAATACCACATAGAGCTCAGTAAGTGTTAGACGTGCTCGGCCTTAGCAATAAGAAAGAACGTCACACTTTGTTTACTCAGGTAAACATAAAACTTTGAAGTTAATTACAACTGGTCCTTTGAGGGCTATCATAACACTTAATGAAAATGAGTTTRAGTGACCCCTGCTTTAAAGGATTGTTTTGATTGATCTGTTCAACTATTAGTTTCCCCTTTCAAACTTCTGAATAGAAACCATACAGGACTCTAAATCCAACAGCAGAAAAAAAGACAACAAAAAAACAATATAACCAAGATGTTCAGTACATTTATTTGAACAGAATGGGGCAGTACAGTTTTGAAGTTTTGAACCCATCGGCACACAGCTGTAGTACACTGTAAAGGTTGAACGCAGCACATAGCACAGCTAACAGGTAACTGATCCAAAGTCAGCCTACTCAGATGTCATGTAATACAGAAAGACGTGGCCTGACAGGAGTAACGTTACATTTACAGTAAATGATCTTGCCATATGGCAGCTGCTTTGCATTCTCTTGGCATTGATTATTACAGTTTGTTACAGTTATGAGCGCAATAGCCTAAGACTCAAATGAACAAGAAAAAGCATATTAAATTAGGAATTTACACACATGAGCAGGAGAATGGAGTTCTTTACCATAGGAAAGAGATTTTGGCAAATAAATTTGGATTAATATGATAATATTTTCCTTTTATGCAAAGGAAAAGCTGTACAGCGATGGAGGTGTTGCCAAAGGAAGAGAACAGAGAATGGATCATGGATGCAGCAGCTCAGGTGGCTTTTTCTTCATTTTTGTCATCACAACTTGCATGAATGGAAAGACTTCAGTGGAGCACAACAGAAAAGCCAAGTCGACTCTCCCTCTGACCCAACGGGTACCAACAAACACATCGGTGCGAGAGCACTTGTATGCCAGGGCCACATCTAGGGTTGTGCTGTTCATAAAATGTTTTGTTTGTATTAAATGCACCTACTAACTATTTTCAGAATAATATCATGCCTTTACTAATAGACTTGATTTTCTGTTTCACAACAGATGGCAACTACGACCAAAACAAACAAACAAAAACCCTGGTTTGTGATGATGTGCTTGATTTCTGTCATCAGCTGCTCGGTGCCCTGGATGCAGACAGCAGTGTTCACAGCTCCACATCAGTGTTACTAAGACAAACAGTAGTGGAACCTGAACTTGGGAGAGTTTTGTGATTCCTTAAAACAGTGGAAGATTTTATTTTTAACCCCAAAAAGAAGCAGTCCTGAGCCACAGCCCTGCACACCGTCAACACAACTCACACATTCAAAAGTAACACTTATCTCCAGACCACTTTATTTTTATATAACTGCACTTTCCATTCAGCAGACAAACATTTCTGTCCCTAACAGACTGCAAATCCTGTGTTACAATTTTTTTCTTCATTATTTCCTTGCTTCATATTGATATAGTTATGCTTTGGTTAGTCCTTGAGCATATATAGATGGGTTGTAGGCCCATGAGAGTGTGCATCATCCTGGTTGGTCCCTGACCCTCCTCTAAGCGTTCTGCATCTCTTTGCCAATTTTGTAACTTAAGATCTTATTCCAGTCGATCTTGGTGCGTGTGACGGGCAGCTGGCGACGCAGGGCCTTAAAGGTCGTATCAGACATGGTCTGGTAGTTCTCATTGATCGCAGTCTAAAGCCAAGAAATCAACGTAAGGTCAACATAATGTATTTTTAGACACAATTCTTCAGTGTTTATGTACAAAAATAAAACCTTCTAAAGTTGATTTGAACAATACAGAGTAAGCAATGGGGAGCTTACCTGGTACTCATTTTCGGCATTCTCAATAATGTCAACAAATTCCTTTGCTGTTTGAGTTTCACTCTGAAAAACAAACAGTAAAAGATCCTTTTAGATCAGACATGACGCAGTTATCTTACAAACTTTGCTGAAAGGCTGTCCAAGTGACTTTTCAGAACTAATTAATTTTACTTACAGTCACAGCAACGGAGTCTTCTATCTCCTTATGGCTAACCAGTTGCACATTCCCATCTTCATAATAGTGCACCTTGGGACACAAAACGGTTATTTTTAAGGGCTTTCTTAGGATATTTTAGGTAAATAAACAGATCTAAAAAATAATGAAGAGTTGACATGTTTCTCCAATAAGCTTTACAAGGTATTTTACCAATAAGGTCATTTCACATTATAGTTCTGTGATAAAGAAGCAAAACAATATTCCCACTATAAAACAGCATTTGGTTGTTCAACAATATGAAGCCACCATTGCTATCAACAAAAAGACAACAGTGCATTTGTTTTGAGAGATATATTGCACACACCACCCCGCATTTCTTATATTCTTGCCAACCCAAGTCTGTGACAACAATGCACGCTGGCTCAGACGTGTATTAATGGAAGATCAGCATTAACCTTAGCCATTTCACACAACACATAAGTGAAGGAAGAAGGCGCCCCCCACTCAGCTTGAAAGTGCTGTAAGAAAGAGACTATAACCTGATTATTAGAACCAGATCTAAACCGTGAGATACTGTAAATATCCTGCGAAAGATTTTGGACAATCAAGGGTATCTGCTTCACTTTTTTATCTTAATGGGACACAATGACCCAAGTGCAGGATGAACTCCAGTTTTCCAACATCACCCTTCACAAGGTATATTAATCCTATAAAGCAACTAAACACTTTGATCATATTATACAATTATCTAAATAATTTATGACAAGATGGGATTTCAGAGTATGAGACCACTTTAAATTCAAGCATCCTAAAGGATTTTTTAGAATACTTGATCCCCACATTTTGAAAACATGCTATTTAGATCCAAAATACAAGAGAATGAAGTTACATTTTATATTTGGATATGTTTTACAAATAGTTAAAAAACGGATAAACATAAAAAAATGATAAAAAATGTTATAAATCTCCCTAAAGGTTAAATATTCATGGTTATATATGAGTCATATTTTCAACATAAATGTGCACACTGACCTGGATTTTCAGTACTCCAACCACATGAGCAGTGGACTGACCAAGGGTGAGCTTCCACTCTGACCTGCAGCGGCCATTCCTTTGTTGGAGAAAGAAAAATATATATTTTTACAATCAGAAGCTTTAGAAGATCTAAGACATCTATAATTAAGGCATTTTTGGGGGATGAAATAAAACAATGTTATTAAAATAATTTTTATACAGCACATTTTCACATATATTCAGATAAATTTTAAACAGTTGTTGGAAGACATACCAGAAGTTTTTGGGTTGAAACTGATGTCCCTCAATGCAGGCTATAATTGTCTGCTGACCATCAACTGTCTTCTCATAAACCTGCAAAATATATTATAAAACACATGATTAGGAAGAAGTCAGTGATACTTCATTTTAAAGTTGCCAAATCCTTTTCTTCCCCGTACCGTACAGACTCCTGTAGGGTAGTGCTCTTTGACGTAGGCACTGAGGGCAGCATCACAGGCATCTCTCCAGCTTCTCAGACTCCCATCTCCTTCATAAGGCTGCACTTCGCTAACCTCCTTTCTTAAATGGTCAAACTGGAACGATAACTGGTTTCGRGGATCCAGGAAACGTCCCTGACCCAAGTCACCATGCTCTGTGATCAGAACCTATACAGGAGAGACAAAACAGACTGAAGATTCTTGTGTTGCAGCTTTGCTCGTCTAAAAACAAGACCAAAAATCAAAACACACCGCTTCATCATATCCCTCAACTTTGGCAGGAGTAAACTGATCCATGTTGTACTGGGCGAATGAGCTGGGGAAAAAGAAAAGAAAAAAAAAGCCAAGTTGAGAAAAAGCAGAAGATGTTTAAAATATCAGAATGCTTTCAAAACATGTTTTAAATTAGCACTTTAAAGACTGATTATTATGGTCAGAAGGGACATAAACAGACATGGTGAATCAGTGCAAATTGTAAAAATTGCATCTCTAATCAAATATTACTTACTGAGAAGCCCCTTCTCTAAGAAGGTTGTCATTGTTGAGAAGAAGCCGCACATCTAGTGGGAAAAAGAAATCATTTGCACAATGAGACAAAACAACAAAATATAAAATATAATAACTAAAGTGCTGAGTAAGGCATTTTTTGATTGATTGGTACGGAGTACACCTCAAAAGTTAGCATTCTTGTTAGCTGCACCATAACTTCAACATTATATCTCCAAGCAAACAGAAAACCTGTATTTAGAATAATTGTAATGAGAAGGTTTCATTCATTACTACTAATTTTATTTGACACCTAACAATGTGTTTAAATTTGAGATTATTACGCTAATTTGAGCTAAGACTAATTTGACGCACAACACTAACGTTGGCTTTTGATTTGAAGAAAAAAAAATACAATTGGCCACTCTTAAGTGCTGAATTAGAAGCTAGAAATGCTATTCAACATCAGCATTAGCATCATCTGACAACACTGCGCTGTATAAATTTTGTCATTGCTAAAAAAAATGCTTTTTATCTAACTTGATTGGCTTATGGTGCGTTCACACCKAACGCGATTTCAGCGTCAAAATCGCAGCCAACGCTGAAGTTTGAAGCTTGTGCACTTTGAGGTCAGAYGCAGGACACCTGCGCTGCACGGCGACAGCCGCCCCGCCCCTCCCTCCTCTGTGGGGCT
>NW_013952405.1:3205389-3255234 GCF_001266775.1 Austrofundulus limnaeus
CACACACACACACACACACACACACACACACACACACACACACAAATTGATTAGAACACCCACAGTTTCTTACCATTGAAGACCTCATTAAACTCTCCAGGAGGAGCATGGGTAACAAAGTTGGCTGCTATGCGAACCTGCAGAAGCAATTCAATGCAACAAATTAATGTTGTTATTATTGAACTAACACAAGACCATGGCTAGTATGCAAGAAGTTAGACACWGCTTATCAAGTAAAACAAAAATGTTCAAAATTATGTTTCCTCTCAGAAAGTTTGAATTCTGGTGCATGTCTTGGTTTTGTGATCTGACCTTTCCCCCTGATTAAGTTGCAAGCCATAACATGACATCTCTTTTTGCTCATACAGGTAAGGAACATTTATACTTGATTAAAAAACACAATAAACAATTAGAAAAGCAGTAATGATGTAAAAAAATTAACACAATGATAGTTTGTTGCCAAATAGTTATGTGTATATACAATTTAACTGAAAAAGTGTCTTTACCCGTGTAGTGTAAATGTTTAAACTGTTGATTAAACAGAACTATGACATCATGTGCTTTAGAAGTCCCACTTTATTTTTTAATACCAGTTTTCTGATAATTTATTTAGCAAACCGCTGTTCGATTTATAAATATTCGGGAGAGTAAACAATCAAATTGCATGACTCAGYAAGTTGATTATTACTTTAGTTTTAATATTAACAGGACATTTCTACAATGAGAATTGTTTCCATTGTGTTACTTATATGGAACAGACACAAAACGAGAAGTAGGTTGTATGAACAGTAATAAATCTTTATGGTGTCAGTTGTTAACTTCTCCATACAAGATCAGCAGACCAGTGAGTACAGATGTCGATTGATGTTATCGGGGGAATGTTGCCTTACTTGCTTTTACCTTTATTTAGCTGGTATTACTTGTTTTATTTGTGTTCACGTACACGGCAGAAACACAGTTCGCTTATTTATACTTGTCATCTGAGTGCTTTGCATTGCCACTGGTTCAATGTAGACTGTCGTTGCGAACCTCGAGCTAAACTGAAGGCTCATGATGTACTGATTCTAGGTCCAGAAAACTATTTGAGCTGCAACCGAATCTGTTTGACCCAGAAAAGCAAAGTAACATTAGCCGCTAATGTGTTAGCCACATTTTGAGTGGGGGAAACTTTCCATTTTGTATAATTCGGAAAAATGGCATTACAGMACAGCTTAGCCGTATAAATGCCTTTAATAAATCATTAACAAGTGTCCGCGGCATCCAAACAGTGATCCAAATTTCCCATCTGATATCGCTGCCGTCATATTAGACTACCGAGCTAGTTAGCTAATGGTAACTTAAACACAAGTTTATCATTTAAGTAGGCCACCAAAACCTTTCACAATCTTTCCAGTTAATAATATTTACTGCACATTAACACGAAACACAATTATCCCTGTATAAATCAGATAAATTGTTAATGAACAAAGACTTCAAACCTTCTCTTCATCTGACAGCGGCTCCTCAAAGTCAGCCATCTTGGCTCTGTGTGAACCCACCTACTACAGCTGACTGAGATCCGCTGCTACGTCGTCATTTACAAACATGAACGTAATAAAGTTATTACCTTGTATAAATGCACAATCATGTGCACTTTACTGTTTTTATATAAAATAATAAATAAATAAATTCTAAACGATATATTTTTTACAAAAAGGGCGTTAGCGGATCTGTGCTAGCGAATAGCCTACTTCCGGTGGGGTGTTTAACACCTACAAAATAAAAGTAATCTCTAACAATACGGTCGTAAATATTAATCCTAAACAGTGAAACTAACTTGAAATTGTCTACTTATGTTAAAAATGATTTGTATCTAACATTATGACCAACATTGTTTTTTTACACTGGCTTAACCAAAATATTTTGGAGAAGTTATTTTATTTTGAAATCAGGAAGATTGAGGGAATCCTGGATTTTTTTGTCCCCCTCAACTTTCCTCTGGAACATTTGTTCCATTGTGGACTCAACTGGAGACT
Organism: Austrofundulus limnaeus; assembly: GCF_001266775.1. Classification (NCBI taxonomy): domain Eukaryota; kingdom Metazoa; phylum Chordata; class Actinopteri; order Cyprinodontiformes; family Rivulidae; genus Austrofundulus; species Austrofundulus limnaeus. The sequence goes on from NW_013952405.1 coordinate 3,207,405, forward strand.
AGCAACACAACATGGGGTCACGGGTATGATAAACCGTATGACGAGTATTATTGACATATTTTTGTACTAGTGCAAATTTGGCTTTTCTATCTCAACTACGTTGTGACATTTTAGGAAACAAACTAGTTCCAGGCGGAAGTTCCTGGTCAGATAGATTAAACTGCCCGACGTCAAATGCCCCTGTTGATTTGATCGGTTGCTTTGTTCACGAGCAGCTACTATTTTTATTGCTATGCATAAAAACATATACAATCTATATTTACAAACTGTTCTCTGTTTTTTGTGTCTGAACTGTGTTTACCCCACAAACCTTCTCTGGGTTGGCTAGTTTCCTAGCTAAAAAAGAATGAATAAAGCATTGTTCGTTGTTAAACAGTTTGTCTCACTGAGACGCAGTTATTCTTTTGCTGTCTGTCAGGTGATGACCAGACCGGAGGATATCGCCAAACTCTACCGAGAGCTCAGCCTCTTCCCATCTCTGAGCAGAGCAGACGTAGGACCTGTCATCACCTCTCAGTATGGAGGCAAATACAGCAACATCTACACAGGTAGACCTTGATCATTCCTGTCTCTCTAAAGTGCTCTGATCTCTGTATGGTCAATGTATTTCTAGCATTTTCCCTTGCTTTCATCTGCAGAATGGAGCCAGCGTGATCTGGAGAGGAACGAGAATGTCAAGTTTTGCAGACAGTATATTGTATTCCAYGATGACAAGTCTGTGGTCTTCTCTGGAGCKTCTGGAAACTGCACTGAAATCAAAGGAGAGTAWGTACAAACCACTTCCACTATTTTTTTTCTATATCAGCCTATCTTTGAGCGATCTGAGCTATGTCTCCTTTTAGCTGGTCGAGGCAGATGGCTGCCTGTCCTGAGCCTGGTTCTGCTGGAGGTTTATTCCTGATTAGTAGGGAGTTTTTCCCTCTACACCATTTGCTCAGGATGGGAGACTGCGATGAAGTGATTCAGCACAACCTGCTGGCTTCTTCTTTAGATTGTTTTTTTTTTTTTCATGTACAGTGCCCTGAGACAACGTATGTTGTGACTTGGCGCTATATAAATAATATGAATTGAATTAAATTGAAAAATAGAATTTTAATTATTTATTTTTTTAAATTATTTATCTCAGGGTTCTGAGTAAGGACTCTCCATCTGGTGAGATGAAGGCAGTTGTTAGAGAATGCACAATCAAAGGAGAAGAGAAGCAGTTTTTGGAGGTGTGTTACTTTGCAACACCTTGTTTTYATCACATTTTTTGTCTRGATTTTTACTTTGATGCTTTRTTACACATGTATAATTCATTTTTCTGACTTAATGACAGATGAAATTTTCATTTGAAGATCTTTGGCTTTTCTTCGCAATTTAATGCCTTTCAGATCTGGAGTAAAAACATAAAGATGAAGAGCATAAATCTGACAGCCTTAAAGAAGCACGGCAAAGTCTATGAAGATGGTAAGTCTTAATTTCCCCCTTTCTTTCAGTTTATTTGGAAGTTTTCTCCTACACCGGTTTGTGTTTACATCCTCAGAGCAGTTTGGCAGCTTGGTTTGGTCTCACTCTGAGACACACCTCCTGTATGTGGCAGAGAAAAAAAGACCCAAGGCTGAATCTTACTTCCAGGTGTGTCTGCAGAATTAGTTTTGACAGGAAATACCACTGATTTTTACAGGAATACACTGCTGTTTTAGTAGACGTAACAAATCATAAACATCTAACAGCTATTTTCTTGGATAACGGTGTTGGTTTTCATTTACTGGTATTCATCTTCTTTAACATTCAAACCTTTTTTAAAAGTCCTGTTTAAGGCATTTTAAAGGTGACTTCGTGCTGGTAAAAATAGTTATCAGATCAAAAATAAATTGTAATCTTACTAAATTTGCTTCTGTTTTAAAGAAATCTCATGTGTTTTGCTTCATGTTTTACAAGCAGCAATCCATAACAGCACTTATTTTACAATACCGAGTGAAACATTTATGCATATTTGTCCCTGTCATAACATACTGTATATGGCCAATAGCTTTCTGTTGCCACTCTTTTTATTTATTTTTTCCTTTTGCAGACGGAGTTACCAGAATTGTCTTCAATTGAAGACGAAGAGGAGACCATCAAGGTGGAGAAAAAGGAGACTGCAAAAGTAAATGCGGTTTAATTTGATTAAAAAAAAATACAAAGAATTGTAAAATTGATTTTTCAAATTACATTTTATATTAAGATATAATTGTGTTTTTTCATTTTAATTCCTGCAGGGGGAGCAGTTTGCCTACCATGAGGACTGGGGAGAGGCCTTGGTTAGTAAGAGCCTTCCAGAGCTTTGTGTTTTGGACATTGAGGGGGACAACGTCTCTGTGTTGGAAGGAGTGCCTGATGATATCTCACCTGGACAGGTTGGTACAGCAGTGGCAGGAATGTTGAGCTTTGTTTTCATGCTTATGTACTTTTTGCTTGATTAGTTTCGGTTGCATTTTGTTTGTATCTCTGCAGGCATTTTGGGCTCCAGGTGACACAGGTGTGGTCTTTGTAGGCTGGTGGCACGAGCCCTTCAGACTTGGCCTYMAGYWMWGCCCCAATCGAAGGTGCTTCTACATTACATCGATCAAATATGTCTCAAAAACAGCTGTAGTGTTGCAAATGTCTTAGTAGAYCTATAAGTGTGTTTTTATTTCTCTGACAGGTCCTCGTTGTTTTATGTGGATCTTACTGGTGGTAAATGTGGTAAGTGTTGACTTGTTTTAGCAGCAGGCTAGAAAGTAATGATTTAATACACATCTGGAACTGATTAACTTTTGGAGTTATACAGTTCAAGATTGCCACCAGATGATTCACCTTAGCAAACACATACAGGCCTATTAACCCTTTGCACGTGACGTCACGTGCCTCAGAAGACCGCCCCTTTTTTCCATGATGGATGGCAGAAACAGACATGCGTCCATAAGCTACTATTGAGCTAGAGGAGAATCAGGCAGTTGTTAGCCCAATATCATTCTTCCCCCTGTTGATCGAGCTGTAAAAATGGTCTTCAGCTGCTGCGCAGTCGGCCGGATCTGGAGACTCTCCGATTAACCGGACCGGAGTGTCTCTCCAGTTTCGGACCGCTCCGCTGCTGGTTCTAAAATATTATAATCTCTCCGTCTGCCCACCCGCAGCAGTCCGTGTCATAGTGAAGACATAAATGACAGTGATAGCTGGAAATATAGTTGTTTTTATTCAATGCTGAATCAGTGTTGTTGAGTGAAAGGTCGGAGGAGGAGAACCTTGTATTTTTTTTCCCACGTTGATTGAGTAAACACCAGTAGCGCATTCAGGTGGTCATAAAATCAGACCAGCTGATCATCAAAGCTGTTCATCTTTTTAATTTAACTGGGAATGGATCGTTTCAGCTAAAAATCGAACAGAAAGAAGCGCAGCTCGGAGCGCTGTTGTACCCGGAGCTGGTTAGAAGAGAAGCTACTAGCTTGTTAGCTTGCTAGCCTGCTAGCTGTCGTCAGCTCTAAAAACCATCCATCCGTACAGCTATGAACCAGTCACACAGAGTGGAGAAAGTACTGCTCAAAAAGAAGATCTGATGAAGAAAATAAGTAAAAAAGCATCTCTGACTGGATTCATAAGGTCTGACGCTAACAGTATATCTGCTCAGTCAGATCTCAGGAAGCAGCTAATGTAACATGAGCGTCAGACAGAGGTCGCTTTGAAAAACATCTAGAATCACGGATGGAATCTGCAAATAAAAATACATTAGCATTAACAAGCAAGTCTTACCTTGGCCATTATGAGAACCTAACAAACATGTCCGGAGGGAGAAGATATGGGTCGATTTTTAAGCTAGCTATGTCCAACTTCTGTAAATAAYGCTGTCTGTGAGCCCCAACTAGGTGTATGATTTCTACAGAAAAATTATCTAAACTTGAACAAGTAGAAACCATGGCAAAAACAAAAAAAACAACAACTTCAAAACACAATCGCTGCCATTTAATTCAATACACCGCTTCGTGTCTTCTGCCGTTCGACATGCCGGATGTTATGCTAAAATTTATTGTGATAGCAGATGAGAGTCATTCAAACATGTGGTCTGAGTGATAACAAATCAGACAGAATCTTTGTTCAGTTGTTGCTATTAACCATTGGAATCAACCATATCTGTTTATTAGCAAATTATCTCATCTACCAGTGAAAAGATTTTAAAGTAATCATTGGATGTATTTCTACAAGTGATTCACTTTTGAAGTCAATTCAAGATGTTACAGCAGTTAATTTGTCTTATCAAACACTAAAATGATCATAACTCAGTCAATTTTACAGAKATTAAGCTAAAATGTGATGTAGTMGTAGCTGTGAGTCATTCCCAGCACACAGTCAAAGCATTAATGGGTTTTTAAACATTCCGAATGAGCGAACATGAGATTATTTTCAAGATTTATACAAAACAAAAGAAGGCGGGTGATATAAATTTCTTCAAACCATGCTTGATGTTATTTTCAATGTTTTTTTGTTATTTTTTTCATGGCACTTTTGATGATTTAAAAATGAAATATTGAAATTAGTTTTTTTAATATGAAATTATTTTTTAATTCTCCATAAAAGTGACAAGATTTTCATGTCTGCTTTGTATTATTTTATCTCTTATTATATTTATGGATGTCTCTATACGTAATGTATTATACAGTGAGTTCTTTACGTATATGTATACATATCACCTTATAGTGTTTAATTTTATTTAAATATACCATAGTTTTAGATTTTAATTTAATCTATTTTTTTCTTTTCATTTTAATACTTTAACTTGAGACATGACTACATAATGTTGCTTATTTACATCTTTCTGTGTCGTGTTGTCTCTGTCAGAGCAACTTTCATCAGGCACCAGTGCAGTTTGTTCCCCAAGACTGAGTCCGGACCAGTGCCGGATTGTCTACCTGGAATGTTCTGTTTATGGACCACATCTGCAGTGCAGCAAACTTTGTATGGTGAGATAGAATAGGCTTTAATTTTCTCTTAGTAGTCTCTCTTTGATAAAATTAGGTTTAAATCATTAATAGTCTTTAAATATCCAATATCACTAGCTGTGCTCTTGTCTTACTTTTTTTAGTACGACTGGTACACTAAGAAGACCTCAGTAGTGGTGGATGTTGTTAGTCGACCTAGAGAAGGTRAGAATTTCATATGTTTTTCTTTGGTCATAAAACTCAATGTACACTTTTCACTATTGCGACTGTGTATTTTTGTGGCTTCACAGATGGCTTTACTGGCATCTACAGTTCTCAGCTGTCACCCCAGTGCTGGTCTGCTGATAGTCAGCGTATTATTGTTGCTTGTCCTCAGCGCAGCCGCAAGGTTTGTGCAACTACCAGCAAATAGATGAAAGAAAAAAAAAACTTTTGGCCTACAGGTTTCTGTAAATGTTTATTTGTTTGTGTTTGATCAAATTGAAAAAGTTGATAAAGTTTTTGTTTTTCAGGATCTCTTAGTGGTGGATATAAATACAGGCAGCATCACCTCTCTGACTGCAAGTTAGTCYCTCAGAACACATTATTATTATTGGCAGCTCACAATATTTTTTAATATTATACTCACAGGGTTATGATCTTGTTTGTTGTAGAGTCTGATATTGGTAACTGGWGCTTGCTGAACATAGAGAGAGATCTGATGGTGGTCAGCTGCTCYTCTCCCAACTGTCCTCCATGTCTGGTAAGGTCACTGTTATTGGAAAAAAAGGAAAGGAAACTTTATGTTTTCATTTGGTATGAAACAGTTGTGAAGACTACCACATAAATTGGATATTAGTGAAGAGTTTATTAGGGCTTGAATAATTTTAAAACAAAACTTCATATCATGATAGAGTTTTTGTGTCATAACAGTACATATTTTTTTTCCTTTTGTATGTAGAGAGTGGGTTTCCTTCCAGGCAGAGATTCTCAGGAGGAAGTTGTTTGGGTTACATTGGAAGACTCTCAGTCAATGCCAGAAATTGATTGGCAGATCATGACTTTCACTCCTCCCCCAGAGCAGGAAAACAGTCAATACCGTAAGATTATAATTTTTCATCAGTTCTTACTTTCTCAGAAGTCACAGCTGACACACATGAAATTTGAAGTTTATTTTTTGCTTTATTCAGTCCTATATTTTAGAGGCAGAAGTTAGTTTTGTACTCTTTCTACTGCATTAAGATTTCAATGGTTTCCTTATACCCATAACAATAGCATATTCACAAATTATGTTTACAGTTAATAGTCACCTGGCTACTTGATACAGCGCTATATATAGTTCCCTCCAAAAGTATTGGAACAGCAAGTCAAATTCTCTTGTGTTTGTTGTGCACTGAAGACATTTGGGTTTAAGATCAAAAGATGAGCATGAGACAAGAGGTCAGAATGTTAGCTTTTATTTCCTGGTATTTACATGTAGATGTGTTAAACAACTCGGAACATACCACCCTTTGTTTGAACCCACCCATTTTTCAGTTGCGCAAAACTATTGGAATAAGTGTCACTTATTGATCAAGTGTTGCTGTTTAACATTGATTGTTCAAACATTAACTAGTTCTGCATGACTAGTCTAATCTTTGGCCTGGGTTTAAACCTATAAAGTAGTATTTTTTTTTTAAGGACGATAAATTGACATGAAGACCAGAAAGCTGTCTAAGGGAGATAAGCAAGCCATTTGAAAGCTGAGAAAATAAGGAAAATCAGTCAGAGCTATTAGACAAAGATTGGGCATAACAAGCACAATAATTTGGGATGTCCTGAATAACAAAGAAACTACTGGTGTACTGAGCAAGAGACATCCAACAGGTCATCCAAGGAAAACAACAGTAGTTGATGACAGAAATATCATGAGAGCTGTGAAGAAAAAAAACAAACAAACAAAACATAAGTTTCATCACCAACAACCTCCACAGTGCTGTTTTATTTCTTCAGTTTATGAAAAGAAAAACAATGTTAAATACTATTGGTGCTAACATGTTTCACTGTTTGTTTCTTCTAGCGGGCCTTGATTTTGAAGCTTTGCTGATTAAACCAAAGGAAGTCAAAGACATGAAGCTGCCTTTAATTGTCATCCCACATGGTTTGTTATTTTCAGTATTGTTTTTTTTTATTCAGTTTCTGTTATTTGATTAAAAAAAATAATTATTATATATGTAGTTGAATTTTTTTATACAATGCCAGCCTCATGTTGGACTACAAAAAAAACTTACCATCATCATCAAGTCCTTAATTTTAGTTCAGAGTAGCTGCAGATACATTAACCTTGTTCTGGTTGCTGCGATGATGGTGTAGTAAATTACTGTATATTCTGACATCAAAGCTTAGTTTGGTGTAGAGCTCATAACTCTATCAGTCAATTAAGATTTATCAGAAATGGGGGGAAAAACACAAGCCATTGGCTTAATTCATAACTTATTTTATTTTATTTTTTGCATTAGGTGGTCCTCACTCTGGGTTTGTTGCTGAATGGCTGCTGTCCCCCTCTGTGCTGTGCAAGATGGGCTTTGCTGTGTTACTGGGTAGGTTTACTTGAGCAACTAAATACAGAGAAAGAACAAGTTTTTTTTTAATTTGTTTTTGTTGCACCCAGATTTGAATCTGCCTCCTGGTTCAGAGAAAGAATGTTCATGCTTGGCAGTAGCACTCAACGTTCTTTAATGTTCTTTCTGTTTTTCAGAATCCATACACATTTGTTTAATGGAGCTTTCTGGTCAAAGCGTTTGACCTCATTTTTTTAATCATTCCTTTTAGTAAAGCCTAAATCTAACATCAGTAGCATTCTTGTGCTCAACCCAGGTTTTATAATCTTTCCTGGACTCAGCAGCTCAGATGTAGGTCCTGTTCAACCATTGTTTCAATCTTCCAGTCAATCTGTGTTATTATGTTTGATGCAAAAATCAGTTATTCTGCGATTCCTGTTTCTTATTTTAAATATAGTACTGCTGAAAWAATTTTAGACACCTGCATAACAAGATGTTTGGATTGCACTCTTTTTATTGCTTTCTTATTCAATAATAGCAACATTTCTGTTTAAGACTATATTTATTAATTTAATTAGATTTCTTTGTTTTTGTCTCCTGGAAATTTCAATTGGCCTTGATTCCTCAGTTTAGTTTTTTACTTCACTTGTATCTCTCAAGAACAAATAAAAGTTTCTAGTTGTGTCGTGAAGGCAAATTTTTTGCTAAGCCAGAAGTGTTTTTTTGAAACAAGACTCACATAGCAAAGGTCAAAACCATCAGTTAAAGTGTTCACACAATAGAAACTGTTGGGAATCAGTGACTATCAATGTGTTGRCTGTGASGTCAAGAAAGAYATTTTAACWCTGGTTTATAAATCACTCATTGAGTCCATCATGGCCTTCAACATTTTATCCTGGTACAACTTCTTCACTGTGGAACACAAAAACAAACTGTTACGAATCAAAAATCAGGCCAGCAAAATAATCGGTTCACTTCAAACCCCTCTTTCTGAACTGCATAACTGCTCTGTGATGAGGAAGGCCACCCTGATCACAGAGGACCCCTCTCATCCCCTCCATCACTCATTCCAACTGCTCCCGTCAGGCAGAAGGTTCAAAGTTCCTCTGGCCCATAAAGCAATATACAAATAGTCCTTTATTCTGCTTGCAATAACCACTCTGAATACTTTTAAATAATAATAGTAGTGTAATGTATTTAACAGTTGCTTTTAACAGTCTTTTTTATGTGTTTTTATGGGTAGTTGAGTGTGTTGCATGTATGCTGTTGTTGGAGCCCTGTCGAAGAAAAAATTCTGTCAGCATCTGGGACAGACAATAAAGTTATTCTATTCTATTCTATTCTATTCTATCCTGCTCTCTGAACTAAGGAGAGGGGCAGTGTTCAAAAACCAATGAAGTTGTTCAACTTTGATTGTTCAGTTCAGTCTCTGAGTCCCAAAAGTTTTTTGGTGTTAATAACAGGCAAAAAACTTCCCATTTTACCTCCTAAATATGTTCACRTGTATTAGAAAACATTACAACCGTGACCATTAAGTTTGTTTTAGTATTAGTACAATTTATGATTGTGTTTTTATATTTTTAGTGAACTATCGTGGCTCTCTTGGGTACGGCCAGGACAGCATCCTCTCCTTGCCAGGCAATGTTGGCGTCCAGGATGTCAAAGATGTTCAGGTAGAGCAAAGCCAACAATGATTGATTGGTTTGTTTGTTTTGAACAAGGGGAATATGTTTCAAAGGAAATATCACCCTAAAAATAATATTATGTGGTTGGAGAAATGACTGTGTGTGGCAATATGAGATCATTCACATAGTTACTATATTTAATAAAATGTTTCTGCTATAATTGCAAGTCATAAGTTATAGCAACTCTGCTTTTATTTAGTTATCTTTTTTTCTTCTCTCTTCTTTCGATTTGGTTCACAGAGTTTGTCTGTTTTTTTGCATGTTTTTTTCTTCCTCCAGTTTGCTGTTGAAAGTGTTCTGAAAAGCAGTGAGTTTGACACACAGAAGGTGGCAGTTTCTGGTGGATCACACGGGGGGTTTCTCTCATGCCATCTAATTGGCCAATACCCAGGGTTCTACAAGGCCTGTGTGGCCCGCAACCCCGTCATCAATTTGGCCTCCATGATTGGCAGCACAGACATCCCAGACTGGTAGGTGTCCTCGTCCGAATGTGGTGTCCATCATGCACCGATAAACAACTGTGGTGTCTTTATTTATATTTAAATGTAAACATATTACAGTATTTTTATTTTCCATCTTGTACAAGAATAAATAAATCTGTGTAATAAATTTGTATATTGGCCCAAAACAGGTGAGTGAGAAAACGGTCTTGTGTGTTTGACCAAGAACGTGTCTTAAGCTATGTTCATGTCTTCGTTTGCAGGTCTAAATACTCAGTTCCAATTTTTTGCTCAAATTCAATTATTTTTGCATGGATGTTCACATTACATTTTAAATGCGACTTCCGTCGGACTCCAAAGTGAACTCTCCTCAACATTAATGTGACCAGCATGCTCAGAAAAACAAAAAGATGTGGCGTCACATTCAGCATGCTGTTTACATAACTAACTAGAAGCACTCGGAGAGTGCAAACCTCCGCCAAGACCAATTTCCCCCATCCTGCAATGGAGTGTTTCGCGGATACCGCCATCTTTGCCTAACGCAAAGCATCATGGTCCAGTTTGGGGACAGATTTTTATTCTGTGTTCTAAACTATAGACCTTCATGAAGCTCTAAAGCTCCCACTCCAAATATTTTCAACTGACAAAGCCTCCCTGATGGGAAGAGAAACATCTACAGTTTGAAAATAGAAGTCCAGTTATAATAACTTAAAAATATTGATTTATTTAGTGCCTCTAACCTCATGAAAAGCTTCATCCTGATATTGAGGACATTTATTTTATACTAGTTGTCTTTTTTCAGATGAACTATTTTAAGTTTTTTTTTATTTTAAGCAAAATATATATTCATATTTTTAATTCTTAGTTTTTCAAAAAAAAACTTTTACATTTATAAGGTTCTACTAATCTTATATAGCTGGGAAATATTTAAATAAATGGTAAATGGTACTGAACTTATAGAGCGCTTTTCAAGTCCCTCCGGACCCCAAAGCGCTTTACACTAACAGACATTCACCCATTCACACTCACATTCACACACTGATGATGGCAAACTACACTGTAGCCACAGCTGCCCTGGGGCACACTGACAGAGGTGGGGCTGCCATGCATCGGCGCCACCGGACCCTCTGACCACCATCAGTAAGCATGGTGGTCAGAGGGCACAAAGCTTGGGACTCAAGAGGTTAAAACTGGTGGGGCACAGCCCCCCGTGGCCACCCCCACTTGTTGCGCCCCTGGTGACTGACAGGTGATGTTCCACAGTGAAATGAGGAGCTGGAGCACTGCGCATCTCTGTTGGATCTAGCTGGAAGACTTTTCAAATCCGTCTTCTGAGGTAAACAGCTGATTTGTTGTCAGGCTGAGCTTTATGSGAGAAGTTTTCTGTTTGAAGCTGCTCAGCCCTGTTAGAGCTGCTGCWCTGTGCATCTCTCTGCTGGATGCCAGAGACAAGACATTTAATTTATGCAGCACTCAAAGGGACAAGGCAYTTCTTATTTTGTGATTTTTTTTTAGTTTTTAATCAGCGCCACTGTTTGTTTTAGCAGCCTGCCTAGGGTTATTGGGACTAATTTTTCTGATCTGCGCTCTTCATCGTCAGCTCAGGTGGCGCCCTGCAGCGCAAATCAGCTGTGCGGTATGATCGGCCCGACCCGTGGTGAGGAGAGGTAGAGAAGTCATTTGATATGGTATAGTTTAGAGCACAATGAATCCAGARAAACATCAGAGCCCCAGAACCTGTCRCTKCTTGATGTCGCGCTCACCCTGCGCAGATGAATCGCGCGCGTCAGGCTGGTGGTTCACTTCAGCCTGTGGGCCGSTTCACGGACTGAACCACCGGCCCTCTGACCTGCGTCTGGGCCGGTGGTTCAGGGGCTGAAGTGAACCACTGCGCGCAGACGACGGGCGGGGGACCGGTGGTTCAGCTCGTGGACCGGTACCAGGTTCGGCTCGGTTGCGCCCGCGTCTTCTCAGTTATTCCCGTAACCTAGCAACAGGTTCCTGAAGTTCTGTGCAGGGCTGGGGGAGCTCGCAACTTCTGGCTGATTCGCTCRAATTAAAAGAAATAATCCTGTGTCCACATCGTGATCCGAAACATCACCGTAATGTAATAATGTGTTACGTGTGCTAGTATGCACATGTGGTATAAATATCATGACAATCCGTCCACAGCTGTCCACAGACAGACCGACCGACAGACAGACAGACAGACAGACATACGCGACCGAAAACATTACCTCCTTGGCAGAGGTAAATATGGATGCTACAGGTTMGCATCTGTGTATCCATTCTGAAGCAGTTGTACAACCAGAGTAGATTAAACAATTATCTGATACTGTTGTTTCATTCAGTGTTGAACCTGCCTCTTGTCTGCTGCTCCAGTGCAGCATGAACGGGAGGACAAGCTGAAAGTAGAAGTAATTAAAGTATCTGTTTAGTAACTTCAGCAATGATTTGGCCTGAGATTGTCATTACTGTTATATGCAGTATTTCTTATATGCTGTAACCAAAAAGGCACACCGTGATAAGTGTATACATGTTAATGTTTTATTTTTTTGGGATCTCTGCAGGTGCATGGTTGAGGCTGGTTACGACTACAGTCCWGACTGTCTTCCTGATCCTGCTGTTTGGGAGCAGATGTTAAACAAGTCTCCCATTAAATACATACCTCAGGTACAGGATCTCTGAAGAGTTTARTTTCCTGCTCATGACTTCATCTCTTTAATCACACAACTTAATAACATGTTTTTTTTTTCTTTTTTTAGGTTAAAACACCAGTGCTGCTTACTTTAGGGGAAGATGACAAGCGTGTACCTAACAAGCAAGGAATTGAGTACTACAAAGCTCTAAAGGCAAGGCAGATCCCAGTTCGGTAAGCAGACACATGTAATTTGATATATATTTTAATTATCATTATTATAGTCTTGGTAGAAATGATGGTGCTGCTGCTCCTTCAGTAATGCTTCGTGTCTTGTTTAGGTTGCTGTGGTACCCAGGAAACAATCACTCTCTCTCAAAGGTGGATGCAGAATCTGACGGATTCATGAACATCGCTTTGTGGATTATTCAACACCTGRATCTGTGATGGTCAATTTAACGAATCRCRTTAGAAGATCCTGCTTTATATGATTTTTATTTTCCTGTTTTGTCATCCAATCTGAAGCCAAAATTTTGTAATTTTTTTATCCAGACAAAACACGCCTCCTTTACTTTACTCATAATCTTTACTAAAAACTGCTGTATGGATGGGAAAATAACAGTTTTAACATTGTGCTTGAAGCATTGTTGATTCAACTGAAAATATATATTTAAACAGTTATTACTCTTCCCTGCATTAAAATACAGAAAACAGTAAAAGGGCTTTTCATTGTTTTAGCTTTGATACATACACAGTTRCAAGGAGAACTTGTTTTACAATCAGCCTACCTTGTAAATTTTCTTGAGTAATTATTTTGTGTTAAATCGTTTCTTTTCTGATGCTATGTTTTAATGCACTTAATAAACTGATTTTGAAAAACTTAGTCTGGGAGAAATCTTTAAAAGCATCACAGTGCGTTCAGATGATAAGATTGTTTAAACAAATGGAACATCATTCCTTTTTATTGCAGTAATAAAGGTTTGTTTTCACTTTATGTCACCATCGTCCTGCTTAAAAGGATTTTTGTTTCCAGACCCACCTCAAAAGTAGTTTTGAGTTTCTGTAGATGTTTATTGTGTGACCATGTGAGCGCCGCAGCTGAAAATGAAGATGAAAAAAATTGACAAATCTTCTTTGCCAAACAGCTTATTTTGTTGTTGCTATTGACATTTGTTTTGAGCTTTTGGTACTCCCAGCTGCTGCTAATCAGATGCCTGATACAAGATTTATTGCCAAGAAGCTTTGTTACAACAAAGAAACATTCTACCAAACACTAATTTTCTGACTTTTTGCCAAGTATTTGCCAAGTATCACAAAAGTCTTGAGTGTTTGTTTGGAAACGGTGAACATCATTCAACTTTGCATCTCTAACCTTTATCGTCTGCCCACAGTAGATTGTTACTGTATGTCAAGTGTAATAAATAATTTACGAAAAATTTAAGTTAATGCTTGTATTTTGTTACTCTCAAATCTGATGATTATGTAATCTTAACAACTGCTAAATTATTGTATACTGTCTAGGTCAGGGGTGCCCAACCTTTTTTGAACCAAGAGCTACTTTTGAAGTCGGCAGTTTGCCGAGATCTACTCGTCCAGTCTCAGTATCAAAAAGCATTTTTTTCGTCTCCCTCCTCACTTATTTAAAGTAAATAAAAGAGAAAGTAATGTGTTGCTAGTTTTATTTAATTTAAAGTATTATCAAACAAAACTATCTACTTAGCCATATATTTACCTACAAAAAAAAATAAAATCCTTACTTAACTCCTGACAGAGAAACAGAAAAGTGATGCTCGAACAAAAAGGATAATTTTTTTTACCTCCTTCTATTAGTACTCCCTATAACATGCACGCTATGAGGGCTGGAAACCTGTCCAGTGCGAGAACCACAGAGTCAAATAACTTTGGAGCACGGGAACTCGTCTCCATTTATTCAAAGAACTCTCCTCTCTTTCTCTCCATACAGGGGAGGAAAAACAAAACAAAAAAAAACTAAAGTCAAAGCACACAATATAAAACTTGTTTATACTATTACAAAAAGTGATTTACGATGGTGCAGATTCAAACTTCAATCTGCAGCATGCAGGATGGTGTCATCTGTAAGTGTTGAAGAGCTCAGTCCCTCACTGATCCAGACTGCCGGCTCCAGACCATTCAAAGATTTCCACCTGGTTCACCACCTATAAACAAGACACACACACAGCCACGCTAGGTACGGAAAACAAGGGCACACCCAAACTGCAAAATAAATAAATAAATAACACAAAGGTGCCAGTCAGTGTATAAGACACTAGTCTGATCTAAATTCAATATTTATCACTCAGATTTTTTATTTCTAACTGAATGATGTATTACATGTCAAGTTGTATGCTATGGATTGCCTATCCATCCATCCATCCATTTTCTTCCGCCTATCCGGGGTCGGGTCGCGGGGGCAGCAGCTTCAGAAGGGAGGCCCAGACCTCCCTCTCCCCCATCGTGGATTGCCTAAATTACACAAATTTCCCCCCATTTCTGATATTCTGTTTCAAATTTAATTCATTTTTAACTGTGTGAATTAGAATATCTGGTAAATCTGGGGGAAAAATAACATAAAAACCAAAACAATTTGATTTTGTACGTATAAGCAAATTGACAATGAGATTCAGTCCTTAGTTTGCACACCATAAATTTTGGCTATAGGGTACCAAATTAGCTTGGCTAATAAAATTAAGTTGTTTTTGGACAGCAACAAAAAACAATACTTTCTGCACCTTCGTCCTTCATTGTGTACTTCACGTGAATGATATTTTTGTTGAGTAACATTTTCTACTTCAAAAGAGAACACAGAGTTTTTGACTGTTCGTCTTTTAACTGACTTCTACCAGGTGGGGAAACTGGAACATGACGTCACTCCTACCTCTGATTCTAAGCTCTATAAATGACACTCAGAACAGTGTGTCAGACCATTCTGCTTCAGAAAAGGGAGGCATGCTTTGGAACTTCAATGTCAAGCCACCAATCTCTAACTGGATTCATGGGCTCACAGGTATGATTTATCATAACGAACTGACCAGAGCATTGGAAGATTTTTGTAATAAGGCTAATTTGGATTTACAATCTCAGTTACATTATGACGTTTAAAAGAACTTATTAGTTAGCTTTCAACTCAAGCTCTTCGGCAATCATGATCTATAGTTTTGCTGTCAGTTCCACATGGAAAAATCAAAATACCAAACTATACCCTGGTGATCTTTTCTTTTTTCATTACTTTTATTGCTTTCWAACAAAACAGGCAATTTATAAACAGATCTTGTCTGTTTTTATTTTTGTATTAAAACTGTGTTAACTCCACCAACTTTCCTTGGATGGTTAGCTTCACTGATAGATTTTGTCTCACTGAGACGCAGTTATTCTTTTGYTGTCTGTCAGGTGATGACCAGACCGGAGGATATCGCCAAACTCTACCGAGAGCTCAGCCTCTTCCCATCTCCGACCAGAGCAGACRTAGGACCTGTCATCACCTCTCAGTATGGAGGCAAATACAGCAACATCTACACAGGTAGACCTTGATCATTCCTGTCTCTCTAAAGTGCTCTGATCTCTGTGTAAATGTATTTCTAGCATTTGCTTGCTTTCATCTGCAGAATGGAGCCAGTGTGATCTGGAGAGGAACGAGAATGTCAGGTTTTGCAGACAGTATATTGTATTCCACGATGACAAGTCTGTGGTCTTCTCTGGAGCTTCTGGAAACTGCACTGAAATCAAAACAATGTTGTCATCAGTAAATAAAACATTTTTATTAAGGTATGTTTTTTTTTTTTGTTTATTGCTTGTTTTTAGCTTTTGTGTTGTGAAGCATTCTGTGCACTTTCTGACTGTTGGACTATACAAGTAAATGTTGACTGACTGATTGATTGAGTAAAATATTTAATATTTATTTATATATATAATATATATAATAAAATTTAATATATAAGCAAGCTGAGCCATGTCCACTTTTATTTATTTATCTCAGAGCGCTGAGTAAGGATTCTCCTTCTGGTGAGATGAAGGCAGTTGTTAGAGAATGCACAATCAAAGGAGAAGAGAAGCAGTTTTTGGAGGTGTGTTACAGTCTGTCTGGTTTAGACTGAACAAGGACTTTGTTGTTCTCGTATTTTTTTCTGTCTTGGTTTCACTTCAATTCTTTTTGAACAGGTATAAAGCCCTTCTTTGTCTTTGTTAGTTTAATATTAACTGTTTCTGTATATTTTTACAATTTTATTACAGCTGAAATTTTCATTTGAAGATCTTTGGCTTTTCTTCGCAATTTAATGCCTTTCAGATCTGGAGTAAAAACATAAAGATGAAGTGCATAAATCTGACAGCCTTAAAGAAGCACGGCAAAGTCTATGAAGATGGTAAGTCTTAATTTCCCCCTTTCTTTCAGTTTATTTGGAAGTTTTCTCCTACACCGGTTTGTGTTTACATCCTCAGAGCAGTTTGGCAGCTTGGTTTGGTCTCACTCTGAGACACACCTCCTGTATGTGGCAGAGAAAAAGAGACCCAAGGCTACATCCTTCTTCCAGGTGTGTCTGCAGAATTAGTTTTGACAGAAAATACCACTGATTTTTACAGGAATACACTGCTGTCACATTAGAATATTCAACATCAAGTTTGTTTCACAGTTTTGATTATCAAAGTCCAGTATAAGACATTATAAATATACTTTCATGCTGTTCAGAGAAAAGTTATTATGGAATCAAAAAGAAATTGTGATTTAATTAAATTTGCTTCCACTTTGAATAAATCTCATGAGAAGGAAAATGAAATTGTCACCTATGAATTCAAGTTTTGAATGTATTTTTCTTGTTTCTTTCTTGTTTTACTTACAAATATATTATATGCATTTGTATCGACTGATGTTGTAAAGTTTCCATAGCCAGTTAAACCTCTCACACACATGCCCTTGTTTCAGCACAACTGGATCACAGGACTATTTGTGTTTTACWATTGGAATGTGAACAGATAAGAGACAATGAAATATCCAGTGTTACCACATTCTAAACTATTTACCACWTTTTAAAGAGAGCTTTCCCTTTGTATAAAGACTACAAAACAAATTTATACTTTTCTAGGAATTTTTGCTGGTCAGATAAAGAACCACCCCTCGCATGTCAGAAATAACCTGTTTTTGGGATTGGCTTCTGCTAAGGGTATAAAGATACATCACTGGGRCTGTGTCTCCAGACTCAAATTGTATTGACTCTCATTTTATTGCAATAAATTTCTCAGAGACCATTGTAGTGAAGAACTTTTTTGATCACATATTTCTGCATTTTGTTTAACTTTTCTTTTTTTTCCACAACATCTCATGTGTTTGCTTTGCTTTTTACAAGCTGCAATCCATAACAGCACTTGTGCCATAATCCAAAGAAACAATGATACATATTTTGTTTTTGATAGGATTAGGTGTTATTCAATCTTTACCAGAAGTTGATGTGACCAACAGCTTTCTGTTTACAAMCCTTATTTTCCTTTTGTAGACGGAGTTACCAGAATTGTTTTTAATTGAAGAYGACAAGGAAACCATCAAGGTGCGAAAAAAGCAGACTGTGAAAGTAAATGTAGTTTAATTTGTTTATAAAAAAAATACAAATAACCTTTAAAATGATTTATCAGGCTGTTTGTGGTTTTCAATTTAATTCCTGCAGGGGGAGCAGTTTGCCTACCATGAGGACTGGGGRGAGGACTTGGGTAATAAGAGTCATCCAGTGATTTGTGTTTTGGACATTGAGGGGGACAACGTCTCTGTGTTGGAAGGAGTGCCTGATGATATCTCACCTGGACAGGTTGGTACAGMAGTGGCAGGAATGTTGAGCTTTGTTTTCATGCTTATGTACTTTTTGYTTGATTAGTTTCGGTTGYATTTTGTTTGTATCTCTGCAGGCATTTTGGGCTCCAGGTGACACAGGTGTGRTCTTTGTAGGCTGGTGGCACGAGCCCTTCAGACTTGGCCTTCAGCTATGCCCCAATCGAAGGTGCTTCTACATTACATMGATCAAATATGTCTCAAAAACAGCTGTAGTGTTGCAAATGTCTTAGTAGAYCTRTAAGTGTGTTTTTATTTCTCTGACAGGTCCTCGTTGTTTTATGTGGATCTTACTGGTGGTAAATGTGGTAAGTGTTGACTTGTTTYAKCAGCAGGCTAGAAAGTAATGATTTAATACACATCTGGAACTGATTAACTTTTGGAGTCAACCCAATGGAAGATGACAGCACAGACAAAACATCACACAGTTATGAATGTGCAAAGCCCACCTTACATCTCCAGCTCACAGGTCACTAGGAATAAACATYGGGTATGTTCATGAAATACAGTTGGACTGGTAGATGTACATTTTTAACAGTCCTGATGTATTTTCTCAGAGGTAAGATTTTTTTCTTTGCACTTTGAATCTAATTTAGGAGCATGTTTTTTTTTTTTTAATCAGAATCAGAATCAGTTTTATTGCCATTGTCAGTGAATACACAGACTAGGAACTTGCAGTTAAGATTTAGATTTTTTTTTTCACTGTTATGCATACTTACTACATGTACATAAAGTCCCAACCAATCGGATGGATATAGTATTGTAGGAAATGGGTGCCAGCAGGATCTGAAGTAATCAAATTGTTGATTTATTGTGGTTTGCTCAGTTCCTCTTTGTGTGTAAAGTGCAGATAAGAATTTCTCAATGAACTGAATGGCTAAACAATGAAAGCAATTTTTTATTGGTAAATGCATGRAGTTATTATTGCTTATTATATATATTTAGATCATGTTAAAAATAAATTTACCAGTTACAAAATTATATTTTTGTATAAAAAATGTTAACAAAATATCAAATTGCCCTTTTTACGTCCGGTCCCCTTGCTCATAAAAGTCATTCAGTGCATTGGCACATCAGCCAACTTCAACCAATGTTTTCTCTGACATAATTGTCAAGAAATGTTAGTAACTGAACCAATGAATGAGAAAAATGGGATAATGCATCAAGTTCAATAGCAATGTGGATTTGTTTATTATGTGAATGCTAACCCCTCAACTCTATCCATGATGCTGTGCATGCAGAAAACTAGAAAATGATTCATTAACCTTAGTAAAAATGGCAATGTAAATTTMTTCAAAGCATACTAGATTTTGAGTTATTTGCCAAGGAGGTTATGTTTTCAGTAGCGTTRATTTGTCTGTCTTTCTGTCAGTCTGTACACAGCCATCCATTACTTCTTGTATTCCAAAATCAGGTTGCGGGAGCAGCACCTTAAGCAGGGAGACCCACCTCTCTTTTTTGTCACTTCAGTACAAAATGAAACCAAGTATTATTAGTTTATTTAGTTTATTTATTTCTTCATCATCAGTGACTTTTTTAAGTGAAGAGAAAATAGAGAAAGAGAGAAAAACACAGAGAAGCCGCAGAGAAGCCACAACCATGACCACCCCACCACACCGCCAACGACCAAGTGCACCCTCCCAGCCCAGCCGTCCACCCTCCCGGRACCCGGCAGCCACCCCGGCCAGGGGGCCACCCACAGGAACCAAGAGCCACACCTCAGGAGACCAAGCAGCACCAGGGAGGATGGAGAGCCAGCCCCGCCCCCGGCAACCGTCCAAGCCCCGAGCCCACCCACAGCCCAGGACCGCACCCGGCGGTCTGCCCTTCTTCAGGACCCCCTCCCCAAATGACAGTCGGGGAACGGGATGGGAATAAAGACCCTGACACACACACCCCCACCCCCAGATGTACTGTTGGTGCGTGTTGTTCTATAGAGCAATTGAAAAGGGAAAGAAGAAGAGGCAGGGGCCGGCATGGTGCCAGTTTCCCAGAGACCCAGCTCTCATTCCCCAGCCACCTCTTCCAGCTCTCCTGGAAGGATTTTAAAATCATTAGGGCCAGCCAAGAGACATAGCCTCTTCACCTTGTCCTGGGTCTTCCTCTGGGTCTCTTTCCAGTCAGATGTGCCCGAAGCACCTCCCAAGAAAGGCACCCAGAAAGCATCCTTACAGATGCTCAAAACATCTCTGTTGGAGGAGTAGCGGCTCTACTCCAAGTTATCCTCCGATAACTGAACCTTTCACCTCATCTCTAAGAGAGAGTCCAGCTACCCTGCAAAGAAAAAAAAAACAATAACAAAAAAAAAACAAAAAACAACTAATTTCGACATCCTCCATCCGTGATCTTGTATTTTCCATCACTACCCAAAGCCACAGATGAGGGTCGGAACAAAGACCTATCAGTAAACAGAGAGCTTTGCCTTAAGAGTTCAGCTCTCTCTTTACCTTAATGAATTGGCACAAAGTCTGAAGTAGAAGCCACATTGATCAGTCTATCAATCTCATTCTCCATTCATTCTTCACTTGYGAAAAAACCCAAGATACTTGAACTTCTCCACTTGAGGTAGTACCTCACCTGCTCTGTGATGTTCTGTTATTTTTTATTCCAAATATGAATATCTCTAAAAGATTCAATACATTTTAAATAAAATCTAATGCCATTGTAATAGGCTATCATTGTTTCATAAATGCATATTATCCATCCATCCATCCATCCATCCATCCATCCATCCATCCATCCATCCATCCATCAATCCATCCATCCACCTTCTGTACATGCTTATTCCTTTCAGAGTCACGGGGGTCATTGGTGCCCATGTCCAGCAGTCACAGTGTGAGGGGCGGGGTACACCTTGGACAACCTATTAATTTATTATAATTTTTTTGTGCTTTTATTACAATTTAACTTGGTACATGATTATGGACATTATTGTTGATTTCCATGTTTACGCGTGTTGTCTCTATCAGAGCAACTTACATCAGGCACCAGTGCAGTTTGTTCCCCAAGACTGAGTCCAGACCAGTGCYGGATTGTCTACCTGGAATGTTCTGTTTCTGGACCACTCTTGCCGTGCAGCAGTCTTTGTATGGTGAGAAAGGATAGGGCCTCTGTTCAACAAATGCAGTTTAGTTTTCTTTTAGTAGATTGTCCAGTAAAAAATAGGTTTGAATCAGTAAATTTATCAATCTGAAAAAACACAATATCACAATATCATAGCTGTGCTCTTGTGCTACTGATTTTTTTAGTACGACTGGTACACTAAGAAGACCTCAGTAGTGGTGGATGTTGTTARTCGACCTAGAGAAGGTGAGAAATGTGTTTTTCTTTGATCATAAAACTCAAAGTACACCTTTTCACTGTTGTGACTGTTTACTTTTGGCTTCACAGATGGCTTTACTGGCATCTACAGTTCTCAGCTGTCACCCCAGTGCTGGTCTGCTGATAGTCAGCGTATTGTTGTTGATTGTCCTCAGCGCAGCCGCAAGGTTTGTTCAAGTACCCGCAAATAGATGAGGAAAAAAAATAGAAGAAAAAAACTCAAAAGGTTTCTGTAAATGTTTTTATGTTGGTGTTTGATCAAATTGAAAAAGTTGATAAAGTTTTTTGTTTTTCAGGATCTCTTAGTGGTGGATATAAATACAGGCAGCATCACCTCTCTGACTGCAAGTTAGTCTCTCAGAACACATTATTATTATTATTGGCAGGTCACAATATTTTTTAATATTATATTCACAGTGTTATGATCTTGTTTGTTGTAGAGTCTGATATTGGTAACTGGAGCTTGCTGAACATAGAGAGAGATCTGATGGTGGTCAGCTACTCTTCTCCCAACTGTCCTCCATGTCTGGTAAGGTTATCATTAAGAAAAAAACATGTTTAGATGTTTTCACTTGTTTTAAACAAAGTGTTGTGTAGACTGCTACATAAATTGAGTATTTGGGAGTGTCTGTTTAGGCTTAAATAATTTAAATCTAAATGTCATAACAATACTTTTTTTCCTCATTTTGTATGTAGAGAGTGGGTTTCCTTCCAGGCAGAGATTCTCAGGAGGAAGTTGTTTGGGTTACATTGGAAGACTCTCAGTTAATGCCTGAAATTGATTGGCAAATCATGACTTTCACTCCTCCCCCAGAGCAGGAAAACAGTCAATACCGTAAGATTATTATTATTTTTAATCTGTACTCACTTTATCAGAAGTCACAGGGGACACAGTTTAAATTTGAATTTCATATTATGTATTATTCAGTCCTATGTCCTGAATTTACAGGTGACTGTCACCTGGCTTTCTAATGAGTGTCACTATTTTTAATACCACAAAGCAATGGCTTTGTTTGAAAGAAATGATAAAAACAATTGTATTTGCTGACAACATAGGTAAAAAAATGGAAGCGATGACTCATACCTTACACCAACAGCTAAATCTAAATCACAACAAATAAGCTAGAAAAAAAACATGCTTTTTTTGCACACAGTATGTTTAAAGTTTTCTCTTGAACCTAAGATCGAACATTTTATTCATTTCTGTAACTTGTAAGAAGATGTTTCATTTGTGGGAAACACTATCAGTTTCTTTTATTTTATTTTTTCRGTTTACAAAAAACGATGTTGAACATTACTGGTGTTAACAAGTTTCACTGTCTTTCTAGCGGGCCTTGATTTCGAAGCTTTGCTGATTAAACCGAAGGAGGTTAAAGAAGACATGAAGCTGCCTCTAATGGTCAGCCCTCATGGTTAGTTGTTTTCAGCATTGCTTTTTATTCAATTTCTGTAATTTGATTTAAAAAAAAATAATTATGTGTTGTCAGTATTTTGTCCAATCTCAAACTCATATTGGACTACAAAAAAACTATATTATGTATATTAGGAAGTATTTATTTTTAGAAACTGCTTCATTAAAAGCAGCTGCAGCTAACATTGTTGTTACAACATGGTATATTATATTCTGACATTGAAACTTTAGAGCATAACCTATTTCTCTTTCTGTTTCTTAATATTTTTAGATGTTATATAAAAAAAACAAGCTGCTGGTTTAATCCATTAATGGTTATTTTTATTAGGTGGTCCTCACTGCGTGTCTGTTGCTGAATGGCTTCTGGACTCCTCTGTGCTGTGCAAGATGGRCTTTGCTGTGTTATTAGGTAGGATTATTTGTGAACATAAAGATCATTTTCATCTCATGCAATCTTAACAGATTGCATTGTTTGATTAAATAGGTACTGTAAATAATTTGGAACATGTCTGCTTCAAATGTTCTATTTKAGTTTATAATAAATGTAAGAACCTTTTATGGTATGTATTATTCAGAGTTTCCTTAAATATGTACAAATTGAGAGCAGAAATACATGTACATTTTTAACCTAATATGCATTTTATGTAACAAGTTGCAAATTATAACCACTTCTAGTAAAAACTGACCTACATCCATCCATCCATCCATCCATCCATCCATCCATCCATCCATCCATCCATCCATCCATCCATCCATCCATCCATTATTTTTTACCTGTTTCTTCCTTTCAGGGTCACAGGGGTCACTGGTGCTCATATCCAGCAGTCACTGGGGGGCAGTTTGCAAGTACATCACAGGGCCACATAGAGACAAACAACGATTCATGCTCTCGCTCACACCTAAGGGCAATTTACAATTAGCCTAACAGTCATGTTTTTGGTCTGTGGGAGGAAACTGGAGTGCCCGGAGAAAACACAGAGAGAACATGCAAACTCTACTCAGAAAGGTCCCCTGCCGGGATTCAATCCTGCAACMTTCTTGCTGAGAGACAACAGTTCTACTAACTGTGCCATATTGCTGCCACCTAACTTTAACTAATGCCATTTATTTTCTGAATTCAGCCCAGTGGTAGCCACTGCCTTATGAAACCAGACTCACATAACACAGGTCAAAACCACCAGTTTCTRAATCACTTTCAAAAAGTGTTCACACAACAAAACTGTTGGGAACCAGTGACTGTCTATGTGCTGACTGTGATATCCTGCTCTCTGAACTAAGGGCAGTGTTCGAAACCAATAAAATTGTTCAACATTGGTTAATCAGTTCAGTTTCTGAGACTCTAAAATTTTTCACTGTTAATAACAGGCAAAACATTGCAAGTCTGTAGTCAAACTAGATACCGCATAGCGGTAACATAATGACCCCCACACACATAAATGCACCAGAACTCAGAAGTCTTTATTCCTAATAAATGTCATGCTACTAGGTGCATCCCAAAATTGCTGTGGGTGGGGGTCTTATTTTTGGAGTGGGGGGGGGGTTGCATTGGTTAGCCTGATGGATAGCCCCTCATCAGAGCTAAACAACAAAATAAATCTGAAGCTCCTATGTTTAATATATTTTGCGTTATAACCATTTTTGTATGTCCAGATACCTCCTTTTCAGATAAATTGGGGGGTCTGGGGGGTGGGGGCACAGATTGGTTGACCTGATGGATAGAGCTTCATCAGAGCTAAACAACAAAATAAATCTGAAGCTCCTATGTTGAACAGTTTCTGWGTTATAAGCATTTTTGCATGTCCAGACACCCCCACTTTGAAAGAAGGCCCCTCCTCAAATATAGGGTCTATCGTCAAACTCTTGGCTGGCGCAGTGTAGGTCGGACTCTTCTACAGTCCTGCCAAATTTCATGTTGATAGGTGCAGCCGTTTTTGTGCTACGGTTGACCAAAAATCACTGAAAAAAACAAACAGTACGAAAACAATATGACTCCCGCTTACGCTTCGCATGCGGGGGGTCATAATAACTCATGAGAATCCAGATTCTTCTAGTTTCAACAGGTGATGTACATTTTATGTGTTCATTTGTATTAGAAAACATTACAACCTTGACCACTAATGTTAGTTTGAGTATTAGTACTATTTATGATTGTGTGGTTTATATTTTTAGTGAACTATCGTGGCTCCCATGGATACGGCCAGGACAGCATCCTCTCGTTGCTGGGTAATGTGGGCGCCCAGGATGTCAAAGATGTTCAGGTAAGAAAAAKCCAACATTAGGAACAAAAATGCTGACTTGTTGGGTATGTGTTTCAAAGCAAGTACATACTGTACCACCACAAATATATATTTTGTTCTTGTTGGAGAAATGACTTGAGCAATTGTGGTAAAAAAATTATCAAAGAGATCAGGTGTAGACTTCAGTATTTATTTTAAAATTGCAGAAAACTATTAGTACTATTAGTATACTGTTAGTATTATGAATACTAATTGGTCTTGCTTGATATTGTTTGCRTTGTTAGTTTCTACGTTTAATAAAAAGTACCGGTAGTTTTCATAGTTGTAAGTCTTGAGTCATGACAACTAAGTTTTTATTTAGTTATTATGGTTCATTCATCTCTCTTCTTTGGTCTCCATTTGGTTCACACATGTTGTCTGTAGGGTATATAATASATATGTCATGAATTATTACTAATCCTTACATTACCTAGTATTTATATCTACATATATTATCTGATAGTTATTTAAGGAAAATCAGTATACATTTAAACATATTTCAACACTAAGAATACACTTCAATTCCTAACCTAATTCACTAGAGATGAGTGACAATAATACTGTAGGTATCAAGAGATATCATTTCAACAACTTGCAATAATAAATGAGAAAATATCTTTTTGGCTAAAAGAAAAGTGTACATGAGAAGTGTGGGGAACAAAAAAAATACCTTAAAGGTAATAAACTAACATGCTTCTTTTGACTACAGTGGATGTTTTGCAAGCATGTGATCACTGGGAACTGAAATGAAATATGGTTAACACAGTTTTACAGAACCATCGTGCACATTGAACAAAGTTTATTTTTCAGCAGGAGACAYTGAAAATTTTTAAGGTGATTGTCCTTAAAAATTTAGGAACTGATTCCAAACACAGTCTGAAGGGGAAGTTGGAGGTCCATCTTGATCATAARAGAAAAGGGGTCATGCCTATAGGTTAATCCTTTGATGTTAAGGATTAGAGTTATGGCTACACGTGAAGAGCCAGGGCCCAGTTTGGGACACTCCCATGTGTATRTGAATTTACATTTCTTTRGGTMAAAACAATCAACATTTACTGTCCTCTGTTTTCTGGAGTCAGCAGGTACATTTGTGGTTTMGATATTGTTGATTTAYTTAAGAAGAAATGGGTTCTTTCAGGAGCACAGCTACATATAATCTGAGGTGTGTGTAGGACACATCTGTATACCCACTTTTTGTGCCACTGGGTTTCTTGGTTGGCCCATAGCAGCAAGTGAAGTCTTGTTTAAAGGGTGTTATTGAGAAGATATGACACTGCACTGTTTTTTTTTTTTTTTTGCATGTTTTTCCCCCTCCAGTTTGCTGTTGAAAGTGTTCTGAAAAGCAATGAGTTTGATTCACAGAAGGTGGTAGTTTCTGGGGGCTCCTAYGGGGGATTTCTAGCATTCCATCTACTTGGCCAATACCCAGGGTTCTACAAGGCCTGTGTGAATTTCAACCCTGTTGTCAATTTGGCCTCCATGATTGGCAGCACAGACATCCCAGACTGGTAGGTCTCCTCGTCCACATATCTACAGTATGTTCCTATTCAAATTATTCACATGGTAAAAGTGTCCATCATGTACTGTGGTACTGTTCTCAACTGTGGTGTCTTTATTTGTGAAAGGTAGACTTTTTCTTTTGTTTCCCATTTTATGCATGATAAAATAAATTTGTGTATCAATTCACATACTGGACCAAAACAAATGAGTGTGTTAATGGTGTGTGTGAATACATGTGTTACAGTCTGTAATGTGACCATAAAATCCACACTGTGATTAATGTTTACATGTTAATGTTTTCTTGGGATCTCTGCAGGTGCATGGTTGAGGCTGGTTACGACTACAGTCCAGACTGTCTTCCTGATYCTGCTGTTTGGGAGCAGATGTTAAACAAGTCTCCCATTAAATACATACCTCAGGTACAGGATCTTTGGAGAATGTGAATTTGAAGAATCACAATGTAAAGACTTTTTTTTTCTTCTTTTAGGTTAAAACACCAGTGCTGCTTATTTTAGGRGAAGATGACAAGCGTGTACCTCACAAGCAAGGAATTGAGTACTACAAAGCTCTAAAGGCAAGGCAGATCCCAGTTCGGTAAGCAGACACATGTAATTTGATATATACAGTATTTTAATTATCATTATTATAGTCTTGGTAGAAATGATGGTGTTGCTGCTCCTTCAGTAATTCTTCGTGTCTTGTTTAGATTGCTGTGGTACCCAGGAAACAACCACTCTCTCTCTGATGTGGACGCAGAATCTGATGGATTTATGAACATGGCTTTGTGGATTATTCAACACCTGAATCTGTGATGGTCAATCTAACGAATCGCATTAGAAGATCCTGCTTTATGTGATTTTGTCTTCCTGTTTTCTCGTCCAATCTGAAGCCAAAACATTGTATTTTTTTATCCAGACAAAACATGCCTCCTTTACTTTACTTACAATYTAGCTGCTGTATCGATGGAAAAATAATAGTTTTAGCATTGTGCTTGAAGCATTGTTGATTCAACAGAAAAGATTTTGTACACAGTTATTACTCTGACCTGTATTTAAACACAGAAAACAGTAAAATACATTTTTATTGTTTAAGCTTTGATACATATYTACACTATACAACCTGTTTTATAATCAATATGTCTTGGAGGTAATTGCTCTTCTWGAGTAATTATTCTTGTGCTAAATCAGTTTTTTTTCTGACTGTATGTTTTAATGCACTTAATAAACTGATTTTGAACTAMTGGTAAAGTGGTTGTTGTATTAAGCATGTTGGTGTTAAAAATAAGTTGTGTAATGTTTGTCCTTTAAATCACTTGAGGCAAATCTTCTCTTGATGTCCCTCATGAATATAAGCTCTGTCACATGGTGTGCGTCAGACTGCTGCAAATATCACAGCACGCTTTCACTTCTGCATGCGTGGAACCTGTTTCTATTCACTGCATAAACCGTTAGACCATCTTTTCAGCCAGTGCYCTGCCCTCTTGGATTTAAAACACTGCGATGTATTAGCCTGATTTRAACTTAAAAATCTTTACCAGTGATGGTAAGTACAACATTATTTTACTGTTCAAAAYGTACTGCATTTTGCCCTTAGAAAATTAGTAGTGTTGGTCTGTTACAGGAACAGAAATGCAAGGATAGAACATTGCTGTCAGTTCAAACTTTCATGTTTAGTGTGATACTAAACAAATGTAATGTATTTACCTCCATAAATATGCTTAAATAGTTTTTTTTTTAGCCAAATCGACTCATTGACTTTTGTTTTTTCAGGCTGTGGTGAAAGTTCTCTTCCTCAGTCAGTTTCTAATGATAGGGAAGACGCTGAAYATCAAGTTTTTCCCATGTTACGCTGATGTGAATTCCACCAAGGTGGACTGCTCTGACAGACCTCTCATGCACGTCCCACCCTTTAAGTCTGCTTCTGTGTTGTCCATCAATTTGAGTCATACTAAGATACAGAAAGTGAAGGATCACGCTTTTGCAGGTGTCCCAAAACTGAATACGCTGGAAATAAGGGATACTTGTCTGCCAGGAAATCTGAGGACCCCGGGGCAAGAGCACTGCAAAATGGAGATAGACCGGGAAGCCTTCAGACACCTGCAACATCTTACACATCTGATTCTGTCTGGAAACAGCCTCACATCCATTCCTCTATTACCTGAGAGCTTACAAGTCCTTGATCTACAGAACAATTGCATTGTCAATATTATTGTCCCCTTAAATACTCCAWATCTTGAAGCTTTATTACTTTCTAGGAACTGCTTTTATGCAAACCCTTGTAATCAGTCCCTTTACATAAATGGGACTGTTTTCAGAAATCTTCCTAAACTCAAAAACCTTACTTTGGGGTATGACAATTTGACAGCTGTTCCTAAAGAGTTGCCAACTTCACTTGAGGTACTTGATTTAAGAGAGAATACAATCACAGAAATTCCCAATAACACATTTGCCAACCTGACAAACCTCACAKACCTGAATGTGGAGTGGAACTGTCAGCGTTGTGACCATGCAGCAAGGCCCTGCTTCCCTTGCCCGCAAAATCACCCGTTGAAATTACATCCAGACTCAYTTTTTTCTGAAAATAGCTCCATCGTCTTCCTCAGCTTAAGAGGAAATTCTCTGAAAACATTTCCTCAGGGTCTTTTTGCACCACTGAAAAATTTAAAGAGACTGGACATCTCTGACAACTTTCTGGGTTATGAGATGCAAAATGGCACCTTTTTTAGAGAACTGAAAGGCCTCACTTGGATTAGCCTCATTTATAACTATGAACCACTGAAGACATTTTCAAAACTGAACCTGTCCCCCTTTATTGGCAATATAACACAGTTGCAAAACCTTTTGCTGAGTGGCAACTTCTTCCGCACACTTTCAGAAGAGAGTTTTGACGTTTTGTCAAATCTTAAACAACTAAAATTRCTAGAACTGAGAATGAACTTTATCAGCAACTGTAACTTAACCTCTCTCAAGAAGGTACCATCTCTTACCACTTTAGTCCTCTCACAAAACATGCTTAATTTCATTCCGTGCTGCTCGTCATTGTCATTTGGGGTTGTAGCGCAAGAAAGCTGTCAGAACCAGAACTCGTATACCAATCATCTCCAAGACACACCTYCTATTGTAATCGATCGAGAACCTGTGTCTAGAGAGAATGTCTGGGAATCCAGCAAATCAAACGAGCTGGAATTCAAGGAAAAAAGTTTRTGTCAAATTCCATCACTGGGGAACTTCAAACACAAGTACTGTTCAGATAGGCTGACATTTAATCTTTCTCAAAATGACATTTTATCGCTTAACAAAAATGTATTTTTAGGCATGGAAAACGTGGTCTGTTTAGACCTTTCTTACAATTACATGAGCCAGACTTTAAGAGGTGGGCTGTTTGATAGCATGAAGCAGTTGGTATTTCTTAACATGTCTTACAATAGACTTGATCTTTATAACAGAGAAATTTTCAGTGAACTTAATGCCACATTGAAGGTATTAGATGTTAGTAACAATGACTTTCATTTTAAAATGAAGGGTATGGGCCACCGCTTTGAATTTCTTCCAAATCTGTCCAATTTAGAAGTGCTAAGTCTGGCAAACAATGGCATTGGGATGCGAATAGATCAACAACTGAATAGCCGGTCCTTGAAGTACCTTTACTTCTATGGAAATGATCTGGACACAATGTGGGGGTCTACAAACAATAAATACACACATTTTTTCCAAAACTTGACTAATCTCACATACCTGGACATCTCTGACAATAATCTGAAGTCAGTCTCACCAGAGGTGTTATGCAACTTCCCAGTAAGCATTACGAGCCTATGCATCAGCCACAATACTCTGAAGTATTTTCCCTGGCAAAACATCTCAGCTCTCAGCAATTTATGTCACCTGGACCTGAGTCACAACTTCTTGCATGAGTTGGTTCCAGAAGCAATACAATTTGGAGCCACTTTTTCCTTTCTGGACCTCAGCCACAACCACATTTCTTCTATTCCGGAGAATTTCTTCAGTGAAGCAAAGTCCTTGCAGAATCTATTTCTCAATCACAACCAGATCAAAGTGGTAAACCATCAGCACCTCCCAGCCCCCTTTCTAAATGGCAGCAGCCTTCAGATACTCACTCTGCACGAGAACCCCTTCAAATGTGACTGCAATACGTCCTGGTTTGCAGACTACTTGAGAACCACTTCAGTAAAGATTCCTTATTTACTGACACTGGTACAATGTGRATTCCCAGAATCACAAGAAGGTCAGATTCTACTGTCCATGGACCAGCGTTCCTGTCAGGAAATCTACGGCAGCCTGGCCTTCCTGTTCTCTTCCTTCCTCGCTGTGATGTTAACTGTTCTTCCTCTGCTGAAGCATCTGTATGGTTGGGATGTGTGGTACTGCTTGCAGGTTCTCTGGGCAGGACTTAAAGGCTACTCCCAGTTGCCTGGTAGCGATTCAGGTCATCGTTATGAYGCTTTTGTGGTGTTTGACACCATGAACCCGGCTGTGAGGGACTGGGTTTACAATGAGTTGACTGTCAATCTGGAGAACTTGGGCAACAGGAGATTTTCCCTCTGCTTGGAAGAAAGRGACTGGATTCCTGGGCTTTCATGCATCGACAACCTACATAATGCTGTCCACAGCAGTGTGAAAACAGTGTTTGTACTGTCTAGGGGTGCAAACGTAAGTGAGCTGGTAAATGGCACGATCCGCCAGGCTTTCTTCATGGTTCAGCAGCGGCTGCTGGATGAGAAGGTAAATCTTGCCTTTTTTTTCCTCGTATATTATTTGAATCTCACTCTTATGCTGTCTGAGATGATGCAATGTTTTCACAACCCTAAATTATCTCTGAAACTTTCTATTTTTTAAAGGTTGATACAGCTGTGCTAGTTTTGCTGGATAAAATGTTTCCGAAACTGAAGTACCTTCAGCTGAGGAAGAGGTTGTGCAGAAAGTCGGTACTTTCCTGGCCGAGAAACCCGAAGGCCCAACCGCTGTTCTGGAATCAGATGAGAATGGCACTGTCATCAGATAACCTTTCATTTTATGATAACAAGATGAGTGAAAGTTTTATATGATTTCTCTGTAACAGGGAACTGTTGAGAASTTTTTTGGGATTTTGGTTTGACAAATACTTTGCTAAAGATGATTTTCTTTTTCTTTTCTACTTTTCATGTATTTGAAATTTTGTGTATTTTGAAATTTTATTTTATTTTTGAATCACCATGTGGACAGGTGTAATACCTTAAACACTTTAACCTTGGCTTTTTTTTAGCTGTGCTTTTCTTTCATGACATCAAAAATCCTTCTGTAAATAACCTATTTTTATTCGACTTTTATTCGTTGAAAATGTTTCCTGTAAATATTTGTCACACTTTTTATTGTTTTTCCTAAATATGGGCTAATGTACTAGTTGTTGTTCTGTGCTTCAAAATTAAGTGGAAAACAGAAAAAAGAACTAAAACAAACACTGCTTGATTTTGCTTGAATTCCTTTATTTCATAATCATAAGAGCTACAATAATGCAGTGTAACTATATACCCACACCCCCAGTACAAAGATTTCACTTCTCTTTTGTTAGACACAAGAGGAAATGAAACTAAAGATTGTTTCTTATAGTTCAATAAGATCCTCATCAACAACCGTCCAAATTAAGAGTCATCTGCCATTCTGAGAGTTATGATGTAATGCAAACCGTTACTCTGCATGCAGATGGTTGCAATGACCTCATAATACAATAGAAACAGAGTTTAGAGTAGTTTTCAGAGTCGGACCCACCAAGACTATTGCTAGTCAAACAATGATAGCTAAACAGCCTAAACAGCTGTTAAGTTTTCATAATCCTTTTATAACAGCAGTTTTTATTACTTTATGAGTTATGTGATTTTAGCAATCATCCTTAAATTTTCTTTAAATTCTGAAAATAAGCTCAAGACTCCTCACTTTGTGAACTGCTGTTTTAAATCAGCTCTATTAGAAAGAAAAAATAAGCAGGTCCTCTGGACGGGTTCTTTAATGGTTCTTCTTCATTAAAGAAGAACCCGTTCAGAGGACCTGCTTATTTTTTTCTTTTTGATTTTTCTACCTGGATTACTTAGATGCACCTGGACATCAGCTCTATTAACACCGGTCAAAATTATTTATGTTTATTTTATTGTTAATGCATCATTGTAGTAATTAATAAACTAATAAAAGCATCACATGTAACAGTTTCCTTGTAAGCAAGGACATAATGTTCAGGTAAAATTATTTGATATAAAAGAGTTGTGTCAGCTGAAATCTTACTAGCATTTTTGATGTTCCAGTCTTATCTGACTCATTTTAGCTGAAAACCCACTCCATTGTAGTTCAAGCAACAAATTCAACTTCATCAGGAGCATGTATCTACAGGTTGAAATTGTGCTGCACCTTGTGAGATCACRTTTCGTTTTCATTTTTGTCTCATGATCTGACAGCCCCAAACTGACRTATGGAGTCTCTTTCTTGTGAGTGAAACTTTCTGACCAAAACTWTTTTTCCCAGCTCATTTGTAAGAGGTTAACTGAACAGCTTCAATACTGGTAGAAAATTATTTTTCACTGCCTCAGGATCAGTGTGGATCAACAGATTTTTTTCTTACTTTAGCAAAGGTGGTGCAGGAGGGTTATTATTGCAGAAAAAATAACATTTAGATCTAATTTTATTTARATAATTTATCAATTCACTTGAATTAAGTGCTCTTTAGATAAATCATTTTGTTGGAGTCCTGAAAACTCCCAGGACTGACTCAAGTTGTGTTTTACATGTAGTCAGTTAATGATTAGGAGGTCCTGAAACTATTCACCACCACTCTGAAATTTCCAGTCCATTATAAAAACTCCAAACCAGTACGTGTGTGAATACAAAATCGGTGAGATGGACAGATGCAAATTGCTTTTAGCACTGCACATGCATGTTGYAAAACTATAGTGTACAAATAAGGAGGCAAAACATCTTATTTTTCTTACAGGGGCACCTGCCACCCCATAGAACCGCCACTGTAGTGGAGTTAATATAAAATTTGTGGTTAACCTTTAACAAACTCTATGACTAAATTTGATGCCTRATTTTACAAAGTGTCAGGAATTAATTGCTCAGTTCCTCAGTTAAGCACGTGCTTGTCTACCTGAAGCKTCTGTAAGGAAAACTGATGTTTGATGGTCGCGCGCTGCCCCRCCTCGGCAGCTCTTGGTGTCGCACGCGCCAACTGGGTTCAGCGCGCTCACGCGGGCCGGATGATGATAGGGCAGGTCACACAGCTGAGCGGATGAGCTCATGGTGGAGCCCGCCTGCCCGCACCGGGGACGGACGGTGATGGAGAGGCGCCTGCCCGGTGAGCTGGAGCTTCACGGTGAGCTGCGCGCCTGGACTTTGAGCGGGCGATGCGACCACATCTTTTTTTTTTTTTTTGGAAACACGCGGAAGTAGTGCGGTCAGTTTTGCGTGGCAGATTAATTATTATGTAAGGTACGGGCTGGAACTCATGTAGCCGTGCGCATATATGAGCAGGAAACTAATCCTTCATGCCGCCGTGGTCGTAGTAGGCTGTCCSAGAGCACCGTGTCCTGCGAGCTTCCCCTGTCCTTCATGGAGCTGAAAAAGTGTGTTGAACTTCACGAGCAGACCAGCTGGATAAAAAGCTGAGGTTTGGGACGGTGTGTCCACTTTTCTCTCCTCAGCAACAGCTGGCTGTCAACTGAAAACTAGACTAATTTTAAAGGGAGGCTGACAGTTTTTTTTTYMWTKKYSKYSRWCYTTTYYTWWTWAAAAAAAATCTATGTCCACGTTTTATTGTTTGGCACGAGRATACTATGAACTTGTCTCAACACACATCCATTTTAGTGTGATTAATGTAGACAGTGCCTTTTGTCTTTTGATTTTTAATAATCTCATACTAATTATAGGCCTAATTTAGGCTAATAACTAAATGCTGCAATCTCTTAAGTCTAATAAAATTATTGATGCGTTTTTTTGTTTTATGTCTTTCATCAAAGACTACATTTATTGTGTCAAACAATAATGGATTGACAGCTAGGTTCTGACTGACAAGCAGGCTGAACCAATCTCTCAGTTGCATGCTGTTCAGTGACTCCCAGCACCCAATCCTCTCAGATTAGAGGAGGGATTATGATTTGGATTTGCCTCTGCTTTATAGACCGAAGTCCCCAATAACTGATGGACTGGGTCATTATAATGTTTTTAGTTTCCAAATGATCTTTTTAAAAAAAGCATTTTAAAACTGAATGTTTTTATCATATCAAATTCAACAAATACCCTTTTTACTTCTAAATATGAAATAATTTTGAATTGCTTATTTTTGATCCATTACATTTCGGACACAGTTTTGGGGCTCTAGGATTTAGCCTAAATTCTAAGTGCCTATTTTTGTCCTCCATTTCCAGTTGAACCCTGAGGGATACCCACGTTCGAGCAAAGTCTGATTGTAATTTTGTAATTGCCCCTGAGGGATGGCAGTTAATGAAAACCGCTTCTCCAATTCCTTTTGCRGTCTCCTGAGGCACTAGTAAAATGCACCAAGTTGGCTTTTCCTTCAGACCTCAGCAGTCATTAAAGTTCACACATTTTTCAAGAGTTACATCAGCGCTGTCTGTGGTACTGACAGGGTCGTACCGGTCCATATCCTTCTTAATTTGTTCAGTAATGTGGAGAGTGGCTTGTTATGTTTTGATGTAGCCTGGTTGCTTGGATTGATGTTGTGTTCCTGTACTTTGGTACTCTTACAACCCATCATTGAAGTGCCCATCTTCAGACTTTCCACTTTGTCATCCCTTCCTGTTACTTTAAATGCAAATATCTCAACAACTGTTCCTCTCAGTGGCATGGAATTATTTTTTTGGAATATGTTATCAAWAAACATTCATATTTATGGCAAACGATTTGATGTCACAGGCACTTTAATGATGAGAGGGCATCACCAAGTACCACAGCAGAAGTACGTATGTAGTGTTCTTCACTAGAGTAGACAACCTAAATTTCATTCCTTCAATTGTTTCCATGTTTGACTGAAAAAAAAAGAATTTTCTTGAAATTTTTTAAATTAATTGTCACATTTCAAGCACAAAAGTAACAATTATCTGCAATCTGTTTTATTTTTTTGTCTATTATCTATTTTACTATTTGAATTCCCTTTGGCTATGTCTCTCAATATTTTTTTTCCTGTTTTTTTTTTCTAGAATCCATCCCGACCTGCCGTGTAGCCGAAATCACATCACACCTGGCCTGTGTCTTTAGGAGYCCAATTGCCATAAGTAACAAATAATTTCTTCAAAAAGGTTTAAGTATGTCCAATCTTTATGTCCTACACATCTARAGATGGTCAGGTGAAAACTAAGGCCAAATAGTGGCCTMTAATAATTGTAATAMGTYATTCTARTTCCAAAAAGGGGTATGAAAATATTCCTAATACCAGCTTGTTTTCAGCTGTTCTATTTTGCCATATAACAATGCCAATTAACATAAGAGCCAAGCCCTCGCACAGTAAGCTGTCTGCTGTTGCTAAGAGTAGCGGGCACAATGAGGGAAGCACATCTCATTCACGCTTCTCAAGGTCTGCTAAACAAGGGAAAGGCAAACAGGCCGTGAGCTCAACACCAGGATGCCGCTCAGGACTTGAGCCTGGCTGTGTGTCAGGGGGTGTGCCTGCACCAGCGTCTAAGCTGGCTGGAGCTCAAGGGTCAGTGTCGAAGCCCGGTTCAAAACTCAAAGCTGGCACAGCAGCAGATAAAGGCTCAAATCGTGGTTCGGCAACAGCTCCAGGTGGYAAAACCCTGTCCATGGAGAACATCCAGTCTTTAAGCGCTGCTTATGCCACTTCTGGCACTATGTATCCCAGTGAACAAGAGTCCTTGGAACCCACCGGTGGATACCCCAAAGGCAGCTTGACATTAGGCCGGAGTACCAGCCGCTCCTCCTACACCGGCCGCACAACAACCACGGGTAGCAGCCCAAACATCACATCCTCCGCGACTCATCACCCGTTGGACACTTGCGGAAACCAYGCCGTAATTACTGGAGGGACGTCAAGTTTGCGACGACAATCTGGAAGGTGCGCACAGACGTCAGAGTTGGCCAGGCAGGCAGAGGTTTCCACCTACGACCTCCAGGCTCAGCTCAGGGACTTGCAGCGGGAGAACGACAGCCTCCGGAGAGAACTGGAAGGAGGGAGGGAYAGAAAGACRAGTCATGGAATGAACAGCGTTGATTTCTGGAACCCGGACGTAAAGAGGGATAAGGGGAGCCGACGAGAAGATGGCGTGAGACCCTTGGTTGTGAAAGACCAGTACAGGCTGAACCAAGAAGACACACAGGTGAGACACCTGTCAGACACTCTCAGTATGACTTTAGCTGTTTCAAACTGTGTAAGTTATACTGTGAAAAACACCCGTAAGCCATCTCCTCTGATCATCATACCTCTCTCTCTCTCGTCATACAGTTTGTGCTCATCTTCAAGGTTACATTGAAAGTTTATGTGCAGTTCAGTTGTGACAGTGTTTACCAGGCTCACCATCTTTCCATGGCAACACGCTAATGACATCCACCGAGGTGTTTGGCACCTTTTAAATAAACTCACAGCTTCTCCCGAAGGAACGGTGACCAGCCTGTCTTGTGCCATCGCTCCATGGAATCTGTCCCACTCAGTCTGAGGTGTTATCCATCTGTGTGCCTCACCCACTGCCTGATGTCTGTAGTTTTTGCCCTTTGCTTATTTTTCCCTTTTTTTTATCCTGTTAGCCTTCTGTTTCTCTGTTTTTACAGAGCGTTGTTCTTCCCAGCGTGTTTGTGTCTCTCTAATGGAAATGAATTGAAACCTACTTTAAAGGAACTGAATATCTGGAAATATTTCAGAAAATTAAGAACACTGCTCAGAAACTTGCGTTGCTGTTTCACAACAGCTCACACAACTTTAATCATTTCTACTTTCTCCTGTTGTAACCAAGCAGCCTCCTCTGCGTTTGTATTTATAGATTTTCTTTTTTTTTCACTTCACATCGTCACTAAGTGTGAGGACACTGTGACACGTGCGTGACACATTAGTATACACAAATTCTTCTTTTTAAAATGAAAAAAATAAAAAATAAAAAAACATGAGTTTGAAAGAACAAAAGAAGTTTAATTAGAAACTAAAGAAATGCTTTCTTTATCACTAACAAGAAGTACACCTTTACAGAAATATTACAAAATCCTTAATCTATAAGTTTTCTCTTTGCTTGTTTGTCCTTGGGTCATTTCCTTGCATTTTATTTCACACAATCTGTTAGGTTTCTTGTATATTTAACTATTTCACAAATACATGTACATGTTCAGCTCCAGTAGTTTGCAGTATTGATTAGCAACTCATTAAACTCCTACCACATATTTTCCTCAACGTTAATCATTACTATATCACACAATGTATACATTGCAGTCTCAAAAAGAAAAATCCAGAGTGGTCACCTCTACTAACTTGCTATCTTGCACACAATGTCATTTTTTATGTTTTCCTTTTTTCCATCACTATAAGAACAAGTTCAGCCTGACAGGAGAACTTGTTCATTAGCATAAGGAATGTCACCTTCTCTCTCAGCTGCAGACATCGGAGTGTCCCCTCCCCCCCGACCATCTGCTTGTTTGGTGTGTTTGTGGGTTTTGCCTATTGTGATAATGTGTGTGTGTTCATGTTACGTGTCTGAGTTGTACATGTGTCAGAGTGGAGGATTGTCCTCCCACTCTAACTTAATATTCAGTGCTGGATGTTGCATCGATTATCTGTGTGCTCCCTCGCCTCTGTCCTACATTTCAACTCGGTGTCCTTGGAACTCCACACCCTCCGGACATGAACAGAGAAATCATTTTATCTGAAAAAAAAAAATAATAATAAAATAATGTCTTCACAGAAGTGAAACAAAACAAACTTAGCTTTAGTTTATTTATTTATTTTTTGACATGGCCTTTAAGGTAAATGCAAATGTGTTTCAGTTCCCCCTTTCCCATCCTTTTTTTATGTTGTCATCGAGATACACTGTGTTCATTCACATTGGGCTTATGCAGTTGAACTTTTTATATATGGACCAAATGAAATCATGCTTAATATATGGCTAACCTAAAAACAATTAGGCTTTTCCTGTAACTTTGCTAACATTTCTGTATTTTTGTTTCATTGTAAAATAAGGATTTTTCAATCAGTAGACTTTAACATAAAAACCCATCAGCTTAGTCACTTCTCAGTGTCAGTTTGAACTACTTGTTCATTAAACAACTTTAATTAATATTTATTTATTATGTATTAAAGTTTTGATGCAGCACACTGAATGTTTTGTGTATGTGGACAACACAAACCAGTCGTTGTGATATTGTGTTTTATTCTATTTAACTTCACAGAACTTTCTCATCATTTGAATTTGCATCAGATGCATTAGATTTTACGTTGAACATATCATTTATGGTTTTATTGGCAGCATGTTGTTTCTTAAGAAATACTAGGTTCATTGTTTACATTCGTTTCATGCTTGTTTGTCTCCCTGAAAAAAAAAAGAAAATTAAGTGAATTCCACACATTTGTCTGTGTTGCTTTCCAGCATCTTTTGTCTTATATCTGTTGATGCCCTTGTTTCTCCTTTCAAACTCCTTTTAATTCTGTTAGGAGATAAATGAAAGCTAAAGTCAATGGCTRAACCAACTCTGACAGTAAAGGGGAGGGAGAAACTGCATCAGGTGGGAGCATCGATTTGATTTATTGCTACCTTGAGGCTGTGGAGTCACAAACGTAGGAAGCTGTATAAATCAATGTAATGATTTTATAAGTTGCCTTTGTTTTCTAACTGTGTGAGTCAGTTCTTAGTAGTAAAACTATTACCAGTATATTTTGCCTTAAGCAGAGAGCCTCAGTTGTGCTCATRTGCTGTTAGCTTTGTTCAAACCCCAATAAGAGGAAAGATGAAAACCATGATTATAAACACATTTTTAAAAAGTCCACAACAGAATAAAAGTTATGAAGACAAAAAACAAAGGAATTGACAAAATTTTTGACTTATTTGAAAAAAAAAGAGCAAAAGAACAAATTTAATGATTAGAACCCCTTCTAAAAAACTCAAAAGACTGATCAGGTTTTAAACAAGTGATTCTTTGTTCCATTCTRCAAATTTTATGGAAAAGTTGCAACAAGCTAGTCAGAAAAATAATAATAATAGGCATTTTAGTATTTTATAAATATTCATTTAACTTTTAATGTATGCAAATGCTGAAACTGGAAACAATTCATTACATGAACTATATCTCAATTTGTGCTGCCTAAAGTTCTTCCCGCTGTATACAAACCCATTTTTCKTTCCCTTACATCACCTTCAATGTCCTCCCGTTGTTTTCCAAGAGATTTCAGCCCTCTTCTGGCCAAACTGTGTAACCATCATCCAACAGCTTCACAAATTCACACCATGGTTTGAGACTCAGAGGCTTTACATTTGTCTGTTTCCTTCATCACATCTTTCTGCTGCAGTCAGAAGACATCAGAAGAAACAAGGTCTGTTTTTATGTCATACCACAAATATTTTGCACATACTTGGAAATTGATTTTCACCTGTGTTCAGTTTTGGCACAAGTGAACRTTTCGTTTGATGACTGAATAAAATTTTATTGTCGTTATAGCAACTTCCATTAACAGTTCAGGAGCTACAGGAAGAGCTTAAAGCTCACAGAGAGATGAACAGTCGCCTGCGTCAACAGCGGCACCAGGGGAACTCCTATCGAGAACACCATGTGGATCAGGAGTTCAGAGGAGGACTGAGCCCTGAACACAGCCCCAGGTACAGTCTCATAAACCTGCACAGTCCTGCACCAAAGAACAGCCCCAAAGCTAGCCCGTCCAACACCTACAACCCAAGGCATCAAGAAGCTGACATCATCATCCACAGCCCTGGGTACGGCTGTAACTCTGCAGTAGCCACGCAGAGACTGAGCCCAGCCAGCACCCTCCAGCCCGGTCAGAGGAACAGTCCAAACCAGCCGCTCCACAGTCCCAGTCAAAGTCCAGCAGTGGGGCCCGGTTCTGGCTCCCTTCGGCCCTGCAGCCCCTGTCAGGTGCCCGGGTGTGATGGCTTTTCCTCCCCTCCTC
The DNA here is from genome assembly GCF_001266775.1 of Austrofundulus limnaeus. Classification (NCBI taxonomy): domain Eukaryota; kingdom Metazoa; phylum Chordata; class Actinopteri; order Cyprinodontiformes; family Rivulidae; genus Austrofundulus; species Austrofundulus limnaeus. Next base: position 3,248,071 of record NW_013952405.1, read on the forward strand.
CCTTGGATCCATCAGAGGAGAACTTCTTCAGGCTGCAGTCGGCCCACGAGCGGCAAGCCAAGGAGCTCTCCCAGCTGAGGAAGACCATGGAGGACATGGAGATTCGAATCGACTCTCAGAAGCAGACTCTGGGGGCTCGGGACGAGAGCATCCAGAGGCTGCTGGAGATGCTTCAGGGTCAAGGTCAGGGACAGTGGGGCCGGGGACAGCGAACGGGGATAATAACCATGGCAGCACAGGAGGCCGAAACGCAGCTGGAGAACTTGCATTTGAAAGAGGTGTGTATTTCTTCTTGTTTTTATTGTTTTATTTAACTAAATTATACTTTTTATGATTATTAAAATAAATCCAGACAACTTCTTATTTAGAAATTAATACTAGCATACAGAAATGTAAGTTAAACAATACAGCTTGTGATTTCAATAGAGTATTATCGGTTTGTAAATTAGACGCAATTATTTTTCCCCATTTGCTTCTGTTATGTTATTCTTTGATAAGATTATGAGTGCAAACATTTGGCTGTGCATGTCTTTGTGTGCACCTGTTTTCTGTCTGTATTATGTAGAGAGCTGGAGTAGAAAGCAGCTCAGCAGGCCTTATCAATGAGCCAGATTAACATACTGAGAGCTAACACTAAGCTCGTGTTCAGCAATGCAGTTGTACAATCTCACTCTGATGGTGTGTGTGTGTGTGTGTGTTCCACGTGCTCACATAGCTGTTGATCCTTTGCCACTTGGCCGTTTGCATTCTGCATCTTACTACATGTGGCATGTTCAGCAGTGAAATGAGATGGATATGAAAAAATCCGGGATCGTGTTGCAACCTATCAAAAAAGCGATGATACACGGTAGGCTCKATTTATTTAATGTTGTTTTTAAGCTGTTTTTGTCCGAGGCTATTTGTGCAGAGGGTGGTGCCACAGCCCCAGGTGCATCCTCTGCTGTGAGGGCAGGCTGCTCTGTAGCTCCCCACTCCTGCCTTATCTATTTTTAACTTCTAAATCTTCTTAGCCTTTAATTTCCCTACCTCTATATTTGTGTGTGCGTTCCCTGATATCGTTCATGTCATAATGTCCCTGCGAGCGTCTCCCTCTCTGGGTTAGCTCAAAAGAAGTATCTGTTCGTGAGCATGCGCCCGCATCTTCGGYTTAGCGTTTCACATGAGAAAACTCCCTTTCAGGAATTGCCACCGGCTGATGGGATATCCACCCATGCAGGGYGTTTGGTCACCAAAGTGCTTCTGTCAAAGGGAAATTGGTTTGCTTTAGCTCGTGCTAATGTAGGCATGAGTGTCTGTGTGTCATGCGTGGGGACAAAACTRTGTGTAAGAGGTGAGTACCTGTTCACGCATGCTATTTTTAATCATTTGACAGCTTAACACGAGCTCGCGGGCTTTGGAGGAGGGGCAGGAGGTGTGAGAGGTCTGTCTGAGGGAGAGGGAGAAATGAGAGAGGGGTTCTATTTTCCTAAAAAAAAAAAAAAGAAAAAAGAAAAACAAGCCGTGTTTATCTGAATATTAATGTATGATTAATGAGTAAAAACCCTCTGACCTCCCTGATTGAAAAGAGAGGGGAATGTTGTTCTTTCACCCCCCCCTCCACCTTTTTTTCTAGTTTCCCTCTGGTCTCTCCTGTGAGGTGGGTGATGGCATCTTTTACAGATGTATGTAAAAGAGAACATTTAAATTATACACATTTTAGCTATGTCTGACACTTTGGAATTCMGATTTTAGAAATGAAAACATTTACTTCTTTCAAAACCTCAAAGTGGTTCGTGAGCATTTCAGACATTTGYGGTCGATATCGAATCCTTTAAAAGGCTGGTTTGTTTGAAGAATTTCTATGCTCTACGACCCTAACTCTGGTGTAGGCCTCTTCCTTTTGTTTATGTGTTACACTTGCACGTCATGGTGAATGCAAGGCCGAAATAGTTTTGTGCAGCAATTGCCTCTGTTAGGGGGGGTACTTCATTTAGTTTTCAGATTAGTTCCAATGAAAACCAGCCTGACTGCTTTTCATTACTGCATCCTTTGCTGTCTTTTAAATGAGCCAGCTTGTTTTCATAAATACGTCTGTTTTCAGTTTCCCATGTCTTGCATTTGTTCTATAACATGGGTGAAAGTTGACATGAAGTCTGGGTGCTAATCCTAAATATGTGTTTAGGTCATTTTTTGATGTAAGCACAGCTTAAGATATGAGATGTGTGAAAATCCACAGATTTTTCTGTCTTTACCCCCTCTGTTGTGGCCTTCAGGTTTAACAGATGAACAGATGTGAACTCACTAGAAGCTGCTGCTTGTRTTTATGTACGGTCTGTGGATGTGCAGAATGTATGATTGCAGAGCCCACTCCATCACTTCTTCACCTGCTGATGTGTTTTGTCAGGGGATGAGGGTGTCCAGTGGTGCATTCTTGCTTGTGTCCAGCTTTGTCGGTTGTTAGCTTTTCGTTGGTGCATAGATCTACAGAGCAACATCAGTGCATCCTCGTCAGCCTTTTGCTGTTCGAATGGGTACGCTTGAATAATCAGCATCAGGTAAAAAAGGAATAGTGTGGAAACCACACAAGAGTGTGTATATATGCATACATTCTCAACTTTAYTGTTTACTTGGAACACAAGTGTTTGCAGTACCAAAAGTGACCACAAAGCGGTGTTGTTCTGTTAGAGTTTGGCAGCTGAGGCAATCCTGCATGGTGAACCTAACTTATGTGATTGGACACACAAACACACACATACCTGCTGTGAGGCATAAATCTGGGCCTAATTGACTCTCCCCAGCCACCAGGTCCCTGTAGACCCAATAATAACAGCTGCGCACCACTGGACTGTTCCTGCCCAGCCCTGACCAAGGGCCTAAACACACACATGCACACATCAGAACACACACACTTTCATACAATAAGATGTCTATGTTAGTAGCATTTATATATTCTTGTATTTAATACMAGCAATGTTGTCATATGGTCTGTAGGGTTCCAAAAAGAGTTAGGATCAGTAATGCTATATTATTTTGATGTTAACGTAAGAATGAGTACTTCTGGGCTTCCTGGCTTTAGACCACCTCCTGGTTGTTTTGGCAGCCTCCTCACTATCTGCTCTTTCTTTTAAACATTGATAAAACTTCAGAAATGTAGYTTTGTTTTTATAAATATATAACTTTTTACTGCAAGATAGTTGAAAATGAAATTTCATATCAAGCAATACTTTTTCCTCCGCTCATGTTCCTGTAGATTATATATTTTCTTTTATGATTAACTACTTTTAGTCTTAATTGAAGAAGCTCCTCTTGGGTACCTTTTACAAACTATTTAAAGAACGTTTTGATCCTCCAAAATGTTTGTACGTTAAAGTTTATCAAAACATCACACGCCTCCAATCTCTCCATGTCTGTTGGTTCTCTGGAAGGCTTTGATTTGCTTTGGTTTTCCATTTGTCTTGTTAATTACTTGTTATAGCCTCTGAGCTGTTTGTGCATTTTCACGTGTCTGTGTGTGTATCTCGGACCTGTTTCCTTTTTTCTAATTGCGAGTGCGTTCATCCTTTTCTCGAGCTCGTCAGGTCACCGGGTGCAAGTTTGTCTCGTTACACTGCTCCTTTCTGGTTTTCTTTTGCTTGTTTCTTAGAGGCATGGGGATAATCTTCACGTATTCATGGCTCCTTTCGCCTCTCTTCAATTTGCTTTATTCAAGCTTGTTTTACACTTCTCATTTGTTTCACTTTTACAGTTTATTTTAGTTATAAAATTATTGATTTTAACAAGTAATGTGCAATCCTTGAATTTTACACAAGTTGGCTATTTTTTGTTTCTCTTCCTAATCTACTACCAAACCCAGGGTATGTAACACTGCTGAGTCTTGTTTGTGTATGGTGCACACAATACCACAGCCTCGAGRCTGGAAGTGAACCTTTTGATCGTATCCTTCAGCCAGAATGGCTGGACCTATTGCTTTAGAGTTATATTTGACCCTATTCATTCCATATGCTCAGTCCTGACACATGTGGAGCAGAGAAGACAGTCTTTGATGACGTGCTCTCTTGCATGACTTAATTTCCCCCTGCTGAGAGACACAACAGTTTTAAGAATTGCTGCTGTTGATAAAGAGTTCATAAACAGACTTTTTCAAAGGGACAGAAAAAAAAGGAGCATCAGCGCAGGCCACAAAAGGACAAACAGGCACGAGGTGGTCAAACCCCACTCACAGTGGCACATTGATACACATTTGGTCAGGAGAAGATTAGTTCTGTTGCAGTAATGGGAATGCCAATCTGTAGGAGGCATTCCCATTACTGCATTCTGACAGCAGTAATCCTTCCTTATCCACAGCTGACATGAACAAGAGGATAATGTCCCTGTCTCCTCTCATTTCAAATGAGTTGCACAGTCAAAAAAAAAAAGAAGTGAAAAACCACATAATGTTTTTGACCCTCTTGTAGGTTTGTACAGGATTTTTATGCTATTTAGTTTGTTGAACTTTGTTAGTTTCAGGAATGTCAGCATTTATTTTCATTTTCGGCTTTCCTGAGATTCTTTTTAATTTGATTTTGCATGTGTGTTTTATTTTCAGCTCTTTTCTGAACAAAGCTCTCTCTCTTTTTTTTTTTTCTTGGAGCTGTAACAAACACTCTTCACTTTGCCCTCCCACTGTGAAATGGGGTTGCTTTTGTATCATCTGTAAAAAAAAAATCTTCGTGTGGATGTTCCATTACCTGTTGCTTTTAATGTTTTTATTTAGTTTTGAGACTTTGGTTTTTAGTAAAGACAAACCGATTGGAAAAAAACAATTCTCTGCAGGACTGAGGTCCCGAGGTGCCGCACTGGAGCTGTGGTTGTTCTGGGTGGTGCCTGGCTGTGAATATTTTTGACTGCGTTGGTGTACACATAACCCTATTTAAAAGAACCTTGCTCTTATTCTCCTGGTAGATTGGCATTTGAATACATTCCGAAATGAACACATCTTTGTACTTTTTGTTTCGCCACATTATCTACAATCTTTAACTTATACCTTCAGAGAAATGTAAGAATTGTTACAGCAGCAGATATTCACAGTTCACGACACATGAATAGTGGAATTCTGGTGACACAGTCTGAAGTCCAACCTCTACATTGATGATTAATTAGATAAAAACAGAAAAGCAATGGGCCATTTTACAAAAAAGAAAAAAAAACTTTCTACGTGCCAGAATCGGTTGTGTGTTTTGTGTGTGTGTGTGTGTTTGCATTTGGCTTGATTGTGCTCTTTCTTTTGTGTAGGCATTGCTGTGGGTCAGAGCTACCATTAATTATTTAATAGAAAAAGCTTAGCGCATGTGCCGGCGTTGCTAAGGAGAAGCTTTGGCATGCCAGAGACATCTGTAAGAGAGACAGTGAAAAGAAGTGGGAGATAAGAAATCGAAAGATTCTAGCTGGAAGAGTGATCGAGGCAGACTGGCACAAGCTAAAGCTGAATGTGTCTTGTTACCTGCTTGTGAACGGAGACAAAATAATAGAAAGCAGAGAAAAGAGACGCGAGTGCCTGTTTTTAGAAAAGAAAAAGAAAACCCTATTTAGGACAGGACATTTTATTCATTGTTTCTCGATATACAGTTGTGGATTGCATTAGAGTTCTTTTAGGAAACTTAAAAACAATGGAGTGAAAAAAGAGAAGCCAGGGAGATTTATTCAGCTGTGGGTGTTAGAAAGCACTAAAGATGATGAGCCGCCAGGCTTATTTTTACCGGGTCCCTCCTCCGGAGCTCCATCGCCGAAACCAGCTCCAGACTGAACCAGCTAAGACCAGAGCTCTGCAAACAGTCATTGATATGAAGGTAGGACTAAGAATGGATTTCAGATGGTTAATATTTTACAAGTCTTTCTACTGTAGGTCTGGTTATCACTGCACTTCAGATTACAGTGTGCTGTTCTGTTAATATTTTTTCAGCAGTATCAAGTGTTTCTCCTGTTGCTTTCTGTCTGCTTTAATTTAGCTCCAGCTTCACCGTGCAGGCTGTTATTTATTGAGAAGCACAGCTGTCACTTTAACAGCAGCAGGAAGTTCAACGCAAAACGAATGTACACGCATAAGCAACTGAACGAACATTGTCTTTCTGTGACGTACCATCTGCATGCCAGTCACGCCCCAAGTAAAGTCCATTATTGGCCCGTGCAGAGTTGAGCACTTATTCAATTTGTTGTAAATGTCACATATGGAAGCTTTCACTCTCATCTCAACCCTTTGAAGCCGTTACTGCTGTGAAAAATGCAGTTGACTCCACACGTGTCTGCGTGTAATCCCCCCCACCACCATTCGCCCCTACACACACACATGTGTACATTCAGCGAGTGCTTGTTCTACAAGTGGCATCTTTACAGCAAAACCAAAGTTGTTTTTTGCATATATTTTGCGATTTCCCTATAACAAACTGCACATCTCAAGTAAATATGCCCTACAGTGTTAAAAGGATAAAAGTGGCCTAACATCTGGCTGAATTAATTAGTTATTTAAAAAAATAAATAAACAAACAGATCAGAACTATGTGATGGATTTAACATTTCTTAKGGGAGGAGTAAAACAGAAACAGAAACATGATTTGGCCCTGCACAGTTTACAATAACCCCCTGTGTTTTTATTGCTCAATGTCGATGAGAACATTCTTTGTATTCATTGCGTTTTGTGCATGAAGTATCTGATGTTTTTCTCAGCTTGTGTCGCTGCATTTTGTAAGGGGTGCAAACTTCTGCTTTCTTTTTGCAGAACACGACCCCCACGTTCTGTTTTGACCCTGATGTTATCTGGCAGGTACTGTACTGAGTGCTCATGTCTTGATCTTTCTGTTAACTCATCATARGCTACTGTTTTGACTTATTAGTTTTACATTCTTTGTTTCATCTGGGTTGGAGCACAACTATGGCATGAACAGTGCATTGCGCTTTTGTGGATTGGAGGTTTTTCTTTTATTATGCCCCCCCCCCCCCCATGTTAATTTAGATAATTATTTGTTTGTTTGTTGGTCCTTTTTGCTCTCCTCCAGGTGGCAATGATTTGTTGAAAACATGACTTAGTTTGCAAAAATTCTTTGGGATAGCCTTTAAAAATCTGCATCTCAGACAGCCATCTCTCTCTCTCGGTGTGTGTGTGTGTGTGTGTGTGTGTGTGTGTGTGTGTGTGTGTGTGTGTGTGTGTGTGTG
>NW_013952405.1:3256072-3261122 GCF_001266775.1 Austrofundulus limnaeus
ATATATATATAGTTAAGTCAAAACATACAGAGGATGAGTAAAGCTCCTTGGTGTGTATTAGAGGACCAAATATAAAATAATTTGTTTGTGAATGTGGTCCATTAAAATTCTTCTTCTTTTTGTCGTTGTACAAGTTTAATCAGTGTCAAGATTTAGATTCAACTCCTAATGTTGGTTATGTTGTTTCTTTGGCTGATCTCTTTTATGTGTGTATTTTACACTGACTTGTATATATTGAGCCGTCAGCATCCAGATGTCTTGTTAATTGTACACAAACCCTTGTTTTAGCCATGAGGTTCAGCTTTTTAAGCAGCCCTTTGTTGACCTATTTGCCTGCCTGCTGTTGCCGGTGCAGGACACCAAGATCTCTTCCCTGGAAAGAAACATCAGAGACTTAGAAGATGAGGTCCAGATGCTAAAAACCAGCGGCCTGTTGCACCCAGACGAGAGGCAGGAGGAGCTCAAGCAGGTGGAAGTCTACAAGAGCCATTCTAAGTTCATGAAAACTAAGGTAGACTTTCTCTGCATGCAACTAAACTGACATCAAGCTGCATGATCTGACTGATGCATGTGAAATAGCAAGTGCACAAGAACCTGTCATTGAGGATGTTATTTATTTCCATTGCATGCTAATGGAAATGGCATTTCACTACTCTTCTATCTGTGCTGGTAGCTGGCCTGTTTGAGCAGCTGCAGGAGCTATCAGCTTTCACTACACCATCTTGGCTTATTGTTTAAATCGTTGCCTGACTGAAAGATTTTTGGAAAAGCCTGACCAAGACTTCTCTTCCAAGGCTGTTTTTTAAAAATATGCTCAAGATGTACAAATTGACTTACACATGTTTAAATGTTTGGGTGGCTCAGGAGGTAGGACAGGCCAAATGGGAAGATTTTGAACTTCGCTTGTCATCAGTGTATGTGCAACGAGCAAAACAAAAAATACTGTACATGTTGCATAAAAAAACATTGCTGAATGTGGGTTTGAATCAACAACTGCGACGTACAGCATAAAACGTTCCATTTGTTAGCGTAGTCCATTTAACATATGGTTGAAATCCATGTTTAGAATTAAGTTTCAGGTTCCACAGAGTTTTGGACCATATGTCTAGAGATGACTGAAGCCAAGGAAAGTTCTACATGTTTTCACATGGACTCATTAAAGGGTGCTCTTTGTAGGAGCCATTTGTCATTGCATCAGGGAAGTTCCAGATGCAATCATAAAAGAGATGTTTTTTTTATGAATGGAGCTCTGACAGACGAATGTGAGCCTACGACCGCAGAGAAACAGAAAGAAGCTCTCTCTTCTCACTCACGATATACATCACAGCGATGGCCCTGACTCGCTCTCGCATGTCTCGTCTTTCTGCGTACAGTTGCACAGAAACAGAAAGTCGCTGCACATACGCACAGATTCATCCTATATCCTTGAAGTGTTTGGGGTCGTGGTCTTTCAGCTGTGATGGTGACTGGTGTTGAAGTGYGACTGTCATTAGAGAAACCGGAGAGGGCAGCATCTCTGTCCTCTCTGGTTTCCTCTCTGAACTTTGATCTACTCAAACAGTAGAAAATGGCTTCTGAACGTGTTGTGGTAGAAGAGCATTAGAAACGGTAATGGTATTCATTGATAATTTGGGAATACAGCGTGTAAAAGAATATGGCTGTACATGGAGGCAATGCTTTAGTTTAGTGGCTTGCTGTTCTTCTTGTCTCTGTGTCTCTATAGGAGCAGGCATTGTCACCATGTGTATCTTCCATCAGACCAGCTCCCACCTTCCTCCCCTCCACCCAACAACCTTGGATCACAGAACAAGCAGAAGTACCCATCTCATTAGTCTGTCTGCTCTCTTATTTATCATCACCCTGTAATGTTTAAAGCCTTTGTTCCCCCTTTTTATTGTAATGTTTGCTAAAAACACGTTAAGGTCACTGCTTATTTCAGTCCTGACTCATTTATTTCCCCTCTGTTCTCTCACTCATCTCCCTTTTTTTAATCATCTTTTCACTCTGTCTCAAAATGCTGCCTGCTGTCTCCTAGTTTTTATCCTTTCTACTTTTTTTCACATTGTGACTTGTTTTTTTTTGGTCATGCTCTGATCCATTTAGAGTTTCCTCTTTTATGAGGTCAGGCCTGCTCATTCAATTTGAAAAATATCTCTTCAAATCAACTTTGTGCATTTTTGGCCCCAGCAGACACATTCCAATCTTCTCTACATACCTTTCTGGAGTGCCGAGCCTTCCCACTGTTAGTGCGTTTGATTTCCTGTGTGGTTTTCTGTTATGCTCTCCATGGTTTAACTTAAAACAATCAGTCTGTCTCCCCACATGATTTTCTACTTTTTTGTCTGTTTAGTTTGGTGTGTCCAGACAATTGACCTGAGATTTCAAGTGAGGACTGATGTTACRTGGCTGGGTGATGATTCAGTGCTACAGTGTTTAACCTTTCTAGTTAAATGCACGACCACAGAAATGACATATTTAGGTTGTAATAACTGAATGATAAAATATGCCAAAATTCTCAACGTCAGACACATGGAAGATCTTTTTTCCTCAAAAAAATATTTTTACCAAGAGTATAAGACAAACTGCAAAATGGTGATGGAAATCCTTATTAGATATGGCACTCTTGTTTTTTTAAGTTTAAGTGTTTAATAAAACACTACTTTTAAAGAAGACATGCGTGACTGACAGGTTTTTCATAGAGAAACTGTCTTTGTGTGTGATTTATCAGATAGAGCAGCTGAAGCAGGAGCTGAACAAGAAGGAGTCGGAGATGCAGGCCCAGCAGACCAAACTAGATACACTGACCAATCAGAACTCTGACTGCAAGCAGCACATAGAGGTGCTGAAAGAGTCCCTCAGTGCCAAGGATCAACGGGCCAATACTCTGCAGACAGAGGTAAGAAAGTGCACACTCATACGCACTGTTGCACTGTAGGAATGCTGGGAAAAAAAATCTAATATATAAAAATAGTTCTAACCGTTTGTGACAAGTGCAGCTGAAAGTGGAGAAATGTTATTTATGGGAGAAGAAAGGTTTAACACAGCTGCGTATTTTTAATCTATAGATGATGTTTCAGTGCTTTTGTTTTCTGATAGAGGGGAATTTTTGCATGTGAGCACGATTGTGTCTTTTTTTTGTCTTGGCTTCTCATTCTTTCTGCTTCTCTAATGGGCATTGAGGTGGGTGGAAAACTTTCTATGTGTGTGGCTGTTAGTCCACCAGCAGCTTCGTACGTGTGGGTGGGTCAGTCAACAGGCTGAAAAACGCTGGCAGCTTGTTTTTATGTTTGAAGGTTTTTTTAAGCTCTAATGATTTTATCACTGATCTTAGGGTATGAAAGTGGTTCAAGTGTGCATGCAGTATATGTATATTGTGTGTGTGAGAGAGCATTTAGCATTTTTCTCCATCATTCCTTCGACTTGGAACTGATACTTTAGATGTCTGTGTTTGGCAGATGAGAGTGACCTGTTAAGTATGTCCACTCATCATTACAGGAAGCAATTTGAGCCAAAATTAGGCCTAATTGTCCTTACATGTGCAAAGAATTTTGGCTCTTGCTGTTAGCCGCATACATCATACTTAAAGGAATTGCTTTTCACTGGGTGGTTTTGTGTGTGTCCATGTTTGCTCAGCCCAACAGCAAGTGAATGTGTGTTTTCGGTCATCATGGCAAAATATGTTTGTGGGGACATCTGTGTTATCAGAGCTATTATAAAAGTAATTTGAGTGTTTTAGGAAACATTATTTGTGTCATTATGTCCGTGAATAGATTGAGTTGATCAACCCTACAAGATACAGTCAAAAATCTTTACAGCTATGTAGATGCGATTAAAATAAAGGCCAGGTTTGAAAATGTTTGCAGTCCTGATCCTGATTACTTTATAAAAGCTGGTGAAATAGTTTTTATGTGCTTCATTTACTGAAAATATATGCATTTGTTCTTAGTCTCACCAGGTGCTCAATTTCCGTTACCTAATCAAATGTATTTGGTGCCATAACCATGGAAACATTAGAAAGGTAGAACAAAGCATTAGGGACAGAAATTATTCAATTAATTTCATAATGAGCAGTAAAAAAGGCGCATTTCTCAAAGAAATAAAACATAGGTTTTTCATGTGAAAATGAATGTCATAGAGCAAATGTGTCAAACTCAAGGTCTGCAGGCCAAATCTGGCCCCTCGTTGACAATTTATCCAGCCCCAAATGTAATACTTAAAATGTAAAATACTGTTATAGTTTCTTTCTTCTCAGCTGGCCAACTCTCAAGCCAAAACAAAAGTTTGAAATTTTCTGTCATCTTTGATTTAGGTGTGGAAAAAAGCAACAGAGATTACACTTTAATTATATATTTCTGTATTCTCTTCTTATTTTAAAGGCAATTAAAAATAATTTTATTAAGATTTTCCTATCTTTTTTTCTGATTTGCTGGATTTTGATAAAATGCATTTTTTAAATATAATACATGAAAGGATAGTGTATAGGGCATTAGAAATGTCTTCTCAAGGGCTCGACACACGGGGAGCRACAAACTACAGCGATTAACGGCTGCCATCGCAGCCAGGGTGAAACCTGACACACGGGACGCGATAGCGATTGCAGCGTTGTGAATTGCGCTCTCAGGTCGCTTGTCTTCAYGAAATTTGATTGGTTCTTCTACTGCCTCTTGTAAAGGTTATTRATGGTTCACAAAAAAAGGGGGTGTGCATTACGGATGTGTAAACTAAACAAATCTTGCGATGCTAATGATACTGAAAAACAAACACACACCAAAATACAATTTTATGAGGAAAAACTTACTGGATAACTTCACCCTGGCGCCAACAAATTCCCACAAAGCTGCCTTTTTTAGTACCAGTAATCACTTGGTGAAAGTGTTAACTAACTGCAGTGTGTAGCATACTCTCCGCTCATTGGTCAGTCAATGAAACCCTCGCTGATTGGTTGTACGCTAAGCAACAGCGGCAAAAGTTGAGCATTTTTCAACTTTCATATGTTGCATCGCAAGCTCGCGTGTGCACGTCTACATGTACGAGCGCAAAATTTCACATG
>NW_013952405.1:3261734-3289437 GCF_001266775.1 Austrofundulus limnaeus
CACACACACACACACACACACACACACACACACACACACACACACACACACACACAAATGTACAGTGTCAGTTCTGATTACTCAGCTCTCATCTCCGGTCTCCAGTAATTTTTTCTGCTTTTGAAGTAGCATTTTACCCCACTTGAGGATGACTCGAGTTTCCTCGACTAAGTGGGCAAACCAGAGGATGAGTAGGGCTTTTAAGTGTGCTTTGGTGGCCCAAACATGGACCTGCATTCCTCTGTTTCCTGTCATTCAGCCATTCTCACAGGACTCCCCATCTCCCCTCAGTCATCCTGTTCACTTATAGTAGCACTGCACATTCTAGTTTCAGCTTCAAACTGTTGCTTTTAGACTTTTCCAGCAGAATTACATTGTATTTTGTCTTAATTAAAGCACTGGCATATCACACACCTTTCCATATACAGTCTGTTTTTATGAGCGTTCAGTCTCAACATGATTGTTACTGTAGACCCAGATCCGGCTGATGACTCAAAGTGTAGGAGCGGCTTCATATCAGAGACATTCTTGAAGTCGCTCACATCAGGATGGGAGTAAGAAGGGAACTGGCCACCGAACAGAGAAAGCACTGTAGGCGAGGGAATGTGAAAATAGAAGCATATTTATTTGTCAGTCAAAGTTAAGGACAGCTTCTTAATGGATGTGATTGAATCTGTCTTCAGATAACTGGAAAATGTGGAAAATAATGTGCACACTTGTGTGTGAGCTTTGTGAGTCTGCCAAGGTCTGTGGAAACTTAAACCTTTAATACAGTAGATGTGTGTGTCTTTCCTGCCTCGTTCAGGACAATGAAGGGCTGTAATGATACTCCAGCAGATCAGGTAACCTATCAGAGACCTTCCTGCATATTTAACAACCCGGGAACAAAAGAGCAGCCCAAAATTGTGTTGCCAAAGGAGTTTGACGTGGTTTTGGTCTTCTGCAGAAAGATTATTTTAAATATGATAATTATTACTTTTGGAAGTGAGGGTAAAATACACTTTTTTGAGAAATACGAGACTGTTTAAAATAAATGCAGTTAGGAATCAAACTGTGTGATGCACTCACAGTGGCTGCAATATCAGTATCGACGTCCATTTGTCCACCTATTCAGCCCCAAGGGGTTTTCTTGAAGTTTGTGCTTGACATAATGTGCCAAAATGTAATTGAGTATGTCTCAGCATTTACAAACTCTACTTAAATAATCTTGAAATCAAAATAAAGCTAATACTTGGAAGATTTTATCAGAAGTGTATGTATTTAAGCAGCTGCTGTTGTTTCAGAGATAATAGTGAGCACTGACAGAAAGAAAGTCTGATTAATTTTCAGATTAGACAATAGATAACCCTTTTCAAAATATAGTGAATAATGCTAAAAACTCTTAAACCATAATTCACATGTGTACATTACCYGTGAAGAGATTTGTGTTGCTAAAATAATCTAGATCAAAGTTACAGGTTTTAGTAAAAAAAAGAAACAGTTATTTTTTTCATTTGGCACAGAATGTACCATTTTGGTACCATAATTAAATGTTAAAACACCTTGGGTGTTTAATTGCAAAAAATATATATTTTCCCTAAATGCCTGAAAATACTTGTTTTTGAATGGTTTTTTTAACTACCCATACATTTATTTTCACCCTATTCATATAAAATAATGAGAAATTATTATATGTGACTCCAAATGAAACATATTATTCAAAATCAAGTTAAAAAAAAACATCCAAAACACTTTACAGCATATTTTGGTATTTGCTTTGACTTGCATTTCTAAAAAGAAAAAAAGTCTAAAAATATTTTCTTTTAATTTGCTCTAATGTATTTACAGATTCACATTGACACCATTTTGTAATTTGTTTACTTACTGATTCACCTGCTTGTGGTTTTAACTGGGTTTGAGGGATGCAGAAATGTGAGTTTTTAGTCAAGATTTTCATGTGTTTGTAGATACCAAACATGTTTATGTGTAAATGACAGATCATAGATTAACAGAATTTGAACAGAATAAAAAATAGGAAGTGCAGTTCTGCCCCCGATTCCGGGGGCTCAAGAGGTAAAAAAATTCCAATTAATGCAATGCAATTTGGACGCAAATGTTGTACAATTAATTAAAGCTCACTAGTTATTTTTTTTACCACTGATTCTGTCAGCATTCTGGATTCAAAACTTCCTACAACTGACAGGTTTCATCCTGTTTTACAAGAAAATAAGAAAATAAAATAATTGAGGCTTAAAGCTTTTTTGCATCTGCAACTGACTAAATATGAACCTAGTGAGATCACAGCAGTTAGCACTAGCTAGATGTGCCAATCTAATTTGATGACATTGACAGACCTGACATGTTTGTTTCACGGAAAATGGCACAAAATGCTTTGTATCAGGAGGTGAGCAGAACATAGCCAGGGCACAGGCAAAAGGTTCAAAAGGTGAAGAAAAGGCTTTAATAAAGAACAAAAATGCTGACGATGCAGCTCAAAACACTCACGAGATCTCTGGGGAAAAACTCAGACACCTCACTGGCTGGTAAGCACAACACAATGAACGGACAAAGACTGAACACAGGACTCAGAATATAAAGGTGAACTAATGAGAGACAATGGAAAACACCTGGGGAGGCACAAGAGGAAACAGGTGAGCATGGGTGGGGCTGAAAGCAAGACAACAGGGAAAAGAGACACAGGGGAACAGAGAAACACTAGAAAATGAAASCAAAAACACACAGATCATGACACTTTGACTTGGTAAAGAACATAGTCTCTGATATTTCTCTTTAGCTACCTTAGATATAATCTTACATTTCTTGTGTTCCCTTCTAATATTTACTGTGTGTCTGCCAGAAGACCTTTACAGAGTTTTGATTTTGAGGTTGAGATGTAATGATTCGAAGAAGGTCGAAATGACTCCAATGATTTGCTAACACTGACCACACTGACAGTGATTAATCGTGAAAAATAAAAGAAAGACTCTGGAGTGGAAGAAGGAACGAATCTTTTACAGTTGGAGTGACAAGAGGAAGCAAAAGTGAGAGAATTGAGCTGATTGATGGATATAAATGATTGTAAGCTTTTGTCGGTGAGTGATGCAAGGATACGGTGTTCTGTGGTCCCAGCTGGACTATTTTTGTTGATCTTTCCTAATTCTTTTTGCTGATTGATGGTGCATATATTCAGTGAGGCAGGGATGAGATGTGGTCACAACCTGCTTGTGGTCCACCATGGGCTTTGCTCCTGGTGTGTTCTTTCTGTCTTTCCCACTGCCTCATTCGTTTCTTCCATCCAGATTTTCTCAACCTCCATCAGTTTTCACCCCCATTTTCTAGCATGTTTGTTCTTCTCTTATGTCACATCTACCCCCAGCTGCTTATTATATGAATGTTAAGAAAAGACAATAAACATAAGCTAGATGAGGAATTAAAGAATTCACTGAAGTCAACACTGAGGTTGAAAGTAGAGGGTGGAAAACTTCTGATCCTCTTATTTTAGTTTGACCACTATTGATTAACATTTGATTTCTGGACCTTATGATGATTCCCAAGAGTGGTGGACAAGTTTTACCATGACCTCATCTGAACTTGCCAGGCCGTGGTCACAATTTTTAGGCCCAATGGTGTAATCTTAAATTCTTGGATTGGTGTGGTTTGGGATTTTCTGTGAATAGTAGAGCATGGAGTCTACTCAAACAAACATGGCGTGATCCAAAATAAAGTCCCTGTAAGTTCTT
This sequence comes from Austrofundulus limnaeus, assembly GCF_001266775.1. NCBI lineage: Eukaryota > Metazoa > Chordata > Actinopteri > Cyprinodontiformes > Rivulidae > Austrofundulus > Austrofundulus limnaeus. The sequence goes on from NW_013952405.1 coordinate 3,265,454, forward strand.
TAGAGGCCATGTGGAAAAGCCATAAAAATGGAGTCACTGGGGTCAGATTTGAGATATCTAATGTTTTACACAGAGAATGGACTAATTGTGTGCTACTGAAATACTCTATTATGTTCTGTACACGGCTATGTATGCATTAGCATTGTTTTGCAGAAACACGTGGCACATGTGCACAAATGATGTGTAGCAGTTAAATGAGTTTTTATTCATTTGTTTGATGAGTAGCCCACACATTGGAGTTTTGGAAATGTGTGAGGTCTTTCTGCCTATTTAGCTTTTCATTTTAAAACTAGGCATAAACACAAACAAATACAAGGACTTTGCTTCGTTTCTTGTCACTCAGCAGCTGATCGACCAGAACAGGCTTAGTAAAGATGACCTGATACCATTATGAACCAATCATCTTTTTGTTTGGACATTTTTTCTGTCTTCGGGGTTACTTTGCTTTGCTGAGACTGTTTATCCACAAAACAAACAAACAAACAAAACAAAAAAACATAAAATACAAATGTTGCACAATATGTTAGTGAAATAGTTTGCCTAATGACTGCTGGAATAAGCTCTATCCCCCAGTCATAAACAGGACAACGAAGGTACAAGACAGGGCTAAATGGATGATTTCAGGGTTTTAATGTATTTTTTCTTTACAGTCCAGTCCAGGAAAATTGCCTTAAAATTAGTTAATAACATTCAGGCCAAGTAGTTTGACTGTCATCTGTTAACTATAAAATTACAACCATGACTAAGTAAACACAGGGTGAGGAAAGTCCATCACGCTCTTTTGGGTTTATTGCAGTTGTACATTTATGTGATTTAAGTAATGACAAACATTTTATTTTAGGAACAATCATCTGTTAAAATTTTTGGAATCTAAGTTTGACAATTTATTTAGAATTTATTTACGTCTTCACCTTTTCTGTTTTTTATTTTATTAAATTATTTTGTTACCAGAACAATTGGTAAGTTAGCATGTATTTTGAAATTTTAAGTCTTCTGTAAATCTATTAGGCATTATGCTACCCTTTAGTGTGCATGGATTGTGAGATCAGCTAACTGGAACTGACATTCCGTATCTGAATTAAATCAGTCATTTTTGCAACATAATATGGTTCCCATGCTGGAACTCTTCTGAAGCTCTCAACAACATTTAGCACACAGTTTACTTAGCTGTCTTGCATGTTTACTGTATTTAATTATTGCATGATCTAGTGACTTTTGGATTAAGTTTCTCCGGTTCTGTAAGAATTAAACTTAACAGAAAACAGCCGGTGTGACATTTATTCAAAACAGCTTTTGACAGGCGCCACAGATTTAAAAGTGTTAGAAAAGCCACAATTCCATAATTTTGTTGAGAGTTGAACACATCTCAATCTCTGACATTCGTAGCAGACACAATTTGAGTTAGTTTTCACTCTGTGGATGTTTGTGAGTGACAGTTCAGTGTGTATGTATAGGACATAAATTTCCTGCAAAAAGATGTTGCTATTGGTATTTGATGTTGGAAGTTATTAAAGAAATACAGACGAAGAAGTGTTTATGATGGGGAACACCTGTAGCACCTCTCCTTATGTGATGAATACTGAAAAAAAATCAGATTGAAGCAGCTGGAGGCAACAAGAGTAAGGATAATTGCACTCAGGATGACACCCTCACAGTTTTGCTATCATTTATTATTCCACCCAAATCATATCAACACTTCTAACTGTAATGCTTTGGAATAAAACATCCCTTTTATTCTGTTGACAAAGATGGCTTTGTTAGTCATTCTCGTCCATCTGTGATTGCCACTATGTGTCCTTTTTTCCTCTTTGTCTTGTTTTACATCAGTGTTTTCCCATGTTCGTTTTGTAGCCTGGGGGCAGACAGCTGGGTTGCTAAGGCTTTTTTTCCAACAGATGTTGCGGTGAAGAAGGAGACCATCCACCTCTCTCCACCCTGCAGCCCCTGCTGTGAGGCAGTTTACATCTGCTTATTATCCTGCGGTGGCCCTGAGGTGATCAGTCTATTACACCATTCCTGATCAGAGCTCAGACTGTTTCCTCAACACAGCTTTTAAGTCAAATCTCAAATGACACACAGCCCAAGCCGCAGGACAAAAGACTGTCCCTCATTTCCGCACAGATCAGACTTGGTGTTGTCATGTCTGGGATGGTCAGAGGAGTTTAAGAGAAAACTTGGTTACACTTTCTTATTTATTATTTAATAAAATGAGGAAGTGTGCTGTAGTGAAGGAGTTTAAAATGAAAGAAATACCAGTACAAGGCCCTGGGAAAGCTCAGTCCATGTTAATGGTTGCTATTTGATGGCCTAATTTGTGTACATCACTTATAAATTTGACTCACACCCTGGGGTTGTCCACACAACATTTTTGGTCAACGCACAAAAGTATTTTTAATTGTTTCAGCTTTGCGTTCATATGGAAACAATGTAGTAGCCCCTAAACTATACATATATTTTAAATCGAGAATCTTAAAATGTCATCCTTGTGTTTTTGTGTAGATGACTAAACTACATCCTTTTGAAAACAATTACATAGCCCTACACTGAAAAAAATTAACTTTTGGGTGTATTAACATTTATTTAATTATTCTTTTAAATTTTACAAAAAAATATCAAAATCTCTAAACTACTAGAATTTACTAAATAAACAATAAGCATTATATTATATATCAATATTACTGTAAAAAAGTAAATGCTAATATTATTTTACCAGTAATATTTAAGTGCTTTTTCTGGACAGCACATAAACATGAGTATATTAAGTAACTTCTTCTCTTCTGGGCTAAAACTGAGGGTGCATGCGCACACAGGGCTGCTGCTCCTCATTCCCTTGCTTCACTTTTCAAGGAGAGAACAAGACATGGTCAAAATAAAACATAAGTTGTCTGGTTTATTTTGCTTGAACACATTTGTTGGTGTGCAATAGTTTGATGGCATAATGTAGGTGATATTTAGTTTTCAGGGAACAGGGAATGCATACTGTAGCATTCTGCTGTGTTTGGCTGTTTGTCATGTGACTGCAGTGGAGGATTGTGGGTAGGATTCATGTTTGTTGTWGTTAAATCATTTTAGGGAATTGGTTAACATTGTTATTTCTGCAATTAGTCTGTTGAGTTACTCTAATTTTTGTGTTCATTATTTGTTAACTTGTGTTAAACCGTTCAGCAGAAGWAACCATAAGTGAGAGTSGTAGGTCTAGTCATTAATAAGTCCTGTGAGTTTCACATTGTCAGTGTTGTTCATGAAGAAGAATCCAATAAAGGTTCTTCAAAACTGCCACCTGTGGTGAAGTCTTGAACTATAACAAGAGCTACACCTCTCTCTGTAGCTGTGAGGTGTCATGCTACGATATTGTGCTTGATGCATGTGCACTGTTAAAGAACTTGTAAGATTTACTTGAAAAGATCCTCGTAACAATTTGCACTGTTTAAGTAAATTTAAGTGCTACAAATTCATGTAATATTTGCTCATCATTATCTAGTAAAAGTTATTAAGAATATAGTTAAATATTTGTGAATAAATCAGGTAAATTTTACGTAATTTGATCAAGTATGTGTTACAAGATTTAGTTGATCAAATTACGTAAAATTTACCTGATTTATTCACAAATATTTAACTATACTTTTATTAGATAATGATGAGTAAATATTACATAAATTTGTAGCATTTACATTTACTTAACAAACGTTAGTGCAAATTGTTACGAGGATTTTTTCTAGTAAATCTTACAAGTTATTTTTCAGTGTATCTCTAATCTAATCCAGGGTGTCTTTTTGCTCTTTTTTTCCTTGTTATGTTTAGGTTTTTCATCCATTGTGCAAAATATTTGAGTCAGCTTTACAGTGCCACATACAGACCAGGCATTTTCCAAACATTTTGAGTCACCAACTAGTCTTCTAATAATCAGTGAGACACTACCTTTTTGCTGTGAACTACAGTGTCCTCCCAACATCTACTGAAAGTTTATGTTGTCTCACCAAACAACTATGAATCATTCAACTCTCCTTCTTTCATCTGTATAAAGTATATTTAAAACCAGGCAGTTGCGCTCCATCTGTGTGAATCAGCACAGTGCGTATGCAAACAAATTATATAAGTTACATAAACAAATTATTTTTAGCAGTCCAACTTCATTCTCATCTTTTTTTAATCATGTAAGAATGTTTGGTTATCTTTGATGCCTGTATTTCACCACAGAGATATTTGAATGATTATAGGTGATGTGGAGGACATTGGTGGTCTCGTATAATAATTAAACCTTARTACAATCATTGACCATATCATTGACCTAACAAGCATTATTAGGCAAATAATATGCCATAAATTTAGATGATTAATTTCCTTGCACAGACCTTTGAATACATCATGCCTATGCTGTATTTACACAGGTTGAAGGGATGACAGAAAAGTGAATACCTCACACAGCTATGAGTAGAACACCACAGCTGCTCCAGTAGTTCAGACACCAGATACATTTCACTTGACCCTGTCGTTGGATTTGAGAACTTTTTATGATGATGTTTTCAGCCAAAGCGGTATTCAAACTTCTTTTGCAGCAACACCAAAGTGAATGAAGCTCCAGATGAACATTTGCATTCACACAAAGGTCATAGAGTTTTGAAGGCTTACTAGAACTCGAAAACATGAGTTATTTTTTGGTGAGATGAGACTCTTTTTACAATATTGGACTTTTTAGAGGGTGGACGAGAGTGCAAATGTTACGATGGAAATTCTGGCACGGTCTTTTTCCTACGGCATCCTGTTCTGCCGTTTAGACTGTGGTCTACTCATATTGCACCACAACTTAGACAAATACCATTAGCTATATCAGATGTCAGAAATAAACTTTTATGATGAAATATAAAACAGGATAAAAATAAAGGTCAAAAGAACTGGATTATTTAAGCCAATGTTTTACTTTGTTAACCAGTTCTCACATTCACGTAACATTCAAGGTAGAAGAAGAGGAAGTCATTAGGGGGTGCTTATGCATTAATGGTCATGGTAACATGTTGAATTACAAATAAGACCCATCACATCGAACTGAGGAATAGGTCGCAAGTAGGGATGGGTACTGCATTCAATACTTTTTTAAGTTCCGACCTAATTCTGTCGGAACTACCAAGAACCTGTTCATGTAACTTCAAACAGTACTATGTTTCGGTACCTAAATGCATCATTGCGACCATATTGGCGTAAGAGTGGGAGATTTTCCATGCTTGTCCAGAACGCAGCATCGCTCAAGAGYGTAATGACATCAGCAACCGCTGGTTCAGTAGAGTTCGGCGTAGCTTGAAAGCATCGCAGCTCCTGGAGTGAAACTCACAGAACAGACCGCCTCTGAATTATCTGGTGGATTAATTATCTTGTGAGCACGACGTTCGCTTGCTCAAAGTAAATAATGTACCACCACTTTCTTTATTTCATCCGCCATTAAACAGAGACCGGCAGAGGAAAACAACAGAGATGCTTCCTGACAGTCCATTATTTAAATTTAAAGGAAATATAGATATTCCCGAAAAAACAACAACAAAAACAACAACAATATATTAACTATCACAGAATTGAAAATGGAAAACAAGATATTATTTTAAGTGATCTGGAGTTGGGTGAGAGGTTGGACACGTGTGTTTTAGATGGGATTGTATTACTTTATAATAGTAATGCAGTATAATGCACCTTTTGAGCTTAGATGAACCAGTGTTCATCACAGCATAGCAGTGTGCCATCCATCCATCCATCCATTTATCCATTCACAGATAAAAGTCCCACTATACTGCAAAGTCTTGGCAGAGAAATTCTCTCCTTACAAAACCTTGGTTGAAGACTGTGGGGAGTTCTCATGCTGACACATTACTTTGTCTCACTACAGGACTAGCACCTGCAAAAAGATTGATAAAACTCATGGATAACTTGCATGTTTGGAGAGAAAAAAATGTTGAAAGACATATAGAAGTAATATGTTGGGTGAGAGCTGTTGTTAATAGATGAAACGAAGAAGAGATAAATTAAAAGGTTAAGGAAATTGAAAGAGAAGGGAGATGGTTTGTTCTGGGTTGGTAACTGTCTATAATATTTGCTTTCTGTTAAATCTACAGTGTTTTTTTCAGCTGCAGACCTGCTCAAGAAGGAGAATTCCAGTGGTGTTAATATCCTCGAACCAAATGATCTGTGAAGAATTGTCGTAATCTCTCTCGACCTTTTCTCACTTAACTTGCTTTTACTTTTTTCCCCTTGTCTATCCTTTCATTGGTTCCTACTCACCTATCCAAATTAGAAAAGTGCTTTAAGAGGATATTAGGCTCATATTTGTGCAGCACTTTTAAAGCTTAGTAGTCCAGTGTAGGTGACACAGTAAGGATTTCCTGTTAGGCCCCTTTGCTGCATTCTTGCTAAATTGCTGCTTGTTAGGTAAAGCTGAAGTGTAGGAGGTCSGTCTTTCTCCCTGTCAAACACACACATATATGGTGTAGCAAATACATACAACATGAACATCAGCACACAATGATGTGCACACACACTGTGGACACACAAGGGATTAGTGATATCACAACTGTGTGTGTATGTGTGCAAATGTGAACAGTGAAGGACAGAGGCATTCTCAGTTTTAGAGTTTGGTTATCTGCCAGAGAAGCAATATGAGATAAATACTTTGCCATCTTACACCTAGAGCTCTTGGCTTGTTTCTAATGCTGTGACATTAGATAATCCTCTGATGGTCTCAGAACTGCACACTGCACTCTAATTTTACACGTACAGAAACACACAAACACATAAGACATTGACCAGCTTCCACAATAGTGTTTTAATATACTGTTTCATCAGATTTATCCATTTTCAGCTACCTCTTGGTCAACGCTTTTGTAGCCCTACCTACATTGATCTTTTCTAAGAGTAATGAGCTCCTAATTTTAACTCTGGTTCAAGTATCTGGGTGTCTTATTTATGACTGATGGTAGAATAGAGCAAGAGATGGACTGACGAGTTGGGGCCTAATCCTCAGTAATCAAGGCATTGCTTCGATTGATCGTAAGGAGTTGAGTCCAAAAGCAAAGCGCTTGATTTACTAGTCTGTCTGTGTTCCAACACTCATCTGGGGTCATGAGGTTTGGATCACGATAAAAAAATACAATATTCTGAAATTCTTAATTTGGTTCTAATGGCTAGTAAGAGTGAGCTCAATATCTCATATTCACCAAGTGCTTTTTTCAAATAGGTTGTTAGAAACACCTACATACAGTGCACACACCCACACCCACAAATATCCTCTTTCATACCCTAGAGAGAGTTGGCATTAAGTTAACAACAAAGGGCATAAAAGTATTTTCCAAGTAAAACAAAAGTTTTAGTCATGACCAGATTTTCATTCTATTTTCCTACCATGCACTTTCCCATGATACCCCTGTTGTGGCACTTACAGCTCCAGCCTGGCAATTGGGAACAAGGTGTCATTGGACATTTTTATTATGACTGCATTTCTTTTCCTGTTATTTTATTTGCTCATTATTACATGAATGATTGCCTGGTGGAAAAGTAATTGTAGGGCTTTTAACCCTCTTGATTATGCACCATCTGCTTAAACAGCTTCTTCTTCACTGCCTCTTAAAACGTTTGAGAGATGAGCTGGAGAGCAGAAGAGTCTGTTCCTCTGCTTTTTGCACTGTTTACATTGTGTCTTAGTAACCCTTTTTAAAATAATTACCAAGCTTGGTATTTATGAAGCCAATCAGCCAGGTCACTGTGTGTGTACAGTATGTATGGGTCAATTCAGCTGGTGCAGCAAAACACAGATGCCCAAAATGAGTTTTGCAGTAAGCTTAGACATCTCTTGTCTTATAGTTAGACAGAAAACCCAAAGAGAGAAAAGTAACTGTCCTGCTGCATATCTGGCAGCAAATGATGGTAGTGACTTTAGGTTCCTTTCATTTTACTTACACTTTTATATCATCACTCTGTAGTGGTCTAGGTCATGGACATGAGGCCATAACAAACTTTGACTACTTTCAAAATGAGTGAGTTTAAATATGTCACTTGTGGTGGTGAATGTTATAGGTCAGCCCTCTGACTGAGTGGCTGTTGTGCATCCTATCTCTTTGCATTTCATCTCATGAGCTCCATGTTCTGATCGATTTTAGGTTGATGCTCTGCGAGTGCGTCTGGAAGAGAAGGAACAGATCTTGACCAAGAAGACCAAACAGCTGCAGGACTTGGGTGATGAAAAAAGCACGCTAACAGGAGAAATCCGAGACATGAAGGACATGCTGGATGTCAAGGAAAGAAAAGTCAATGTCCTGCAGAAAAAGGTACAGAATTCAAGCTAGTTTTAACATTGTACAACTTCCACCAAAGGGTTTGGTATGCAAATAATAAAACAATCGCATTGGAAAAAGTTAATGCATGGCAAAACTAAAATATGTATTCACTTTTCTTTCCAATCTAAAAAAACACGTAAAAGTTTGTTGTAACAAAATTTGCTGTCAATGAATCTTATACCAGGCACCTGATTGGCAGCACCTGGGGGTACCAGAAGCTCAAAACAAATGAAGATTGGGCAAATTTTTCATGTGCACAGCCCACTCAGTTCTACTGCTCATCCCACATAATGCATGCTCCTTACAAATGTGGGACTATTTAAAAGGGAAATTAGCAGACTCTCCAACAATTTAAAAATTAATACCAAGAAGCACTGTTGCAACAAAGAATTATCTACAAAACACAAATATCCTTACTTTTTGGGCTAAGTTTGTTTAGACGACCTTCAGACCCAGACTTCACTTAAAACTAGAGAACTGTCATCTCAGTGTGATTTGCTTGGTTGAATAAAAGTTAAATAAAATGTTGATGCTGTGACAGTTGTCAGTCTCTCCCCTGTTCCTGGTTGCCTGACAGTTGGCTGACACAGATGCACACTCTCAGTGATGAAATCAACATTTTTTTTCAAGTTGTCCAAGAAGCTCCTGTTTTTGAAGTCCTCCTGAGATCATTGAGAAATCTTGTGTTTGTTCTACTTAGGTCGGCGTCACATTACAAGATAATCATGCCGATTTTTGCCCTTCTGACAATCTTAAGGAAGTCCAGATTATCGTGATGGCTCTAAAGATAATCATAGCAGATATTCCCGCCATGGGTGGTGAGTTAAGAGTGATCTAGTTGGCTCGGAAGGACGTTGGGACCGCCCCGACCTCAAATCGGCTATATTCAACATGTTTGATTTTTTTGGCCCGATATCACTGTGTGTGTAGTGTTCAACCAAGCTCTCAGCCTGTGAATGAGACGTGTAGCCAATCAGAAAGTGAGGTGATGTAAACACGGAGGGGATTCCAAAATACAGAAGACAAAAAAACTGTCATGACTCACCAGAAAGTCTGCTGGATGTTAAAACTCCTATGGAATTGTTTTTCCTCTGGCAAAAATAGTCCACAAACGATCAACATTGTTTCTTCCTTGTTGCAAATGTTTATTTACTCTGAACTCACGTCTCTCTGGAGGTCATGTGAGATTTTTCCTCGAACATCTGAATTCTCGCGATATTTCAGGAAGTCTTGCGTGATTTAAAAACTGACATCTGAATGTTCATGAAGGAAATATCTTTTCGTGTGTGGTGTGCTGTCTCTTGCCGTGTGGCTGTACACTACACACTGTAGGACCAAACCTGGTACTGTATATCCATGATTTTTTATCCTCACTTGTGGACACTCTCAGTCTTTGAAAATAGGCCGACTGGTTTAAAATCTTGTAGTGCGACTCAGCCTTTACCTGCTGCCATGCCCTGCCTGCCTTACCTGCCAAATCCTCCCCTGGGCCCATACTCACCTGCTTCCTTGCCTCGCCTGAAAACCTACTTACCTGCTGGATACTCGGAAGAAAGCTCTGCAGTTACTTACCTGTTGTACCACACTGATCACTCTTCAGGAAGAAGTAGACCTATGAACAATCTCTCTGAAAACACTCAAGAAACTCTCCAGGAAACCAACTAACCACTATTCTGAATCTAGGTCCAGAGGTTCTCATTTCCATGAACACTGTAAATAAACTCACTTACTGTTATTTTGCCTAATGTGTGTTTTGTTCCTGCCTTACGGTGATATCAGCCTAGAACTCTGATAGATGCACACTACAACATTTGGGAAGCATGCTGCTAATGAATCTTATGCTGCATTCATACCGAACACAATTTCAGCATCAGGAGTGTCAGGTTTACATGCAAAGCCTATGGTAGACGTGCATCAAGCAGCGTCGGGAAGAGCTGCAGCGCGTCTAGTGCGATTAGAGCGGCGCAATTTGAATGATTTCAGCGATTTGAGCATTCGACGCTCTTGAAGCATGATTCGTGCGTCAAGCGCGCTGAACGCTAAAATTGGAAAATGTTACTATGGTGGCGCTGGAGACGGCAGCAGCTGGCTACCTCTCCTGCTAACGTGCAGTTTTTCTTTCTTTTTATTATTATTTTTTCTTTTTTGTTTAATATTTGCGTTTTATTGCATGTGTTTTACGCACTATCTGTCCAAGATGGGCAAATATAGCATAGTCTATGACAGAAAAACACTGCTAGATATTGGTAAGCGCTGTATAAATGTACCTTTCAGCCTACCAGTTGCCGACTTCACGCTGGATATTCTCCGACCCAGAACACCACAAGCTAAGGCGGAGCCGTATCTGACCGGAAGACGCAGACGATGGGCATGCGAACATAAACAGAAGCGGGGTAAGCGAGCGGGTGTCCGAGGGCGGCTAGCGAAGCTAGCTAGGATACCACTCCCCACGCTGCTGCTCGCTAATGTCCGATCTCTGGATAATGAAATGGACGAACTAAGACTCAGGCTCATTTCAGATCGCCAAACAAGGAACTGCTGTGTTTTCATTTCCACAGAATCTTGGCTCCATAATTGCATACCGGACTCTGCTATCAGGCTACAGGGGCTAACAGCGCACCGCACGGACCGCACTGACGCATCACTCAAAACAAAGGSTGGAGGACTGTGTGTGTTTGTAAACGATCGGTGGTGCACCAACTCAGCTGTTGTCGAGCGATTCTGCTCCCCTGACTTGGAAWACATGGTGGTGAGATGCCGGCCCTTCTACCTCCCCCGGGAATTCACCATAATCCAGATATGGGCTGTCTATATTCCTCCACATAGTGACGCTAAGCTGGCGCTAGCAAACAACAGTCTTGTCACCCAGAGGCTGCGCTCATTGTTGCAGGTGATTTCAATCAGACTGACCTCAGAACTGTCTGCTCCAGGCTTCACCAGCACGTATCATACCCAACACGAGGAGAAAACACACTGGATCACGTCTACATCAACATCCAGAAGGCGTACAGCACCACCCCTCTGCCTCCATTTGGTAAGAGTGACCACATTTCACTCCTCATGAAACCCACATACGAACAGCTGCTAAAGAGGGTTAAAGCAAGTGTGAGGTCTGTACGTGTGTGGCCAGAAGGGGCTGAATCAGCTCTGCAGGACTGCTTTGAGTGTACTGACTGGGGTGTGTTTAAAACAGCAGCCACCAGTGACCTGCTTGTTGATGTAAATAAATATGCATCATCTGTCAATGGGTTCATCAAGAAGTGTGTGGATGATGTGACTGAAATAAAGCATATTCTCACACTCCCAAACCAAAAGCCGTGGATGAACAGTGAAGTTCGTAGCCTGCTAAAGACTCGAGATGCTGCCTTTAGATCTGGCAACAGTGAAGAACTTAAAGTTGCCAGACAAAATCTGAATGTTGGCACTAGAGCTGCTAAACACACCTACAGCACACAAATTGCAGCCTACTTCAACTCCAGCTCAGACCCCAGACGTATGTGGCAAGGAATCCAAACTGTCACTGACTATAAAAGTAAAGCCAACAGCACCACATGCACAGACTCCTTCCTCCCTGCTGAGCTGAACACCTTCTATGCTCGCTTTGAGGACACTGCTCAGGCACAGCTGACCACCACTGCTCTGCCCTCCTCCACCACAGACGAGTCACTCATATTGGCTACTGAAGAGGTGAGGAGAGCTCTGATGCGAGTACCAGCCCGGAAAGCAGCCGGCCCAGACGGAATCCCAGGCAGAATCTTAAAAGCGTATGCCAACCAACTCGCGGCCCCCTTTACGGACATCTACAACGCCTCTCTGGCACAGTCCACTGTTCCGGCCTGCTTCAAAGCCACTACAGTTATCCCTATCCCAAAGAAGACCACCATCTCCTGCCTGAATGACTACCGTCCCATCGCTCTCACACCTATTGCGATGAAGTGCTTTGAGAGGCTGATCCTGGGTCACATTAAGAACAGCCTTCCTGGCACTCTGGATCCACATCAGTTTGCCTACTGGACAAACAGATCTAAAGATGATGCAGTCGCCCTGGCATTGCACACAGCACTCAACCATCTGGAAGGAACAAACACATACGTCAGAATGCTGTTTGTTGATTTTAGCTCCACATTTAACACCTTAATCCCATCCTGATTGGTATCCAAGCTCAACACCCTTGGAATCAGTAACTCACTCTGTAGCTGGATTTTGGACTTCCTCACTGGCAGACCACAGTCAGTCAGAATGGGTGACCACACCTCCCCCACCCTCACACTCAGCACCGGCTGCCCACAAGGCTGTGTGTTCTCACCCCTGCTCTTCACCCTGTACACCCATGACTGCCTCGCTAAACACAGCACCAACACCATCATCAAGTTTGCTGATGACACTACAGTCATTGGCAATATCTCTAATATCTCTAATGATGACGAGGGGGCGTACAGGGAGGAAGTGAAGCTCCTGGCAGAGTGGTGCACCACCAACAACCTCTCCCTCAACACCAGCAAAACCAAGGAGCTGATTGTAGATTTCAGGCAAGGGAGTAGAGCGCACAAACCCCTGAGTATTGTATTATTGTATTATAGTTCTGAAAGTGAGCCTCGTTAGCTCGCAGCTCCTGGGTGATAAAACTCACCAAACTCAGAATGCCTCTGAATTATCTGGTGAATTAATTATNCCTCTGACCCCACCCACCCCAGCCACTTCCTGTTTCAACCCCTGCCATCTGGAAGAAGGTACAGGATCATCAGAGCCAGAACCACCAGACTCAAGAACAGCTTCTTTCCCCCGTGCTGTTAAACTGGTGACCCCAGCCACTCCAGCCACAACCTGAAAAATCATAGACTGTCCGTTGTCCACATCTAGTTCACATCATACACATGATTGTGTATTTAATGTTTGTGTTTAATGTTTATGCACGTTATGTCTTGTCTTGTCTGCACTATGTCCCTTGTTACTGCACTGGAGATCTAGCTTAAAAGCATTTCGTTGCACTGTTCAGCCGTTTCAGTATAATGACAATAAATTGAATAGAACTGAATTGGAAAATCTGAACTTTTGCAGCTCAACACGGCGCATCAACCAACCAGAGAAACTCCACTGTGTGACATAGTGACAGATTTTCTGACGGAACAGTTTCCTGAATGATGTCCACTAACCTGAGACAGATGGACAGGAGCTATTCAGCTGAAATCGAGTACCTATAGTCGGTGTCCTGCAGAAGCTATCAGCACTGATGTGGGTCAGTGGCTCATCAAACTGGACTTGGGAAAAAATAGTTCTGAAAGTGAGCCTCGTTAGCTCGCAGCTCCTGGGTGATAAAACTCACCAAACTCAGAATGCCTCTGAATTATCTGGTGAATTAATTATGAATTAATTATCTGATGAGTGCAACGTTCTCTTGCACTCAGTAAATAAAGCAAAGCCACTTCCTTTATTTCATCCAACATTAAACAGTGACCAACAGAGGAGGAGAGACTGGCAGAGAAGGGGAGGAGGAGGCTCTCGACATGCTATACGCGCATCAAGCGCTTTTTGACTCTCGTCCAACCTCAAAGTGCACAAGCATCCAACTTGAAGCGTTGGGTGCAATTTTGATGCTGAAATCACATTCGATGTGAACACAACATTATACTCACTTGACTTATGACATTAATGGTCATCTGTTTCTGTATAATAAGCATGTCTAGTTCTGGTTGACATAAAGCAATCACAATGTACTTAGCTAAACAATTGATCAAGAACTTATTAAATTTTAGTCATGGGCTGGGTTAGTTTTACTTGTCTCCAGTCTTTCTTTAATTTGAGGCAAATAGTCTTCCCCATTGAAGCCCTAAATGAAAAGCTAGTGAACTGGAGTTTGTTTCTTCACTGTAAGAAGAAGAACAAAGAACTTTTAATCAAGAGGTCTTCTCTTGAATGAAAATGTGTTTTCATTCATCCGCTGATTAGATTTGACAAAAAATATTTGACTTTCCATGTGACTCATCTGGTAGGACTTTGTTGATTTGAATAGTTTTACTTTAATATTTAAAAAATGGTCTGCCCAGAAGCTTTCTGAAAATAGCTTCCTATATGTGTAATAAACCATCTGTGTCAGATTCATGTTATTTGATTCCAAACACTTGCACACACAAACACATCTGTATAGCATATTTCAAAGGTCTTAATTGTGGTTTTTAAGGTAGCTTTTTTAACAGGGCCTGGGGCTACCTTTGGTACACAGGGTGGTCATTCCTTTATAGACTAGTTACTCCCACATAAAAGTTATCTCCCAACTTCCATGTTTCCTGTTATGTTGTCCAATTAGAGCTCCGTCTCCCTCATTCTTCCTTTTTTCTGAGTTTATTAAAAATGTTCCCCAAAGGTCACAGTGTCAGGTGACTGTCTGCATATTCAGATTATTTTGTCTTCACCTTTCCAACCAAACTGTACTTATCACAATCTGATGGATTTTCCAAACTCCTTATTAGTAAAAAGCCAAACAATCCTTAGAGGCTAGAGCTGACAGTGTTTTACTCCATTTGAAAGAAAGGAGTAGGAATAAAWGTAAACACTTGATTTTTATTGCATTTTTGCTCTATGATTTGTGCTACATTATCGTAACACACACGATTATGTTTAGCAGAAATCTTCTCAGATCAACAAACTTTTGTACAATTTCTTTAATATATAAAGGATGAATGATTACTATTCTGAACATTGGATGTACTCAAAAGGGTTATAAAGTAACAACTTAGTTTGATTGAGCTGATTTTAAGACATTGATTGGTGTTATTACATTCAAAATTTTGTGGTTAAAATACAGATAATTGTTATAAATTCTACCTCATGTTTTTGATAGCTTTATTTTCAGAGTGTATATTTCTTTGGTGTTGGTGGATCCTTGTGTTTGTGTTTTGTTACTTTCCTGTGTTTTTCTCCCACTGTAGCTCCTGCCCTGCTCACCTGATCCTTGTCTCTCCCAAGGCTTTGGTCATTTGGTTCATTATAGTGTCCTCCTGTTTCTCTAATGTTAAAATTGTCKGTTGATTTTCAAAGAATGAGACCCCACACATGATGATAAAACAGTCATAGATATAACAGGTTTGGTCCTACTGTGTGTGGTGTTGATTTACACTGCAAAGACAACACACCACAGACAAACCAATTTCACTCACAAACATTCAGATGTTAGATGGAAAATCTTACGAAACCTCTCGATATCAGACRTGAGTTTAACAAACAGCAAATGACGAGGACAAAGCAATAGCAATAGTTTGTGGTCTATTTTTAACAGAAAAAACAAAACGAAAAGATGTCTACTGGAATTCCTAGTGCACCATGGCAGTTGTTTTGTCTTCTGTRTTTTGGATTCCCTGTTTTCCATCACCTCACTTTCTAATTTGAGTAACAGGCTGCAAGCTCGTTTGTCTTTGAGGGACACCACACTGTTTCAGGCCAAAATAATCCAACATTTTCAATATCCCAATTTGAGATTATAGCGATCCTAATGTCTTTCTGAGGTGACTAGATCACTCTTAATGCACCACAGTTGTCAGGGATATTTTCTAAGATTATCTTTAGAGTCATCACAATAAGTGGGGCATTTTAAGTTTGTTGGAAGTGAAAAAATTAGCCTAAAATCGTCATAATTATCTTATCCTGTGAACCAGGCAATCACATACCTGTGGCACCATATTAACCTGTGTCTTGTTCCTAGTTTCTTGATCATTTTTCTATGTAGAACTGCTGCCCCGACAGCCCTTTGTTTCTTTGTAAAGAATTTTTTGATTTATTACATTATATTGACTTACTTTCACCCTGGGTTCCATTCACTACCAATTGTAACACAAGGTTTCTATATTTTTTTCAATTCAAAAATTTTATTCATTTCATTAAAAAACATACTATATACAATAATAAAAATAAACCAAAACCAAAGAAATATACAGATCAAAATAAAATGAAAGTAGCAGAAAAAGAATAAATCTTATTTTGTCTGCCCCTTTTCGACCCAGAATACATTCAAATGAAACATAATTTACAAAACAATACTAAATAACATAAAATAAAAATAATAAAATAAAAATAAATAAAAATAAAAACAACAACAACATAAAAACATCAACTCAAACAACAAATCAAATAGCTCCACAAATGATGAGTAAATATTCTTGATTGAAGGGCCAAAATAATGGCTATGATGCAAAGTCAAATTCATTTTTGAGCATTGAACTATATGCCTGAGAAACACATAATATTGACCCTTTAACTTTTGAAATCAATCCAATTCTAGTTGGCCGCCACAGCTAATTGAACTTGACCAACACAAAAATAATTACCACTTAGTCAGTTTTACAGATATTTACCTAGATTTGTGTGGTAGCTGAGAGTCATCTGGCAGCACTGTCCCATCTACTAATATCCCCATATTGCGTGTGATTGCGCATAACGTCATGCCATCCGTTAAAATACATGTAATTGTATTATTTTCTGTCTCAGGAGAATGTGAGGACTATCTTTTTGTTCCAGCCCACTTTAGACACTCCGCACAGGATTACAACATGGTAGCATGAAGTCATTGCTGTACTTTGAGACCAAGGTTGATTTTAATAGCAATAGACTGAATCTGACTGAAAATAATGAGTAGCTTGTCTTTGTATGAGAAAAGAGATTTTTTATGTCAGCACACTGGTCTTAAGTATCACAACATAAAACATTGTGGCTTCTGTTCAAATCCTTGGTCAATGAGACCATGACAAAAGCATAATAATGCATTGATTTGTGTATGTTTTTGCCCCCTCACCCCAGCTGAAGGGGCAGGGCAGGGCTGCAAGGTATTCATATAATCCACTGGTTGTGGCATGGTTATGACATACATGTGTTATTCATGTTCAAACATTGTGGTCATCACAATCCATATTCATGCTTTTAGAAAAGCTGGCTGTGTGCGTAAAAATATAGCCTCTCATGTTCCCTCCCATAGAAGCCACAAACGGGTAGATGTGATTGCGTCTGCTTTGGCTACATGTGTGGGTGTTTGTGTGTCTCTGTGGATAAATGCCTTGCTCACAAGGAGTTACCTAAATTATGTTTGGTGAGTTTTGCTTAGCCTTTTTTACGGCTAACCACTCTGTTTCAGCGTAGCCTCTGCCAGAATCTGGCAGCCCTTGTTTTAGTTCGGTAGTGTCACTGACTCGGGTCTGGTTCATAAGAATGACTGTGATTGTGAAGAAAAGTTGGGACAGTAAAATGGATTTACAAACTAAGTTTTTTTATCTTGTGCGTTGCTTGTCTTTCAATTTTTTCCTCACAAAATTTAATTTGTTTGGTATGTTTTTAAATGCAGTTTAACTTTCTTTTCTCTTACTTACGTGAATTGAAGCAAAATGTGTATTTGCTGCTCGTGTTTGTCCAGATGTTTTTCCAAAATTTCCATAAATGTTCCTTCTCTGTTTCCAGTTTCTCCCTCCTTCCACGTTTTATGTACCGCCCTAAAACAAAACTGCTAGTATTGAATTTTGATGCATAGCAATAGTGATGGAAAGGGCTTCATGTTGATAGAAGAAAAATATTAGTCCAACATTGGCGCAGTGCAACTTCTATAGTGTCATTGTGATGATTCATGTGATAATTAGATCCTGGCCGCAGGAATATTTTTTGCAAATTGAGAACACTGTGACCAGTGATTTCTTCAATGGGCTGTTTGAGTATTGACTTGTGGTTTTAGACCTTATGTTAAAATCAGTTTAGTGTTAACATTAGTAAAAGACTGGGCAATTATTATGATGGTTTTATGTTCAAAGAACAGCTGTATGACAATATGTAGTGTCAATTGTTTCCTCGAAGCTCTCAGTTTTTGAACAGGTTGAAACTGTTTTGGTCAAGGTACAACACATGAGCAGTGATTTACAGGGTTCATCATTTTTCATTGTCAAGTACATTTCTCAGCCATGGTTGATCAGATTCCAATGTGTGCAAACGCTTACAAATAAACTAAATAAAAGTCACCTTCACACTTTTTCTATGGCTTTGGGTTGTTTGATGGCCTTATCTGGAGCCCCTGTGATACACAATAAATAGAGATTTTTCAGTATCATACAAAACTCCTTGTACTTGCCTAAATCACCCATAGATCCATCTTCTATTTCAGTACTGTACAGATTTCTGGTACTTCTCTTGCCTACTCCTAGATTATAAAATGCTCCTTTATGAAACACATTGGATGTTGTTCATCATTAGTAGTTCAGTAGTTATATTGATCTAGGTTTGGGGATGGACGTAGCTGAGCGTCATCCCAAGCACATATTCCAAGTACTATCTGACCATATCTCTGATTAAAGGCATTCCGTCAAGGAATGCTGCTTTCAGCAATCATCTAATCTGACTTACATACTTTTGGAAGAAGATAATTGGTTTTTCCAAAATGCTTTAATGCTTTCAATATGTATAAGGTTATTTTATTTGTCCTTTGGGGGATTATGATTGTCATTCTGTTGAAAGGAAACTGTGTACACTGAGAACCAGAATCAGGTTCAGGAAACAGGTCCAGTACTCAGCCTTGAATGTTTATTCGCACACACACACACACACACACACACACACACACACACATATATAAAGATTATCACAACGCTGTGGTCCATCTCATCCAAAGGGATAAAATGTTCCTCCCATTACATTTCCTTATAATTTTTTAGTGTAAACACCCCGAATATGATGTCAAAGTAAACAAGGAAGTAGCCTTAAAACATTGTTGAAATGTAAAACATTGTGTTTACACTGCTAGAGTGAGGCTCAGGTTAAACAGAGCCTTATTGATTCTTTTACTGTTTAAATTAAAAGATTACAATCGAAAGTCTAAAATATAAGACCATCTAAAATTCAGTTAATCAACCACAAAATATCCCACACTATATTGTATTTAACCTTTTTAAAGCTGGATGAGCGTGTACTAGAGTGATGTATATATTAGTTCATAATAATTTGTATTACTAAACAATAGTTTTTTTATTTATATGAAATATCTAGATTTTGTTGATTATAAAATAGAAATTTAGGCTTATAACAACAGAAAAGCAAAATCAAGACATTAAAATAGTTCATTAAAACAGTTTTCTTTGCAATGAAATTTTCTAATGATTGCATCCTCTACACGTTAATCAACATCTTCTTGGGTTAACATTTTTTCTTGCATTAGACTCATATGTAGACTGCCACAAGTGTATTCCAGGTGAATTAGTGCAGCACTTCTCAAAAGCCCCATTCAAATATTTCTTTACTGCTTTATACATAAATTTTTCAATGTGAGTGTGTTCAATCTTGATAGATCTGTGATGAGGCCACCAATGCCTTTCATCCTAATGGATACCAGCTGACCAATCAGAGTGCAGAGACACGGCCACAGATAAGAACTGCTGGAACTAGGGAGGTTCTGGTAAACTGCCTGTGATAGGGCCCCATCTGTCCCCCTCTCCTCCTATCAGCAATCAGCCGGGGTAATGGTGGGAGCCTGAGGCTGGTTGATTGGAGCCAGGCTACACATCAGTCAAGACAAATGCCACGTAGAACACATCAGACCTCAACCGCTCGAGTCCATCTTCCTCCTGACCGCAGCACGTGCACTTCACTTCAAGAACTAAAACGTGTTTCATGACTGTCCAAAAGATGAAGAACTGAAAGCTGACGGTATCCTGATGATACTGTGCCATAACTCAAGCTGACCTGTTACCTTCCTGGCAGTCCAGTATTTCATACTTAAAGATCTAAGAGAAGCACTTAAGCTAATGTTCTCAGAGGAAAATGAGTCACAGTTTGACTCTTGAACTCTCTGTTAAACTGCAGGACTGTGTGCTGTTTGCACTTGTTTGACCAGATCAGTGTAAAGGGGGCTTTGGTCAGAAGGTCCAGGTTGGGAACAACTACTGTGGTCCTCAGTGGGTGGCCATGCTTACCTTGATGTGTTTGTTTGTTTGATCCTTTTGATTTGATTTTTTAAAATTTGTTTAGTTCCTTTTTGAAAAAAATATTCTAATGGTGCTGGGTCTAGATGTCTAAAGGGGCATTGCAGTTACCTAATGATCATGGCAAGCAGTCCTTGGGGGATTTGGGCAGAGAGACAGTTTTAAGTCTAAAGAGCACTGGTGTAGATCTCTCTCTCTCTCTCTCTCTCNCACACACACACACACACACACACACGTTTGTTCTTGAACCCCATGGTGACCTTCCATTGACTTCCGTTCTTTTTTTTTTAGCCTTCATCGCCTAACTCTGAACATATACCTTAAAATTAACCTCACAGGTACCTACCTGACCCTAAAACTAACCTAAACCTCAATCCTAAACTTAACCCCCTACCCGTAATTTGCATTTGGACTTGTGGGGACCTGGCATTGGTCCCCACGATTCACTTCGGTCCCCACAAGGCTGCTTTGTTTTGAGAAATTGTCCCTACACACACGCACGCACTCATGTATGAAGCTCAGTCTGCAGGAGTCTCACCCTGTTCATTCTACTTCGTGGTCAACCAGGAAAAATCACAAAGAAAACAACACTCACTTTATCTTTCTCTGTGTGCCTTTGTCRTAGTCTCAGAGCATGTCTCTATTGTGTCCACATATGTGTGTGTTCACATCCAATTGATATGTATAAATGCAGTGGAGGGTTTCTTTTTAAATAGGAGGGAGGAATGTGTGGCGGAGAGGGGGAGCCTGTCTGCTTGTCAAATGTGTCAGTTCTATGTGCAACTGAACCTGGACTGACATTTATGATAATAATCCTGAATTGATTAAAATGTGGGACTTTTTTAAACTGTGCGTTCAGGAAATCCATATACTTTAAAAATATATATAGAATTATACTGTAGATATGTCTTGCTGTTTGTTCTGGTGTGTGTCCGTACCTAAATGTTTTTATTTAGGTAGGGTACTTACATTTTGGTGTATCTTTTATTTCTGTGTGTTAAAACAATTAAGATTATGGTTATAACTTAAGAAACCCTAAACCTGTTTAAGAAAAAGTTGATTCAAAAAATAAAATAAAATAATTTTATTGAAAAGAAAAAAACAGTTGATGACAACTACATTTCATAGCTGTTTAGAGAATCATATCACCTATTTCTGGTTTTCACTTAACCAAGTTATGTCAACAATTTCCACTAAACTAACTGAGTTCTGTAAATCTAAAGCAACTTGCATAATTACATTGAAATAAATTGTGAAGACTGGACTTACTCAACTCAGTTAAGTGGAAATTGCTGACATACCTGAGTTAATTAAATCCAACAATCTATTTTTTGAGTGTATTTTGCTGTTTCCCTTATTTTCTTGTGGTATTCTAAATAATAAAAACTGCATTTCAATTTTTTTATTGTCAAACATCTCAATGGGCTTCCAGTTTTGTGTTCCAAACTTGGAATATTTTTGTCTTGTTTATTAACATACAGATAAAATTATTTAGTGGGTTTTCTGTTTTTACTTATTAGTTTTTTTAAGTTGTGCCAGTTTGTATTGGCACAACTATATTGTATTTTGTATTATATGAGAGTTCAGATAAATGACCGTTGGGCTCTGGTCAAAAATCCAAGTAAATTTAATGCTCGTCTACTGATATATTTTTCCATTTTTATCTCTCTGTATGTGTGAATGATTTGTCTGACATTGTGCATGATTATCTGCCTGTGTGGCTGAATACAAATGCGTAACATAAGTGTTCGATCAGTTTAAAGAGAGAGATGTTAGCAGTTGAGGGCCTTAGTTTAAATCAAAGTGAAACCTAAATAATTATTTTTTTACACTCCATTTTTACTCTTCAGTACAAAACACAAGCAAAGTTTTATCACCAAGATTGAATATTTTAATGTTTTATTAAAGAAAGAGTGTTTAAAATGCCTTTCAYTATTTTTAAAGCAAACGAGATGATGAATTATTTTTGAGAATGCATCTTCTTTTTGGTTGTCAACCAGTCTTGTGATAACATACAGGAAAATCATCTCAAAACACAAAATAATTAAATTAAAGTTTTTTAAATACCAATCAATCTAATCTAATGWAACTGTCAGAAGTAGAATATTTTGCTAATAGCTGCACCTCGCCACATGGAGGCGCCAGCTTATACAGAATGATGACTTTACAGCCTGCTGGTTTTGTGCTTTTTTGTGTTTCACAAGCAGAGATAAGGTGGTGAGGTTTGCAGGTTAAACATAATACAGCCAACAACCCCTCTCACTGAAAGAAAGAGGAACTTTTGTCTCAGTTGTTCAAGTTCAGGCTGCACATCTAAACCTTTAGTAATCCCTTAATCAAATGCCTTGATGACTAACTGATGGGAACTAAATCATGCTTTACCTGAATCAGAGGAGTGYCATTTTCATTTTGTAGCCTTTTCAACTTTTGCTGTTTGGCTGGATTTTTCTTGGGAAATCTATTTTGTGTTTCTACTTATTGTTTAATTTGTGGTTAGTCTCCTTCTGAGTATTTGTGTGTTCACGATCATACACGTTAGTGCCAGGATCGTTGAGTTTTACAGTTCTCCCGATTTTATTTTCAGAAGCAATGACAACCAAGTTGCTATGCTGAAACAGTGACCAATTATTGTTGGGTGTTTTTATTGGGCTAAAAGAGTTTTAAAAATACAAACGATTTCATTTTTGTGGTGGTCACTCTCCACGCTGACCTCCTTTGTGTTCTGCAGAAATGATTYCTTTGGTGGCCACAGAGTTCTAGTCCTGTAGGTTGGATGGACGACAGACGGGTCAGTTGGGTTTGTGGTTTTGCTTTGGAACAAACAGCTTTTAGACCACAGTTTTTTTTAACTGCCAAACAAAGTCTGATACCTTCCCATTACATTAGAACTCAGCTTGAGCTAATCATGAGCTTAATATAGTAACCACAAAAGCAAGACTCCATTGATTTATAACTCAGCTGAATAAAGGATTACACTGTTTTGCTGACAACTATTACCTTTAATTTTTTTTCATATATTTAAGACATATTTGCCATGTGTATAAGAATAAATTGTACTGAACTCGTAACAGTTTTTCCACTGATAAAAATACCATTACCCCATTTTACAMTTTTGACATTCTTATCTCATTACCAATGCTTTAAAATGTGGCATTATTTTTTTAAAATGGTAGCTAGGATGCCTTTCATACRAATGTATCCCACAACTTTCCAACAATGAGTCTACTGTTTTGCAAAAGTTAGTGATAATGGAAACCTACTCTCAGTTACATTTCAGAGCCATGATAAATGTTGTTGTCATGTGCAAAGTCAAGGCCAGTGGAAGGTAACTGTACATCATCACTTCAACTTTTAAGAAAAAAAAAAAACATAGAGCATGGCCCTGCCCTATCAGTCTTTTGATAAAGTTATCACAGTCAAAACAGTGAGTCTGTAAACTTTGGGGAAGCTGTGTGTGCGTTTGTGTATGGGGGTCTGGGGGTGTTAGGAGATGACTGAAACACACGTCATAGTTTCTCCAGAGGATACACATTCAATAAGACAGACAGTCCACACCACAATGCCTGGGTCTGGAAGCTTCCTATCGTAGGTGGTCTGCTTCAGTGGGAGGTGTGTTTGGTTGGAGAGTGGGATGACATATGCACTACAGTTTAGTGATAAAAAACGTTCGCCTGTGTGTGTTTGTTTGCACACACACACACACACACACACACACACACACACACACACACAC